>NW_008351455.1:1126203-1167091 GCF_000622305.1 Nannospalax galili | reverse complement strand
ATTTGTTTATCTGGTCCAGCTGTATGGCCTTAAACACCCAAAAGGAAAGTATAACCAAAGATTAAAGGGGCCAATATAATTTTATAAGAGTCCATGTGTATAGCTAAAGGCTACATAGAAAACAACAATGCCAGATAGGAGATATCTTCTTTTGAGTTGTTGGCCAGGGTGGCCCAAGGGACTCCCAGATAGTAACCCAGCATAGAACTGGGAAAGTGAACACCAGACCCCAATCTTATCTAAAGAAGGAACAGCTGACCCTCCTGAAACAAAGACCTCTAGATAGGCTGACTAGATTCACCAGAAAGGCAAGTAGTGATGAAGGGCTGGGTGTGCCTTCAACACAGCAGACAGTAGCAGGGATATAAGAGTATAAGGGCTCTAGTACGGGGAGGGAGGCTATGGGAGGGTGCCATCTGGTAAGTGGGTGTATAGTCGAATGAGATGGTTTGGGATGTTGTGTGTAATAGACACACACACACACACACACACACACAAATCAAATTTTTAAAAAACGTATTATATTCGAGGAGGAAGCATGGAAATTTACGTCGTGCTAATTAGTAGAGGTAATAAACAATACCATTAAAATCTACCTGATGACTTTATAGACATATACAGGTGCCAAGGATCTGATTGCAACTGACTGTGGCTAGTAATAATCAGATACAGATTATAGATGCATGCACCAAAATAATAATAATAATAATAATTTTTTTAAAGAAAAAAATTTTTTTAAAAAAAAGACTAGCTCTAGGGTTAAGGGTATCTCAGTAATAAAGTTCTTCTCTGGCACTCCTAAGGCTTGTGCTTGATCCCCCAGGGCACTACAAAAAACAAAGATGCTACTCTGAAAATCACAGGTCCATACATCTATTTCCTTTCTTGTTGACATTAATTAAACTAAATGCATGATTGATTAAGCAGACTCTAAATAAATATGTAACATGTTCATATGTGACATATTCCTGTGTAACACATAGAAATTCCTTTTAACTGAAATTCTTCAACATTCCCCAACATTTTATTATAAATAAAGCTACCAAACAAGCCTGAGAAAAAAAATATTTAGTGGCATTTTCCTACACCTGAGGGAAGTCACAAAGATGAAAGTAGATCTATACCAGTTCAAATATGACAGTCGTATTATTTTAACTTTTAACCATGATATTAATATATCTACAGTTATTATCTGAATGCACATATGAGGTTCTGAAACACTAAACACATGTAACTTATTTTCTTAGAGTTTCTTACACACTGATTATATTTGCATCAATTCCTCCTGTCCCACCCCCCTCCAATTTCTCTCATGTCCCCTCTCCATTCCCTCTCAATTTCTTGTCCTCTTCTTTGATTATTATTACATATACATACATACATTTATAATATACATACATATAAATATATATAATGCACTGTATTAGTTTAGTGGTGTTTGTGTGTACATGTGTTTAGGAGTGACCTCTTGGGACTAAATAACCTATCAGGGAGCTTGTCTCTGGAGAAAATTGATTCTCCCTCCCTCAGCATCCATTAATTGCCTATAGCTCTTCATCTAGAGATGGGACCCTGTGATATTTCCCCCATACACATTGGCATGTCAATTCATGGTATCATTACGTAGGTCTTGTTAGGCAATATTACACAACTATAATTTATAACAACTCAGATTTCCTAGTCTGTTGCTAAAATAATTCTATGCTAACCCTGAAAAATAATTTTATTTAAATAAGAAACAAATAATTCCTTTAATTTTGGGCTAAGTCTGCTTAACAAAAACAACTAATTATATGTGAATGAGAAGTATCATTTTATGTTTTAGTCTCCTGCCTCTTCTGCTCCATTCCTGTATCTGCAGCCTTCTGACATTATTTATCAACCCGTGGAAATTGCACAAGATGGTGGCTGTGTTCCTCCTCCACTGTCTCTGATGGAAGCTTCAGTTCCAGAGGTACATATTTATGTTTTTCTCTGTATTCTCTTTGTTCAGCCTTGGAGGGCCATGTACATTCTAAGTTAATGCTCTATAACTGGGCTACATGCCCAACTCTATGTCAGTATTGGTCTATATTCTACCTTATCTTAGCATTTGCTTCCTTTTTCACTTGTTGAAAATCATTAAAATTGCTCATCTTATATCTCTCTGATTTATTTGTATCTTCCAGTTTTGTTCTAATACTGCTTCATCTTGGAATTCTTCATTAACTAGTCCTGAATCACTCCCTAGATTTCCTTGAAAGTTGTAAAATATCATATTTTTCACTTTCTCATTTTCCTATCAATCAGTATTTTTGCTAATAATTCTAACAGTTGAAAGTATATAATCTTTAAACCAATAAAAAGTTTAAAATTCTTCATACAATAAGATAAATAAAAGGTATAGTCCCAAATTATAAATATTATCTTCAGTGTCTTTAAATATCCTTGATGTATCACTAATAGCCTCACCAACTGTGCCTGTGACATGGTTGCTTTAAATCCCTGTTGGAAAAGATCGGAAATTAGCATCCAGTTTTAGTGCATTGTTTTGTTATCTTTATGTTACTAAAGTTCATAACACAATTTTATTCTGTAACAGTAATTTCCACAGTTAGATCTTAATTTTTAATTCTCCATACTTTTACTACAATCCCTCCATTCTTTGTCTCATCCTCCATTTACTTGTGTTTGTTTTTTTTTTCAGATTTACTGAGATGTAATTGAGGAATAAAAATTGCACTATAGATATTTATGATGTGTATGATGTTTTGATATAAGTATACATTCTAAAATAATTACCACAGTCAAGGTAATTCATCTCTTCACATGATTATTTTTTGTTTGTAGTGAAAACACTTAAGGTCCCTCAGCAATTTTCAAGTATAGAATACATTATTATTATTAACCAGTCACCATGCTGCACTATGGCTACCCAGAACACATTTATCCTAATTAAAATTCTACCATTTGATCACCATCTTCCCATCCTCCTTACCCACCATGAAAACCATTTTACTTTCTGCCTCTATGAGTTTGATTTTTCAGATTCCACCTAAAGCTATTTGTTTAAGCATTTATCTTTTTGTACCCGACTTACTTCAGAGTATAGTATCCTCCAGGTTTATCCCCTATGTCATAAATAACAGAATTTACTTCTTTTTCAAGACTGAACATTCTGTGAGTTTGAGGCCAGCCTTTTCTACATAGTGAGTTCCAAGCCAACTGGGTCTACAGGGAGACCCTGCCTCAAAAAAGACCCCAAAAAGAGAGTGACTGAACATTATCCTATTATGCATATAATACCCTATTTTCTTCATCCATTAATGAACACTAAAGTTACTTCTACATTATTGCTATTGTATGAGATAAGAAAATTGGTTTTTTGTTCTCTTATGGTACTGAGGAACAAGCCTAGGGTTTTGCACATGCTAAACAAGTGTCATACCACTAAGCTACATTTCCAACTCTTGTGTTACTGTGAATAATGCTGTAATGAGCATGAGAGTTCAGGTATCTCTTTAACATGCTGGTTTCATTTCCTTTGAATACATACCCAGAAGTATAGGTATGCTGGAAATATTCAGTATTATTTTTAATTCTTTGAGAAACCCACAATAATGTCTTCCAGAATGGCAATACTAATTTATATTTACTACAGCAGTATGCAAGGATTCCTTTTTGTCCATATGCTTGCTATTGATCATTTTTGTTCCTAGCTAAGTCTCTTCTTATAATAGGTTTTCTGTATTGAGGCATAGAAGTACTTCTTTTTCTTGCCTTTACCATATTTCATCCCTGGCAGAGTTATTCAGGTGGTCGCCGGTAGTAAGACACAGGACTCAAGGCACGGCTTAGTCTGTGTTTACTGCTTTATTGTATCTCTGCTCCTTGCTGTCCAGCGCTCTGCTGATCCAGCTTTCTGGGACCCAATCTCCGGGTCTCTGACCTGATCTCCCAGTCTCTGGCCTGATCTCCGACTATTAAGAGAAGACTAGCATATTTATATACCATGGGGGTAGTGGTAAAAGCTTTTAGATACTTTGTGAGATATTCTATTTACATGTGGAAGTGGGTTTCTGCTAGACTATTGTCTACCTGTAAAAATCACACACAGGAAGGCATGGTATGCATAGAGCCAAAGGCCATGTTTATGTCAAGGCATCTGTGGCGGCCACTTCAAAGGGAGAGACAGGAAAGATGCCAGAAAGCACCTTGCTATGAAAAGGAGCCCGCAGCACATTCCCCGAGCTGCATGAGCTGTCCGGTGTGAAGGGGCTTCGACTTTTGCATAACAGAGGTCTCCCAACATCCTTCAGTTCCACCTCCCTTGCTGTTAAGCATTGTATAATTGGATCTTAGTGGACTTTTTCTTTACTTTTACTTTCACTTGACCATACGGTGTATCCTACAAGACTCTAAGGAATCTTTGAGTAGATCTTTTATTGACCTCCAAGGAAATCTTTATTCTTTCTGATATCTGAGAAGGCCTCAGAATCCTCCCTTATATTTGTCTAAATCACACAGAATTGGTATATATTGTACATTGCTTGTGATTTGGGGATCATGGATATTTCTTATTCAATTGATGAAATTTCAAAAGAATCTATCTTTTGGGTTTTTATTTATTTTATTGAGCTTTTGTACATTTCATACAACAGTCCTTAATCAAATTTAGAACTCCTCTCCCATCCATCCCACACTCACACACACCCCACCAGACCTCATGTTCTTTCTGCCATACATGTTAAGTCCTATCCAGGCAAGGATTTGCACCCAAATGTCCTTCAGTGTGTTATCTTGTTGCCTTCTGGTTTGCAAGGAGGTATGAGTGAAGTAAGAATTATTCTACATTAAATATTTAGCCAAAATCTACTCTGGGCAATACACCATATTCTTAAACCCTCATACCAGATACTCATCATCAAGGTATATTCACTTCTCATTAGAACCTAATGAGATCTTTTCTAAAAATACTACAAAGTGTGGCCTTATATAACTTGTACCTTGTATGGTATTTCCATATAGAATGATACTTGCCATCTTTTATTTTGATTATTGCTGTGGCAGAAGGTATACTCTGACTAATGTATAATGTAATCAGTAGACTAGAATGCTTTATTGTGTAAGTGGGTATCTCCAAAAAGAAAACAAAAAAATTAGTATCTTCAGCCACTTATTTCAATCACTATTTTAAACTTCTGCCACGCCTTTAATATTGCCAATTTCACCCTTTTAGAAAAAAATCTTTATTTTCTGTTTCACAGGAAAAGTAGAAAACAACTCACAAAACCCAACTGGGCCTCCAGCTCTCAGCATATAATATAAACTTACTTAAGTCCTAACTCATTCGTGGATTTTTATATTTATTTAGTGACTTAGTCTTTTTTTTGAGGCAGGGTCTCCCTGTAGCTCCAGCTGTCCTGGAACTCACTATGTAGACCAGGCTGGCCTTGAACTCACAGAGATCTGCCTGCCTCTGCCTCCCAAGTTCTGGGATTAAAGGCATGTGCCACCATGCCCAGCAAGTGACAGTCTTATCCAAAGTTGTTTCTGCCTTTTGTGCTCTGGATCCCTTCAGTTCCTTCCTCTCAGGAATCTCATTCCATCATATTCGATTTTTCCTCTTGTATTTTAAGTTATTTTATCTCCGGTAGGTTCACAGCTTCAACACTTTACTGTGGTACTTTGGGGAATTGCTTAACCTTCACAGACAAGCTAAATAATGATCTTATTTGTAAAAAGTGAAGCCATCAGGAAACTGTTTTGCAGGATTAAATATTAGAGATGTTTCATACAAGATTTTTTAAATAGTACATAGCACTTTGTGAGACTCAATTATTATCCTTTTACACATTTTTCCTCTGATCTCCTAATTCTCTTTTACCTTTCAAAACCAAGATTCTTGAAATGGTAGGCAATAGCCAGCATTTCCCTTGCATCAGCATCCTTTCACTCCAACCCTCTAGAGCCCACTTCATTGTCTTTCTGCTGAAGCTGCTTTTGGAAAGGGTCCTTAAAAGTTCCTTCCTACTTACCATCCTTTTTTATATTGCTTGACCTCTTAGAAACATTGTAAAAATTTGAAAGACTTTCCCACCTGTTTCCACAATGCTTTCCTCTTCTGGAATTCCTTTGCCAGTTTTTATTTACTTTGTATGCTGACCTTTTATTCCCTGTAATTTCATGTTTGGTTCTCCATTCTTTTGCCCTACATACTCAGTCTGATGTTTTCCATATCCATGCACCAACATCACTCTTGAGTTTTGCCTTGCACTATTCATGATAATAATCACTAGCTACATATGGAAATTGAGTGCTTAAAATGCAGAATGAATGAGATGTCCCATAAGTGTAAAATATATACCAGGTTTTGGACACATAATATTAAACAGTGTTTTAAAATTCATGATTTAATATTGGTATATTGTAGATAATACTTTTGAATCTATTAGTTTAAATATAAACATATTATGAAAAGTTATTTTTACCTCTGTTTCTTTTTTCTATCTGGAAATGTTTAGTGTGTATAGTTTACATGCTTCTGTTGGACAGTGCTACTATATAGCCATCTATCCTTCTATTGACAGTACACTTCTAGAATCTACAAATCTATATAGTTCAGAAACCCTAATGCTTCTTCTCTAGCCCTCTCACAATTATGTAGACATCAGGTCTTTCTTAGGTTCTAGTGAGTGGTTACACAATCTGTTGTACAAGCCACAAATCTGCTTTTACTTTATTTCCTCACTATTTTATATTTGTTTTTATGTAGGATACAAAATAATGTATTCCTTTATGGTAACATTCACGCAAAATTTGTTTTAGTTGTTCCTTCTCTCATACTCTTTTCCATCTCCCTGAGTGCCCCCTTGTAGACTTCCACCCCCAGTAGTCTCCTTTTCACTTTCATGTCACATGGGTTCTACTACCCTACCCCTAATACTTCTTTTTCTCATCTTGTGATCTCCTTTCTAGCTTCTAGTTTCATGACCTACACCCATACATCCTCACATTTATTCATATATATATAATTTTAAAACTAGGAACAGCATATGAAAGAGAACATATGTTTCTTGTCTTTCTGAGTCTGGGTTACTTCACTTAATAAAATTTCCAGATCCATCCATTTTTCTGAAAATATGTATTTTCTTTATGGCTGAATAAAATTTCATTGTGTGTATATACCACATTTTCACTATCCACTTACCTGTTGGTAGATATAGGCTAATTCAATTTTCTTGCTATTGTGAATAGAGCAGCAATAAACATGTGAAAGTATCTCTGTCCTGGGGTATAGAATCCCTTGGGTATATGCCCAAGATTGGTATAGCTGGGTAATGTGGTACTTATATTTTTATTTTTTTGATAAATCTCTGTGGTGATTTCCATAGTGATGCTGCCAGTTTACACACCATGTGCAATGAATAAGCGTTCCTCTTTCCCCACATCCTCACCAGCATTCATTGTCATTTAAGTCTAATTTGGAGGGCTAGAGAGATGGCTCAGCAGTTAAGAACACTTGCTGCTCTTAGAGAGGCCCAGGATTTGGTTCCTGGCATTCACATGGTAGCTGATACCATCTGTAACTCCACCTACAGGGGATCCTATGTCCTCTTTTGGCCTCTGCAGACACTGCACATACATGGTACACATACATACATGCAGGCAAAACATTCACACACATAAAATAAAAATAATCTAAAAAATAAATTATTCTGCTTTTAAATTATGTCCTCTGCCTGTTGCTCTACTGTCTCATTTTCCCCCTTAGTGCATAATCTTCCTCCTACTCAAACAACCTGAGCAGATATCTCAAAAGAGCTATCATCAGAGGTACTTGTATGATTTTAACTTTACTGTCTGTCGTTCTGTCTGTAATTCTTCACAATCAAACATCAACTTCACTAAGAACTTTAACCTTACTGTCTGTCATTCTGTCTGTAATTCTTCACCATCAAACATCAACTCCATAAGAAATTTTTCCTGACCACCACCTTCACCTTTCTTAAGCATAATCAAGTATTTTCCCACGTATCATGCACATGTCTCATAGGACATATGTTAATTTAGACTACTATCTATAAATCAGACTATAAGTTAATTAAATGTAGTGAGTTTTTTCTGGTTCTATCATGCAGCAGAAGACATAGCATATTTTAAATGCCGAATAAATATTTCAATTATCAAATGAAAGTAATGCCCCTCTCATTTTCTCCCTCCCTTCCCCCATCCATGCTTCCTCACTGGCTCTTTTGGAACAGCCTTATTCTGACCATGGAGTTCAAGCAGCATATCACCAAGTTTATGCTTCCAGTGCCATTACTATGCCTACACCTGTAATGCAGCCTGAACCAATTAAAGTAAGGAGTTTATTTTTATTTTTTTGTTTTTCTTCCATTATACTTTTCCAAATTTCTCTTCTGGAAAAGAAAATCTTTGGATATCTTTTATCCAATCCTAGATCAAAAGTACAGAATTTGTGAATTATTTTATGGTAAGGAAATAAATTCTAAATAAACTATAATTCTTATTAACTAGTTTTGAAGGTGTTATATATAAAACACGGTCAAAATGTTTTATTTATTATGGTAAAATAAGGTCAAAATGTTTTATTAATTATGGTAAAATAAATTTAACTTAAGCTTATCATCTTAACTATTCTAAGTGTACAATTCAATGTCCTTAATTATATTCACAATGCTGTGAAAATTATCACTACCATTTCCAAAATTTTCCATAACCTCAAATAGAAGCTCTGTTCTCATTAAGTAATTAAATCCCCTTTCTCTTTTCTCTTCTTTCTTTAGTCCTTGGTACCTCTTAATCTACTTTTTATCTCTAATTTTCCTAGTCTACATATGGCACATAGAATTATCTGTTTCAATAATACATGACATTTGTGGGGAAATGAAACATCAATCTCATTTTTAGGCTTAGGAATACATTTGTGTGTTCTCAAAACCAGATTCAAGCCCCCAAAAAATAGTAATCTAATTAGATCCCTCTATATATTCTCAATATATATGGCCCATCTGTCATATAGCAGGGAATTCTCTCTATTCCTTTATGACTGGATTTCTTAGTGAGACTCAGGATCATCACATTAGAGAAATGGACTTTATCTCTAGTAAAGAATTGCAGATTGGTTAACTGTTTGGGTGGTAATTCATGTGTATTTTAGTTTGAAGATGTAAGGAGGCATACTCTGCAATAAAATGGATATTAGCTAGTTTGCATTCATATGTATGCCTCTGATCCATCCTATGTGTAGAACTCAATATCAAGACAGTCTACATTAAAGCGCATCACCACTCACTGCTATGACTGCTCACTGCATCCCTTCATTGCCTTTACACTTGTACTATAAATATGAAATAAATCCCAAATTTTGGTTTCATGTCAAAATCTAGAGTGTTATTAAACCTCATTTATAGGGACTTCATTTTTAGTATTATTAGAAAATCTAAAACAGATGTCCCCTGATATTAACATTCACTTTCGATTCACTTTAGATATTCATATATATGTATATGATATATATGACATATATATATATATATATGTCAGAGAAAGAAGGAGGGAGAGAGGGAGGGAGACGGAGATAGAAAGGTATCAAGCTAACTGAATTTATAGCTTGAATAATTCAAATACAGGATAGAGTGGTGAATGGTATTAAGATAGGAGAAATTGGGACTGGAGAGATGGATCAGCAGTTAAAAGCACTGACTGCTCTTGCAAAGGACCAGGGTTCAGTTCCCAGCACTCACATGGCAGATAACAACCATCTATAACTCCAGTTCCAGAGAATCCGACCTCCTCTTCTGATCTCTGTAGGATTGTACAACACAGGTGTACTTACACACATGCAGGCAATACACTCGTACACATAAAATAAATGTCTCCCTCTAGCTCAGAGACTTGAGTTATGCATACACCTAAAAATTACCAACTAAAAAGATTCTACTACCACTGTGTTCTTCCTAACCATTCCTTTATTTCACTATCATGATTACTCTTTATAAATCAATGTAGAAACTAAAATTCCCTTATATTAATAAGACCTAAACATGGAGGAGGGCAAAGATAAAGAATTTTATAGGGAGCAAATACTGAAAAAAACTATGATTTTTCAGCTTCCAGTACAGGAGAGTATAAATGTTTATGTGTTGTCCACAGTCCAATAACCCTCTCTTTTTTAATTTTTTTATGTGTATGAGTGTATTGCCTGCATGTATATAAGTGCACCTATGTCATGCAGTGCCCACAGAGGTCAAAAGATGGTGTCTGATCCCCTGGAACTGGGATTATGGACAGTTGTTAGCTGCCATGTCAGTGCTGGGAGTCAAACCCAGGTCCTCTGCAAGAGCAGCCAGTGCTCTTAACCTCTGAATCATCTCTCCAGCCCCAAGAGTCTACATTTTTTAAATCTGATCAAAAAATGTACACAAACCTCAAGAGTCTGTGGATAGAAGTGTGTTCTTTGGTATTCTTTGTTTCCCTTTTTCATTTCTGTGACTAAATCCTTGATTTGAACAACTTGAAGGAGGAAAGACTTATTTCAGCTTCAGAGGTTTCATGGTTTCAAAGGATTTTGTCCACAGTTCTTGGCTCCATTGGTTCTCATCACATGATGAGACAGATTATCATGGTGGCAGGGAGCATTTGGCAAAGACTACTCACCCCATGGCAAACAGGAGTGAGGATGGGGGAGAAGACAAGATACAGACCACAAGAACACTTCCTCAATGACCTAGTCCTAAACCCTACCTCCTAAACTTTCTAAATCCTCCCAAAATAGTGCCACCAGCTAAGGGCCAAGTCTTCAGTAATGACCCTGTGGAGGACATTTCATATTCAAACTATATCATTTTGCTCCTGGACCCCAAAGGCCACGTCCCTTTCACAGTGCGAAATGTTAGTTCGACTCCAGAATCTCCATAGTCTTAATGCTTCCAACATTGTTCAAAAGTTAAATATGAAGTTTTTTCTAATGTGCAAAGCAGGGACCGGGGATCTTGCTTGGTGGTAGAGTGCTTGCCTAGCCCTACATGATAAGTTTTGTCACAGCAATGAGACCCATTTCTTTGGTACCAATTTTCTCTGTCACTCTGGGGAAAAAAAGTACCTGTCATAAACAACTTAAGAGAAGGATGGATTTATTTTGGCTGATGGTTTCAAAATATTCAACTCAGGGCTGGAGAGTTGGCTCATCCATTAAAGGCTCAGACTCACAAACAAAGACAAAATATTCAATCCATATTTCTTGACTCTGCTAATTCTGCACAGAGACTACTCATCTCATGATGAACAAAAAGCAGAAAAGGGAGAGAGGACCAGGAAAAGATACAGCCCCAAAGCCATCTAGTGACCTACTTCTTCCAATTAGGCTCCACCTCCTGAAATTTGCAGAGCCTCCCAAAATAGTGCCACAGCTAGAGACAAATCATTCATTCAACAGTAAGACTGGGAAGAGATAGTTCATATTCCAACTATAATCATTTTAGGTATTTCATTTTATGTGTTTAAAACTACTATTCTGGTTGGGTATGGTGGCACACGCCTTTAATCCCAGCACTCGGGAGGCAGAGGCAGGCAGATCTCTGTGAGTTCAAGGCCAGCCTGGTCTACATAGTGAGTTCCAGGACAGCTGGGGCTACAGGGAGACCCTGTCTCAAAAAAAAAAAAGACCAAAAAAATACTATTCTGAAAATAATTGTTAGGTCTTAGTTGACTGCTGAGTGTATAGCATACATAAAAATGTTTAAAACTTATATAGTTGCTGGATATGGTGGCATATATCTAATCCTAGCACTTGAGAGACCAAGTAAGCCTGGGCTATATAGCAAACCATTTCAAATAAAATGAGACTCTGTATTTTAAAGTCACTTTATTTTACTTTTAACAAATTTTTTTAATATTTTATTTTTTTATTTATGTGTATGAGTGTATTGCCTGCATGTATGTGAGTGCACCCATGTTGTGCAATGCCATGGAGGTCAGAAGAGGGCTTCGGATTCCCCTGGAACTGGAGTTAAGGATGGTTCATAGCCACCATGTGGGTGCTGGGAGTCGAACCTGGGTCCTCTGAAAAAGCCATCAGTGCTCTTAACCACTGAGCCATCTCTTCAGCCCATAACAATTTTTTATAAGAAAGAATGCTTTTAACTACTTCTTCCTAATTATTTTAATTTTTTTATTGGGCTGGGGACCCAACCTAGAGCTTTGTGCTGCTAGACCACTAAGGTACAGTCTCAACCCTGTATCTTAATTCTAATAAAGTACTTTGGTTTCCAATACTGGATTAGGTTATTCAAACTAGATAAGCAAATGACACAGGCAACTGGTGAGGATGGATAGCAAGGAGATATGGAAAACACATTTTACCACATTAAAAATAAACACAGAATTCTAAAACAAACATTCTAACTAATAAAAGGTCAAATCTTTTGTCAAGTATGGTGGCACTTGTCTGTAATCCCATCATTCAAAAGGCTGAGGCAGGAGGATTACCGTTTCAAGACTAACCTACACTACATAGACACTCTCAAAAAGATCTGTGGAAGTATTAAAAACAAACATTTTTTGTTTGTTTGTTTGTTTTGGGTTTTGTTTTTTGTCTTTTTGAGACAGGGTCTCCCTGTAGCCCCAGCTGGCCTGGAACTCACTATGTAGACCAGGCTGGCCTTGAACTCACAGAGATCTGTCTGCCTCCGCCTCTCCAGTGCTAGAACTAAAGGCATGCGCCACCACACCCAGCAAAAACAAGCGTTTTTAAAAGAATGAAATCCTATTACTTACAACATGTGTGGAATCTGGAAATCATTATGTTAAGCAAATAACCCAGGCACAAAAACCTAAGTACCACATGATCTCACTCTTGAAATCTAAAAATAGTTGACTCACAGAACCTGCAAGTAGCTGGTGGTTATCAGAGCCTGGGGAAAGTAGAAGTGAGGAAGGATAGAGAGATGTTGATCAATAAGTGTTGAGTTATAGTCAAGACAGCAACAAGAGGTTCTAGTGTGCTATTATAAAGTGGTAATTAGAGCCCAGCATGGTGGTGCACAGCTTTAATCCCAGCACTGGGGAGGAGAGGCAGACAGATCTCACCCAGGCCTGCCTGGTCTACATAGAATTCCAGGACAGCTGGGGCTCAGGGAGACCCTGCCTCAAAAAAAATTTTTTAAATAAATAAATAAATACTAATAATTATAAATACCAAACTATTCTGTGCATTTCAAGAAGCTAAAAGTATTTTAGAAGTTTTCTCTACAAAGTAAGAATTACTGTTAGAGAAGATAAATGTGCTTAACCTTACACAGTGCATACATGCATTGAAATATCACATGATACCCCATTAATACCTACAGTTTTATACTGTTTGTTTGTTTCCTTGGAGGTAGGGTCTCCCTGTAGCCCCAGCTGACCTGGAACTCACTACATAGACCATTCTGGGATCTCACAGAGACCCACCTGACTCTGCCTTCTAAGTGCTGGAATTAAAGGCATGCACCACCACACCTGGCTTTAAGGTACTTTTTGAAGGTTTTCTTTCATATAATTTCAGAAGTTCACAGAATGAAACTTTCTTTCCAGCTAAAAAATTTAAACAGAGCTCAGAAAACTGTTATTGAATATGTTAATGCTGTTGGAATGAAATGCTTCTTCTAAGTATGTGGTTATTAAATAAATAACTGGGGAAGAAGAAATCTTTTCATGGCTGGGCGTGGTGGTGCACGCCTTTAATCCCAGCACTTGGGAGGCAGAAGCAGGCAGATCTTTGTGAGTTCGAGGCCAGCGTGGTCCACATAGTGAGTTCCAGGACAGCTGGGGCTACAGGGAAACCCTGTTTCAAAAAGACCAAAAAAAAAATCTTTTCATTTTGCTTAGTTTTAGAACTTTTTAGTCACTGCTGGTGATTTAATTAAAATACAATGCATGTGGAAAAAATGAATTAATTCTCATTAACTTAGGCAAACTGAGGTAATCAGTCTGAATTTTAAATATGCTTGAAGAAATTCTTTTTTTTTACTATTTTCAGCTACATACACTGAAACTGATATTGAGATATTTGCACATAAAGAGTAACAAAGAAAAAATACATTGAAAGTAGCTTCTGCTTGCAGTTCAACGAATTTTATTTACATTTTTGATACCTAGAAGGCATATACTCCTAAGTTTAATTTGTATTATTGCTTTACTTGGCAAACCTTTTCATGTTATGTTACAGAAAGGTAAAAACTTACTTATTCCAGAATTTAAAAATCTGAATGAGGGAAGGTAAATTCATGAGAATTTAACTTAAAATGAAAATCACATGGGGGCTGGGGAGATCACTCAGTGGTTAAGAGCACTGACTGCTCTTGCAGAGGACTCTGGTTCATTTCTCAGCACCCACATGACTGTTCACAATCATCTGTATCTCCAGTTCCAGGGGATCTGGCACCCTCTTCTGGCCTCTATGGGCACGAGGCACATACGTGGTGCACATACACACATACATGCAGATACATACATACATGCAGGCAAACACTTATACACATGAAATAAAAATAAATCTTAAAAAAAAAACATTCCATAGTCATAGAGGGAGCCAAGTTGTCTGGATGGTTGAGGCCTTGTCTATTCAAGCAGAAAGGGAATTTTTCTTAATTTTTATTTTTTTCTAAAATAGCCTAAATACTTTGCTTTTCTTTAAGTAGGAGATTCAAAGCAAACTTTCTAAACAATAGTTGTCAACTATTTCACTTGTTAAAAGGACTTTTGAGGACTTTGGAGTATTTTTTATCTACTCACAATCAAGTCTTAGAAAGTGTGCATGTGTGTGTGCATGTGTGTGTATGTGTGTGTGTGTGTGTGTTTTATGTTCCTGTGTATGCATGCAGATACTCCTGTGAATCCCTCAGTCCTCAGACTTTCACTATTACTGTGGTGATTGTGTCCACCTGTATAATAAACCAATGCACAAAAAACAAAAAGGACTCAATAGAAAATTGTTTAAGTTGTGCAGATCACATGGTCTCTATCAATTAAAAAAGACTAAGTAGCAAATAATTTAACCTCTTCAGGCCACATGGTCTCTATCAAAACTACACAATTCTAGCACTATAGTGTGAAAAGAGCCACAGACACAAATACAAGCAATGTGTATGCATGTGCTCTAGTAAAACTTTGTATACAAAATAGGTGATAGGCCAGATCATAGTTGGATGGCCCTTTGGTTAATCCATTGTCAGGTTAATGTATCCTCTTAAGCATAATATGAAATGTAGTATACATTCTTTGGGTGAGTTTCTATTTCTTTCCAATCTGTTCTTAGTTTAACATAGATTATTTGACCGTTAATTCATTGACTGTTTTAATATTGCATTTACTGGAGCTGGAGAGATGGCTCGGTGGTTAAGAATACTGGTTGTTCTTGCAGAAGACCCAGGTTCAATGGCAGCTAACAACTGTCCATAACTCCAGTTACAGGGGATCCGACAGCCTCTTTTGTCTTCCGTGGGCATTGCATGACGCAGGTGCACTTACCTACATGCAGGCACTATACCCATACACATAAAATAAAAATAATAAAATATTTTTTAAATATTGCATTTTCTAAGTTCTTAATAGCCAAAATAGTCCGTTGACATAGGAAAGGGGGTAAAGAGGTAAGTTGAAATATTTATTGAATGTAATTGAAGGCAATCATATTAAGTGAATTAGGCAATTTCAGAAAAACAGATACCATATTTCTCTCATTTGAGACTCCTATATTTTATGTAGGTTCATAAAGTCATCTAAGTATATATGATATGAAAATAGAAGTAACACTGTTTGGAGGACAAAGGGGGCTAACAGGAGGATGGAAGGGAGAGAATAAAAGACAAGGAGAGGAAATATGTGCAACATATATACATGTACAAAAACTAAAATAAATAAAACCAATACTAATTACAGTGTAAGGTGGCGTTAGTTGACATGATAGTCTAAGTAATTTTTTTCTAAGTACTTTTAGTGGGGGAATGTTTTCATACAGCTGATTTTGTTTCCGTATCAAATTATGTTTTCATCCTTACTTTGAGCACTTTCTCTGTATTCTGAGTCTATCATTCCTTTTAACTGAACATTTATTTCTCATTTTTTGCTTGCCTCCTAAAACCCAAACCATGTTACCTCCCATAGGTTAAAATTCAACTCATGGAACCTTAATCCCTTACAGAGTAGTTTTCTAAAAGTAGTTTATATAGTATTTTCCTCCATTTTGAGGACATAGTATAAGACTAACCAGTAAACCAGGCATGGTGGCACATGCCTTTAATCCCAGAATTTACTCAGGAGGCAAAGGCATACAGATCTCTGTGAAATAGAGTCCAGCCTGGTCTACAGAGTGAGTTCCAGGCCAGCTGGGGCTATAAGTAGACTCTGTCTCAAAAAGGCAGAAAAAAAGAGAATGTTCTAGTTACTTTCTATTGCTGTGGTGAAAAACACTGACCAAAACTAACTTGAGAAGGAATGTATTTATTTGGCTTACAGCTCACAGTCCATCAAGGGAAGCTAAGGCAGGAACTCGGGGTAGCAACCTGGAGCACAGACCATAGAGGAACACTACTTACTAGCTTGTTCCTCTGACCCCTGTTCAGCCTGCTTTCTAATAAAACCCAGGACAACCTGCCCAGGGCTAGCACTGCCCACAGTGGGCTCGGCCCTCCCACATCAATCGACAATCAAGAAAATGCTCCATAGAGATGGCTACAGGCCAATACAATGGAGGAAATTCCCCAATTGAAGGAGGGCTATGCAAAGAACTATGGGAATAAAGGAGAAGAAGGCACTCAAAAGCAGTGGGACCATAGCATGAAAAAATTATCAAGGGAGAGATGGGGACACTAAATGGGAAGGGCGGGGAGGGAGGATAAGACAGGGAGAGAAAGAGGAGACATAAATAGTGACAAGCAGGTATAAAAAACCAGAGTGAACCATATTAGTCCAAAAGCCTACTGAAAAATTACACATAAAATATTCCTACATAAGCCCATGAGTATAGCTGAAGACTACATAACAAGAAATAGTGACAGACAGGAGAAGCCTTCCTTTTAGTTGTTGGCCAAGAGACTCCCAAATTACTCAGGCTATTGCTACAGCCCTTGTTTACCTCTCAGAACTTGATGGTAAGATCCTACTGCTGAAGACAGAACATACTTCAGACATAGGATTTGGAGCAATGGAGCTAGAACTGATCTGGATGCCACCTCCCATGAAGGCTAGCTCTCATAGCTTTGGAGATCACTACACACGCTGCTAAGGGAGAACATCAATCAACAGTCCAACACTAGCTTCAAGATCAAATAACCACATCAATGATCAGTACATCATACAACATTAGTGCAGTAGTGGCACTTTTATCTTGGGGACAATCAACAACTCTCTAATTGGACTTAAAGCCCACTCAGTGGGAGGAAACTCATGTGTGGTACTGTAAACATAGCCTAATACACATGGCTGGAGAGGTCATAGATCTTAGAGAAAACTCCAAGACTGTCACATCCCTAAACTAATGTAATTTCTTACTATGTGTGTCCTGAGTGGGGCAGTTACTTGACACTAACTGTCCTGAGTGTGACATCCAAAGTGTGTCACTGCTTCTCGGGAGAGCTTAGGACAGGCCCATACGGAACAGAAGAGATTCTCCACATGACTGATTGGTTGCAATATGTATTTATCACACAGTTAAAGCATAACAATACACATCAACACAAACACTCAAGGGGAAACCTGGTCCTCTAACAATTAAGAGTCCCAAAGTCTCAAGGGAATACCTTCCAGAGGTTAGTCCTTCCAGTACTCCGTGTGGAGTCACTCAGCGTCCGCCATGATCGTTGCACTCTCCCAGCTGGAGATGTCAGTTCACAGGCTCTGATTACATCTGGTCATGGCAAGCTCTCTCCAATCCTAGAGCAGACCAAGATTCTGCCAGAGTTCTCGATCTGGTCTCAAACAGAATTTCGGCCTGGCTTTGGGCAGAATTTCAGTCTCTCGGGCAATGCGTCGGGATGAGGCTTACAGAGTCATCGTCTCATGTAGCCAAGCATCGATGAAGTCCTCGAGCTGTAAGTTTTTGTATGTTTCTTTTTGGCTGGAGTCCTTCTGACTTACGTCAGTAACTTCAGCTGTTTCTTGAGATATGGCTCCTCCCATAGGATTACTTATCTATCACACACAGGCTATTCAAGCTACTTAGTTTCGACTCTCAAGTCCACCCATCTGCTCCACAGTTTCACATAGTTTCTGTGTGAAGTGATAAGTGAGCCTGAGAAGCCGAGAAGTTCCTAGTTTCTAGTTTCATTTCAAAGTCACTCTTAATATCCATCTTAATTTATTCCTAATTTCCTAATATATTCAGTACATATGTGCAAAGTATGTATCCTTATATTTACAGACAAATATCCCAGTTACCACTCATCGAAGAATCTGCATTTGTACCACATGGAGGCTATTAAAAGTACTACAACTGGTCACACATATACATGGTGAATTTCCCAAGCCTAAGTGGCACATCTACACACTGCAACCTCTACACCTAAGGCTCATGGAAGATAGAACAAGGGGTAAAGAGAGCACTAATGAATATCTCAATTATCATTAACATAGCTCCCTCATTCAGCAGAGGGCCAGGAACACAAACGATCACAAATGGCCAAGGCATAGAGATTAAGAGTCTGCAGGATGTTAGTCCTTGGACAGGATTGCTATATTAAACTTTACTCACCCAGGGTTCAGGGACCATGCAGAAGAGGGGGTAGAAAAATTGTAAGAGTCAAGGAGGTGCATGACCATATGGAAATAGAGTCCTACAAGCTCCTGGGACCTTGCTCATATGAACCTACAACAATGGTGTCAGCATGCACAAGACCCATGCAAACTCAAGAAAAAACTCAGCATAGGGAAAATGGACAACAGACCCCAATCTTAGCTGAAGAAATATTGGCAACTGATTACTGCTGGATGAGGAAGAGCTGATCTTCCTGAAGTGGGGACTCTAGATAGACTGGCTAGACCTCAGTAGATGAACTCGCACTGAGGAATGTCTGGAGACACTAAAATGACACATTAGGCCTTAACACAAATGACAAAATGTATGAATTCCAGTGGGGGAGGGTATTGGGAGGGTGTCAGTGGTGAAGTGGGCATAAAAATGATTAAAATTGTTTGATATTTTCTGTATGAAATACACAAAAATTCAATAAAAAAAAACTTTAAAAACAGGCAGGAGAATAATGCTAGGAAGGAGAGAAAGTAGTATGAAAAAAATACTGATTGCATAATAAAGAAAAGCAGATAGACAAAATTACATAAGCATAGGTAGTTGGCTAAAAATCTATAAGCTGCTTTTAAAAATAAAAATACAACACAGTTATACAGCTCCTGGGTATTTACTGAAAGGCTCCAAGTCAGTGCATCACAGAAATACTTGCTCATCAACATTTATTGCAGCACTGTTCACAAGAGTTAAATTGTGAAACTAACCTACTTTTCCAGCAAGAGTAATGGATAAAGAAAATGTGATATGTATATATGTATATATATATATATGATTTTTTTCAGCCATAAAGAAAGATAAAGTTATAAGAGTTGAGGTTTGAATGAGAAATGTCCCCCATAGGTTCATGTATTTAAATACTTGGTCCCTGGTTGGTGGTGCTATTTGGGGAGGTTATGGAATCTTTAGGAAGCAAAGCCTTGTTGATGAAAGAACATCACTGGGAACAGACTTTGATAGTTTATGGCCTCATTCCATTCCAGTTCTCTCTCTCTCTCTCTCTCTCTCTCTCTCTCTCTCTCCTTCCTGTGTGCACTTGCGATGTGATCTCTCAGCTACCTGCTCCTGTCGCCATGCCATCCCCACCATTATGGACATTCAGCCCTCTGGAACTGTAAGCCAAAACAAATTTTTCCTTAAGTTGATTTTGGTCATGTATTTCATGATGGCAATGAAAAGTAGCTAATATAGAAGTTAGTACTAAGAAGTGGAGCTGTTGCTGTCAAGAACCTAGCCATGTTGGTTTTTGGTGATTGTGGAAAACTTTGGAAGTTTAGACTAGAAATGCCATTGAACGCTGTAAGCAGTGCTTAACAGGACATTCTAGGAGCCTGGAAAGCAGTAGTGCAGATAGAGGCCTGGCTCATGAAGTTTCAGAGAGAAGCAAGGGCAAGGACTTTAGTAGCAACTTGGCTAGAGACCATTCATATGATATTTTGACAAGAATCTGACTCTTTTCTCCCTACATACTGAGAATTTGTGTGAGGCTGAATTAAAGAGTAATGGACTAATTTCTTTGGTGGAGGAAATTTCAATACAGCCTAACTTTGAGTCTGTTGAATGGTTATTGAGCACTCTTATGCAGGTCTGTACTGAAAAGCGCAAGTGGAGCAGAAAGAACTGTTAAATGTACAACTTGAAGATGAAAAAAGCACCAGGAAGCTTAATATTGCCCACAAAGCATATGCTGGAAAAGAGGCTGTTATTGTTAAATGAATTAGTACCATTAAGTAGATGTCTCCTGTTATGCATGAAAACAATGGGAAGGGTGCCCTCAAGGCAGTGTCCCACCCAGCTAAGCATCCAGTTTATGAAAAGAAGAGGCCTAGGGAGTTTCCTGATCCTAGAAAGCAACTTCATAAAAAGATGCTGATAATGTTGTCAAAGAAAGTAAGAGTCCATCCCAATCTGGCAGCCAAACTTGGCAATGTCATCCACATGGTACTGGCTTTAAAGGCATGAAAGATACAAGTAATGAGGTCCTGGAGCCTTCCTCTGATTTCAGAGAGTCACTGATGCCAGGCAGCATGTACCAGTGATGGAGTCATTGTGCAGAGGGCTGTGAGAGGCCATTGGGTGAAGCTGTGAAGGGGAAACCTGAGTTATTGTGGAGACCCCAAGATGCTAGAAATTCCAGAGTCATGAGACATCTGCCAAAGAGAGCTGAATACAGGGAGTGGATCCAACCCAGGAGAGGAGAGATATATTATGGAAAGAGCCATTTAAGTCCTTTGAAACTAAAGCCCCAGATATCAGACATGGAGCTATAGGATTTTGTGTTTGCCATGAAGGGTTTCAGTATTGCTTTGGGTCTAATAATCCCTCACTATGTCTCCATTCCTCCCTTTTGGAATGGAAATGTATATTCTGTGCCATTGTATGTTGGAAGTATGTAATTTTTTTTTATTTTACAGGGGGTCACAATTAAGAGATTGCCTTGAGTCTCAGAAGAGACTTTGGAGTTTTGAATAGTGTTGAGACTATTAAAGACTATGGAGATGTTTGAAGTTGAACTAAATATATTTTGTATTGATATATATGGTCATGAGCCAGTGGAGGGTCAGGGACAGAATGCTGTGGTTTGAATGTGAAATATCCCCCATAAGCTCATTGGGGTATATTGAATACTTGGTCCCTGGTTGGGGTTGCTATTTGGGGCGATTATGGCATCTTTAGGAAGTGGAGCCTTGCTGATAGAAATACAGCACTGGGAACAGGCTTTGAGAGTTTATAGCCTCACCCCACTTCCAGCTCTTTCTCTTTATCTCTCTCTCTCTCTCTCATTTCCTGTGTGAAACTGAGATGTGATCTATCAGCTTCTTGCTCCTGCTGCCATGCTGTCCCCACTATTATGGACATTTATCCCTCTGGAACTGTAAGCCAAAATAAACTCTTCCTTAAGTTGTTTTTGGTCATGGTATTTTATCACTGCAACAGAAAAGTAACTAATGCATGTGGTCTGGAGAGAATCATGTTAATCTTTAACTTCTCAGTCTGTTGGACTGGGCAGGTTCTCAGTCACTCCACAAACTCCCTAGTTGATATATCTTGACAAGGCTAATGTCTAGCCAAGGCATGTTTCCCAAGTGTATTTAGGTTAGGGGGAGGTACACAGAGTACTGAGGTGTCTTACTGGAGGACCCCTCTCAGTTCTTTCTGATCCTGGTCAGCGTTGAACACCCTGTGAAGAAAGAAGATTGCTTGGAGTATCCAAGACTTGAGCTTTAGAATTCTCAGTCCTGGGTGGAAAACTGAAAGACTTGCCTCAGAATTCAAGCCCCCTACTGCCCTCTGGCTCAAGGGCATCAGTCTCTACTATGGTTATCTTATACCTTGACAACAAAGGCAGGGCCACAGACTAAGAAACCCTTAATTGCCAAAATCTCCTTCCACCTAAGCAACCAGGACTGCAAAACTATGAACCACAACTACCAAGCCATGAGAACTGCTCCTGTAGCCATTTTCAGGACCTGTGGCTAGTTAATTCCAGGATCTCTGAGTTATTGTTCCTTGTTCTCTAATTCCTGAAGTAGCTCAGTCTTAACAGCTTTCCACTCAAGATAGTGCCCTGCCACAGCCCTCTGAGACATAGAGAGTGGTAAAATGGATGCCTCTTCACTGCTGACCAATGTTACAAGAGTAACTGTCTCACCAGAAGCCCCTACTAGACTGAAGATTTTCAGGAACTGTGGACTTGGGACTAAAGAGATGGATCAGCAGTTAAGAGCGCTGGCTGCTCTTGCAGAGGACCTGGGTTCAATACCTAGCACCCAACATGGTGGCTAACAACCATCCTAACTCCAGTTCCAGGGGGTCCAATATCCTCTTCTGACCTTTGTGAGAATTGTACTACAGGCTATGTTTTTATACATGCAGACAAAACACTCATACACATAAAATACTTTTATTTTTTTTTTAAGAACTGTGGGCTTAGCCCACTTGGCTTCACCAAAATCATGTGGTTTCCATTTTGGATGCAGCTTTTGTAACCGACTCCCTTCTGTTTCTGTTTCTACTGTCTGACCATCCTTTTGTAGCTTCTAGTGCCCTTCTACTCTTTCTTTCTTTCTTTGGAATAGTCTACTCTTTGTATCCTGATTCTTCTCATTTACCATACCGAACAAAGGTCAGATGGTGACCTAGTCACCATCTTCCCCTGGAAGTCCCTCATTTAGAGCTTACTAATGTTTGAATTTGATGCCTATTGCTATCATTCTTTTCATCAATCCTAAAACATTGTCACCTGTATGGTAGTCACAACTTCATCAAATTGAAATCATGAATACACAATTTTAGTACTTTATTTTCAGAATCTGCATAATTTGTATGTTAACTTGCCCATCCAGCTTCTCTAAAATCAAAATAAAACCAATCATTTTTCTGTCCTTTTGACACTGCATGGTCTGCTTTATACATTGGGTCCTTTTATTCAACTCAGTAACTTACTTTAGTATTTTTAAATAATTATTTCTCTCTACTACCAAGACTCTTCTCAAAGCTTTATTGTTGTCTAGTGTGATTATTATATATTTATTAAATACTTCTCCATTTTCAGTTTCCATGCTTTTAACTCTACATAAAATCAAATTTTAGTTTGTTTAGGTTTTTGTTTCTTTGTTGGTTTTGCAGAGGATTGAACTCAGGACCTCAAGAATTTTGGGCATGTGGTCTACCACCAAACTACACCTCTCTAATCATTTGAATTTAGTTTCATCACTCTTACTAACTTTTGCCCACATTCTTACCAAATTCTTTACTGATAACTATTCTCACTAGTTTTCCAAGGTTTGTTGACCTAAAGTGTATATAATATGTATATAATGCCTCTACCTAGCACTGCTCCTTCTTCTAACACACTGAACCTTTAACCAAGCAATCTTACATACATAAAACAGTTTGCTCCTAAGAGATACATAGTATATAGCATTTCAACCAATAAGCTACAAGTAGCAACTGACTAGGTATGAATAAGCTATATTTTATCACAGGAGATTTCATTTATGCAACAAACACTTATTCATCACCTAACAAGTGTTTTTCCACATTCTAGACTCTGATATCACAATGAATAATACTAAGTAATATTGGCATTACTGAATAGGCTTGTAGAACCAGTCTACAGGGGTTGGAGAGATGGCTTATCAGTAAGAGCACTGACTGCTCTTGTAGAGGACCTGGGTTCAGTTTCCAGCACCCACATGGCAGGTAATAGTCATCTGTAATACCAGTTCCAGGGGATCCGATGCCCATTTCTAGAGTCCATGGGGACCAGGCATACACAATGCAAATATATGTATGCAGGCAGGCACTCATACACATAATATAAAATAATTTTTTGGTCTTTTTGAGACAGGGTCTCCCTGTAGCCCCAGCTGTCCTGGAACTCACTATGTAAACCAGGCTGGCCTTGAACTCACAAAGATCTACCTGCCTCTGCCTCCCAAGTGCTGGTATTAAAGGAATGCAACACCATGCCCAGCTGAAATATTTTTAAACTGTCTATAGAGTTTGGTTTTAGCAAGCCCAACAAGTTTTAAATTAAATTTTAAATTAAATGAAATTTAAATTTTAGTTCTTCAATTATATCTAGCCACATTTCAAGTACTAAATACCCATATATAACTAGTGGCTACTGTATTTTACTGTGTGAATATGGAACATTTCCATTAACAGAGAAAGTTTTATTGGACAGTGCTGCTCTACAGAGATTGCAACCAATATGGAAAAATAACCCAATTAAAAATAAAAATTATGTTTAAGGAAAGCGTGGTCCCCAAAACAAGGAATTGATCAGTGCTCATGATGTCAAAAAACTAGTCACAACCAGGTTGTTTCTAGTGGCCTAACTGGTCACTTCTGTCTGTTTGCTTGTTAGCTTAAAACAAGTATTGTCGCCAGGCGTGGTGGTGCATGCCTTTAATCCCAGCACTGGTCGACATAGTGAGTTACAGGCCAGCTGCTTGGGCTACAGAGAGATCCTGTCTCAAAAAGTCAAAAAAAAAAAAACATGTATTGTCTCAGTGATTCTGGTCTCAGTGGACTCCATCTCATTTGGGGTGTCTCCTGCAGTTGTAGTCAGTCGTCTAAAGTCTTTGCCTCAGCTAGATATCCAAGTAGGCACCCAACTAATCTTATAGCAGCAACAACAAAAATCACAGAATAGCCTAGGTAAATGGAATTACTCTAGATTATACAGCATAGGTAGCTATATTATGCCTGTCCTACTGGTGACAATTTGAAGGGTGCTTTTTGGGTTAACAACTTTTAAAAAGCCTTCTGCCAAACACTCCTGCAGTTTATTAAATCCACCTGATAGAAGGAAATAAGATAACTTACTTGTTGCCGGGCATGGTGGCGCACGCCTGTAGTCCCAGCACGTGGGCTGCAGAGGCAGGTGGATCTCTGTGAGTTCAAGGCCAGCCTGGTCTGCATAGTGAGTTCCAGGCCAGCGGGTGCTACAAGGAGACCCTGTCTCAAAAAGACCAAAAAAAAAAAAAATCGATAACTCATTTGTAATCTGTACTGACCTGTTCCTGTTATATGCTATAAACATTCACACTATAACACTAGATAAGAGAGTGTCCAATACACATTGTAAGTTCCTAGAAAGCAAAAGGCAAGCTTTTCTAGGTTCCAGATGCCTGCTAATTGCTAGCTTCTCACTTCATAGAAAAATAAAAAGTACCACAGTCTGAAAATCTTTAGTAACTGTTGGTTGTATTCTACACTCATCTATTCTTAATCCTTTTTTCTGTTCGGCCTTCCTGATCGCTATTTTCTCTTTAACAGACAGTGTGGAGCATTCATTATTAAGATAATTGGCAGCTCTAGTCCAGCTCAACTGATTTCTTGTCCAGTGATCCTTGTGTGACCAAGATCCAGCTTCAAAGAACCGGCTAGAAGCTGCCTGTTGTGAAACTTAGGGTTAGTTAATACCTCACCATACTTATTTATTCCACTATAAGCTGTCTAAATTTGATGAAATTTGCTTTTTCTGCTGTTTTATAAAATATAGGTAGGTAGGTGTGGCATGTTGGTTTTTTATGTATTAGTTTAATTGTAATAACATTTTCTAAATGTTTTGTCCATTCCATAAAAACTATACTGGGAATAGTAAGCTGACTTTCATTTTCTCTGCTTTGAGTTATTTATTTTCTTCTCATGGTTTTAGACATTTTGTTTAATATCTTTAATATTTATTTTAATATTTTGGATAAGATTAACTTCTAATTTTAATATGTTCATAACTTGTAGAACGTAATAGCCTCAATGGTTTCGTTTTATCACTTTCCTTTGCTGTGTTATCATTTATATGTTTTGTCTAATTTTTTTTATTTGTTACTATTACTCATTTAATTTTGCTTCTGCCGTGGTTTTCTGAATTTAAATAGTATTTATACTTCTTTGATGATAATGTATTCCAAATATTAGAAATACCACCAATATGATCAATATTCTTGCTTTTCATCCCATTAATTTGGCTGTATTAAATATTTTCTCTAATATTTGAGATCAAAATGCAACCTCCTATATCATCATCATCATCCATTTGGCACCAAACTTTATATAATGTTGATCCACCTCATGGAATTTTGTCAAAAGAAGGACTCACTTCTGACATTATCATATCACATTGCCTGACATATCAGTGTACTAGTGTTCTCAGAATGGTTTCTTCTAACCTTTTCTTCTCATTTTTAACCAATATATATAGTTATATATGATGAATTTTTAGAAAGACAATTATTTTCATAAAATGCAAGATTATTTTGTATACCGAAGGAAAACTGTAAATTCTGGTTCTTAGGCCAATTCACGTTATAAACTTAGAAAATGGAAGAAGGGATTCATTGTTCAAAAGCTATAGAACAAGTCATAAGTTTTTAATCAGGAAAATTTCTTTTAGAAATAAAAGAAATATCCCTTTTCATACAAATTTACAGTTCTCTTACTGACTTGTTAATTTGAGAACAGAAAGGGAAAAGTCTAAAAATTGGCAGTACCCTAATAATTTGCCCTTCCTCGCCTATTCCAATCCCAGATGAATTACATGTTCAGCATCAGCAGCAGAAACAGGACCAGACCCCAAACTTTCCCCATGAGCCAAATAGGGTGTTTTCTTTGAAAACCATGATTATGTTTTCCATTTGAGTGGTTTCATGAGACTAGCAGGATGGCATGACAGTATATAAGCATACAAATGTCTCATGTGCACTTATTCTCAGTTTTAAGAAATGCAATCACAAAAGCCAGGCATAGTGGCACACACCTTTAACCCCAGCACTCAGGAGGCAGAGGTAGGCAGATTTCTATGAGATCAAGGCCAGCCTGGTCTACATGGTGAATTTCAGGCCAGCTGGGACTTACAGGGAGACACTGTCATAGAAAAAAAAAAAAAGAAGAAGAAGAAGAAGAAGAAAAAAGAAAATGTTATAGACTAATAAGTCCCATAAGGAAATTTTAAAATAATTTTGTTCTGTAATTTTTTTGGTCTTTTTGAGAAAGGGTCTCCCTGTAGCCCCAGCTGTCCTGGAACTCACTTCGTAGACAAGGCTGGCTTTGAACTCACAGAGGTCCGCCTGCCTCTGCCTCCCAAGTGCTGGGATTAAAGGCATGCGCCACCACCCCCGGCCATGTTCTGTAATTTTTAAAAATTATTAACCAGTGATGTTAGAAATCTTTTCTTAATAGCACTATTCCTGAGAACAAAAAAGTTACTGTTTGATTTTTAAAATGTTAAACATGATGCTAAACAAAGCCTGAACTATTAATAAAAATTAATGATGTATTATATTATTGGGCCAAGAATTCTGGTCATAATTCATACCCAAGTGTGTTTTTTTAAGTTATATAGTTATAAGCATACACACATATAAACATAGATTATATATGTACTCACATACATATTTCATATATACACACATACATTTACATATGTATAGTGTCTTAGAATTTAACTTTATTTTGAGACACTAATAAAAACTTTGGAATTCATTGACAGTTGAGTACATGGATGAAACCATTTGTCCTTTGTGGCTTAGCCTGATAGGTCAAATATGCTACTTCTAATAATAGACTGAGAAGACAAACTTTCTCCTTACACATTCTAAGTGAAGTCCATTAAGTTATTTCTATTTTGAAACATATCCTCAATCAACCATTTTTAAAAGTAAACGCTTACTTTAGTACTCATTTTGAAAGACCAATCTGAAGAAATCATCTGAAATTCACTGTGTTAAGATGAAATAGATAATATAAACATTTGTACATGCACATGTATTCAAATCGCTTTGCAACTTCTTTTGTAAAAATCTCAAATACAATCAAGATAGAAAGAGGTCTTCAAAATTTAAGGCTTTAATTTCTTGTCAGCTCATTCACAAGAATGTATTGGAAAGAAGTATGATTAGCTTATGATAAATTAATTTATAAATTTCTACTAATAATGGCAGCACAATACTTTTGAACAAATTTATACATGATATAATGCCTATATTCAGAATTTATTTCCTGGATATATGCTATAATTAACCATAAAATAATGAACAGGGTCACACACTAAAATTCTTTGTATTGTTCCCAAAAGTTGTACTTGGATAGTATTAAAATACAGATTCAAAAGCCTAGAAAGAACTTTAAAAGAACAGCCAATTCAAATTTGGTGTCATATTTTAATATGTTGTATTGCTACTATAATAAATTGTTAGACTTCTACTTTTGACTCAGATTTACTCTGAAGTCCTTATAGACTTAAAAGAGAAAAAGGGAAGACTGGATAGATAGCTCAGCTGGTAAACTGCTTGCCATGAAATCATAAAGACCTGAGTACATTCCCAGGACCCATGTAAAAGAGGTGGGCATGATGACTCACACTTACAATCCCAGCACCAGAGAGACAGAGACAGGCAGATCCCTTGGGCTCGCTGGCCAGCCAGCATAATCTAATGATCAAGTACCAAGTCAAGTTAGAGACCCTGTCTCAAAAAACAAGGTGGATAACACCTGAGGAACAATACTTGAGTTGACTTCTGGCCTCTACACACAAGTGCACACACCCCCACACATGTACATATGCCCCCATGAACATGTGTATACACAAAGACACACCAGAGGCAAAGGGAAATTTTTTACCTGAAAATGGATATAAATAATACTAATATTGATGCTGTTTCTTTCACTTTACTCAGTGTTTTCATTACTCTGCATACATTCCTAAAGCTATGCAATCAGCTTCCAGTATTCCCTGTTGATTACCACTCTCTGATTACCAGCTATCTGGGCTGCTGATATTGTTTTATTCTCTTTGCTTCTATGTATTACACAAATCTTCTACTGTATACATTCTGCTTATTTCTCTCAACAATCAATGCTATTCAAGATTACTTATTTCATGTTGCCAAGCTTTCCATTTCTTGCCCTGTGTGACATAATTCTTCATCAGTTTTATACCTACTAGTCTCATGGCTATTTTAATGTTACCCATTTTCTGCTTGTCCAGAATCTGCAAATATGAAACAGAAGGCACAAATTTCTAAGTAATGAAGTAATAGATTATAGGTTTCTGATTTTATTACTCTCTTTAGGCATGCTTATTAACATGCTGTCACTTATTATAATGCCGTTTGATCATAGCTAACTAAAAACACATAGTAACAGGCTATATAGAGAGAGTTCATATAAGGCATCACTGGTGAGTGGTTACACGTTTACATATTTGTTTTTAAAATATGTAATCTCTATACTTCCACCTATTGACTTGTCATTTAGTCATATGATAAGGTATTTCTTAATAGAAGCCACAATTTCATTATTTGATAACATATGGCAATAATTTTCTTTTTAATTTTTTTGGTTTTTATTTTATGTGTATGAATGTTTTGCCTGCATGGATGTAAGTGCACCCATAAGTGCCTGGTGCCCACAGAGGCCAGAAGAAGGCACTGGATTTTCTGGAACTGGAGTTAAGAATCGGTGTTAGCCACCATGTGGGTGCTGGAAACAGAACCCCAGTCCACTGGAAAAGCAGTAAATGCTCTTAACCACCAAGCCATCTCTCCAACCATGGCAATAATTTGTCTTAAGGAAGCTAGTTTGCTAACTTCAATTTTGCATTTCTATCCAAGTGTGTAGCTCTAGAGTAATTGTCATTTAGTATTTGTGATGGTTAATCAGCTTGACGGGAATCATTGAAGAAGCAAACCTCTGGCCACATCTGTGAGAGATTATCTAGGTTAGGTTAACTGAGGTGGAAAGGTTCACCCTAAATGTGACTGAGATTCATGGACTGAGATCCCAGACTGAAGAGAAAAGAAAAATCAAGCAGAGCAGCAGCATTCATCACTGTCTGCTTCCTGATTACAGACACAAAATGACCAGCTGCCTCGAACTCCTGCCACCATGACTTCCCCAGCACAAATTGTACTGAGAAGTGGGGCCATAGCTGTGATAAACCTGACCACATGGTTGCTCAGTCTTTGGAATTGTTTTGCAGGAGAAATGTTGAACTTTGGGGTAGAAAAGCCCTAGAGTGCTGTAAGCAGGACTTAACGTGTCATTCTGGTGAGAGTTTAGAAAACCAGAATGCCAGGGGAAGCATGGACAGTGGAGGCCAAACTCATGAAGTTCAAGGAGGAACAAGGACTCCAAAGGGAACTTCTGAAGAAGAATCTGGCTACATTCTTCCCATATATGAGAATCTGAGTGAGGCTGAATTTTAAAGTAATGAACTAATGTTTGGCAGAGGAAATATCAAGGCAGGAAAGCATTCATACTATGGAATAGTTACCGATCACTACTTTTATCCAGGTCTACAGTGAAAAAGAGCACAAGTGAGATAGAAAGATATAAAAAATGTGCAGTATAGTGAAGTAAAAGCCATGAAGAAGATTAAAATTGCAGACAAGACACGTATTCCTATAATTATTAAAAAGATTGCTCCATTTCAGAGAAATCTGATACACTGTGAACAACAGGAAAGGTGCCAGAGCACAAGACCCCACCCAAGGAAGACTGCATTTTGTGAAAATGCCAATTCACTTGGAAGGAGAGAGCCTAAACTCAGAATCACACTGAAGTATAGTGACCCTCCTTGTCTTAATTTAAGGGCAATAGCACTCTTCTCACTAATAGTTAAAAGACTCCTGGCACTTGGCTCACTAATAGCTAACAGACTTCTTTGGACTTTGTTAATGTGGAAGCTTGAGAAGGAGATAGTCTGCTCCCAGGATGCTGGGAACAGACAGATTAGACAGCTATCTCCGGAATGCTGGGACAGGTGGGTTGCCCCCTCTTTTACATTTCTGCATACTTCAAAGGAGGTCTGTTACTGGGACAGTGGCCATGGCCTTGGATGCCCTGTGCTAATTTTTTACTATTATGAGGGGAAAATTCCTATGTGTTTTACACTATTTGAACACATCATATGTAAACTCTGTGTAAACTTCAAATGCTGAACATCCAATAAAGACTCTCAAAAAGGCAGTGAAAGCACTCTTGAACCTAGCACAAGCCAAGGGTCCTGTAGTCTGATTTCAGTTTTTCAGAAACAGACACTGTGGCGGGAAGCTACACTGAAGGGGTTTGTGGTGGTTTGAATGAAAATGTCCCCCAGAGGCTCCAAATATTTGGACATTTTGTCCCCAGATGATGGCGCTGTTTTGGGAAGTCTTAGAAGGTGTGGCTATCCTGGAGGAAGCATGTCACTGGGGATGGGCTTAGAGCATTCTTAAGCCTTGCCAGATCTCCAGTTGCTCTCTTGCTTCCTGTGCCTGCTTGAAGATGTAGAGCTTAGCTTCCACTCCTCCTCCCGCCACCTCTGCCGCCATGTCTCCCTGCCATGATGGACTGTAATTCCCCTGGAACCATAAGCGCAAATAAACTCTTCCTTCTGTAAATTGCTTTGGTCAGTGTTTCTATCACAGTAACAGAAAAGTGACTAATACAGACTAATACAGGGTTCTATGCCTAAAAAAGCCTGCCTAGGAAAATGTTTCTTCAGGGTCAGCACACAAAGGCCCATCCAGCTGTGGCTCAAGGGGCAAGGCTCCTCCACAGGCAGGCAGCAGAACTTGGCAGCAGCGCTATCTGTGAGGTACTGTGTTTGCACATATGAAAAATGTAAAATCAAGGAGTCAGTGTCTTGCTTCATGATTCCAGAAAGCCATTGAGGTCAGGCAGTGTGTATAAGTGTAGGAGACCCTGCAAAGAGACCTTGAGAGGCCACTACATGAAGCTGTCAAGGTGAAACCTAAGTTGTAGTGGAGATTCCAGGAAGTTGGAGATGCCAGACCATGGAACATTTGCTGAGTTTAGCTGGAGGCACAGACTGAAGACTGCCTAAGAGAGAGGCTATGTGTGTTGCATGTGGCAGACCTGGAGAGGTAGAGCCACCTAAGCCCTTTGGTGCCTGGATGATCACACCATAAGTCCCATGCATGACATAGAGCTTCAGGATTTGGTGTTTAACTTTGCTGGATTTTAGTCTCACTTTGGTCCAGTTTTTTTCTTGCTGTGCTCCCATTCCTCCCTTATGGAATGGGACTGTTCATTCTGTGCCATTGTATATTTTGAAAGTATGTAACTTTTTTATTATATAGCTCAGAATTAAGAGATTGCCTTGATTCTCAGAAGAAACTTTGGACTGACTTTTAAACAGTTTAGGAACTGTTGAGGGCTCTGAGGAGTTTTTTAGTATTCTTTTCTTACATGTATGAGTGTTTTGCCTACATGTATGTAAGTGCACTGCAGGCATGCATTGCCCACAGAGCCTGGAAGAGGGTCTTGGATCTCTGGAACTGGAGTTATAGATGGTTGTTAGCCACCATGTGGATGCTGAGACCCGAACTGGGGTCCTCTGAAAGAGCAGCAGGTGTTCAGCAGCAAGTGCTGCGCCATCTCTCCAGTCCCTATGGAGACTTTTGAAGTTGGACTGAATGCATTTTGTTTAATGAGATAGCCATGAGGCTCAGGAAAGGGGGTGAAAATCATGGCTTAAAAGTGCTATGTTTGGGTGTCACGTTGACAAGGGGTAGACTTATTATGGTTAATATTGTCAATTTTGTGGGATCTAGAATCTCTGGAGACAAACCTCTGGGCATCTCTGTAAGGGATTATCTAAGTCAGAAGTTAATTGAGGTGGGGAGACTCACCTCAAATGTGAGCACCACCATTCAGTGGGATGGGGAACTGAACAGAATGAAAAGAAAAAAGAATGCAGCAACATTCATCGCTCTGTGCTTCCTGATTATGTATACAAGATGACCACCTGCTTCAAGCTTATGCCACCATTACTTCCTCACCATGAGGGACTGTACCTTGGAACTGTACCCAAAAACAAATCCTTCCTGCCTTAAGTAGCTTTTGTTAGATATTTTTGTCACAGCACCGAGAGGTAACTAATAACACTATTTCTATAAAGGCTATTGGTCATAGACATCTCTTCAGTGTGATTCTTCCCTTTGGAAAACAGGGATATAAGAAGTGGCCTCTCTAGACTTGAGTCCTCCTCACTTCAGCCCTCTCACTTACTGATGGTTGCTCATCAGAGAAAATTTGGAGGACCCTTGATTCATTTTTCTCTGTTTCTTCATAGGACAGTTAAACTATTCTTAGGAGACGGTCATTTAATTTTGCATGCTATTTTGTTCTATATGTAGGTATTTTCTTCCCTAAAGTACACTGTCTTGAACACAACTATAAAGACTTCAAATCTTTGTGTTTTCTTTTTTTAATTATTTTTATTTTATGTGCATGCATGTTTTGCCTGCATGTATGTAAGTGCATTCATGTCATTCAGTGCCAATGGAGGCCCAAAGAGGGCTTCATATCCCCTGGAACTGGAGTTATGGACAGTTATTAGCTGCAGTGTGGGCACTGGGAACTGAACTCAGGTCCTCTGCAAGAGCAGCCAGCGCTCTTAACCACTGAGCTAGCTCTCCAGCCTCTCATAATCTTTATTTTCTCCAATTACTTATCACTGAAAATGTTTGTGGCATTCTTTCTAGATCCTTACCTTTGGTAACTTTCAGTGTTTTAAAAAGTAATTTCTCATTGGAAAATTTCATACTAAAACTGAAGATAATGAAAATATAATACTTCCTTTCCTGTGACTACTGTAAGCCTACTAATTGACTCTCAGCCTGGGAAGAACTCTGTCTACCTACCTTAATATCTCCTTTCCAGTTTTTTCTCTAATTGCTATATCCTCATTTGGGTCATTTAAAATAATAAATAAATAAATAAATAAATGTATGTTTGGGCCATTTAAAATAATAAATGAACAAACAAACAAACTGATGGTGATACTTCTCTTCTGTCTAGCTTTTTCTCTCTCCAGATGCTAGCATTCTAAGGGACTGCCAATTTCTATTTAGGGTAGAATTTATTCCAAAACACTGAGTCTTTTCATATACATCTAGCTCAGTAAAACTTGTTGACTAAGGGCTATAGAGATGGCTTAGTGGTTAAGAGCACTGGTTGTTCTTGCAGAGGACCCAGGTTGGACTCCCAGCACCCGCAAGCACCTAACAGCTATACATAACTCCAGTTCCAGGGGATTCAGTGCCCTCTTCTTACCTCCATCGGCACTGCACAACACAGGTGCACCTGCCTACATGCAGGCAATACACTCATACACATAAAAAAAAGTAAAATATTTTTTAAAACTTGTTGACTAAAGATGATATGGCTTAGGGATATTTTCATATGTCTGTTATTTGCACATTGTCATCCTTGATTTCATTTTCAAATAAAGATTTAACCTTTAAAAAAAAAACATTTATTCAGCGAGGCATGGTGGCACATGCCTTTAGTCCCACCACTCGGGAGGCAGAGGCAGGCGGATCTCCGTGAGTTTAAGGCCAGATGGGACTACAGGAAGACCCTGTCTCAAAAAGACCAAGAGAAAAAAACAATCAAGGCCAGATGTGGTAGTACACACCTTTAAGTCCAGCATTTGGGAGGCAGAGATAGGTGGATCTCTCAAGGCTAGCCTGGTCTACATAGCAAGTTCCAAGCCAGCCAGACTCTATCTCAAAAAAAAAAAAATTTGTGTGTATGTGTGTGTGTGTGTGTGTGTACGTACGTACGTGTGTACCAAAGTGTACATATGGATGTCAGAATCACTTGTGAGGGTCAGTTCTCTCCTTCCATTACGTGGATCCCAGAGATTGAACTCAGATCATCAGGCTTAGCATCAAGCACCTCTACTCACTGAGCCATCTTTGATGAGCCCTTAGGATTTAATGATTTAAAAAAATACAATTCACTCTCGGGAGGCTGTGGTAGGTGAATCTCTGCGAGATCAAGGCCACCCTGGTTCACATCATGACTTCTAGGAGGGCTGTGACTAGGGACACCTGTCAAAAAACAATAACAACTGTGTGTGTGTGTGTGTGTGTGTGTGTGTGTGTGTGTGTGTGTAATTCAGTCTGACTAATTTTTAAGCATTTTCCCAATTCTAAACATAATATAAATGATATTTGAATCCAGTGGGCATTGCTATCAAAAAGCATCTGTAGTACTTCATAGTAAGACCCTAATGCTGAAGAAACTACATGTATGAGCTATAGAACAAACAAGGAGAAATCAAGCTGGTACTAACTTCAAAGCTTCATCCGTAGTGGCAAGATTTCATAGTGCTGGAAGGGACTATGTATGCTACTGGAAGGAAAAATCATTAGCCTTCCCCAGCTGTAAATCCTGTGAACTACAACTGTCCTATATGCCCACTGGCGCAATAGTGGCACAAATATTATGAGAGTAATTAACCACTTTCTAGTTGGATTTAAGGTCTGCTTCATAGGATGGAGCCCATATCTGACAGTGATATCAGGCCTAGGAACCTGAGGCTAGATAAGTCACAGGGTATAGGGAAGAGCCTAATACTAGTTTTCTGCTAAATAGTTATAGGATTAAACTGATTCCTAATGACTTATTGTTATACCCATAGATTAATGCATGTCTCAACTCTCACCAGAGAAGCTTCCTTCTGCAACAGATGGTGATTAACATAGAAACTCACAACTGACCAACATGAAGAGAACAAGAGGCTGCAGAGTGTTTATTCCTGAATAGGACACCTATATCAAATTTCTGTCTCCCAAGGCTCAGGGATCATTGAAGAAGAGGGGGGTGGAACGATTTTAAGAGCCAGAGGTGATTTTCCAAGCAGCTGGTCAGGTACTCATATGAACTCACAGCAATGGAGACATCATGCACAAGTCCCATGCAAGCTCAAATCAGATCAAATCCCAGCATAGATAAGGGGAAATGAGAAGAAATCCCAGTCTTACCTGAGGAAGTATTGGCAATCAATGACTGCTGGGAGGGGGAAAATCAAAAATGTGACTCTTGGTAGATTAACCAGATTCCAGTGGATGGAAGCACACTGAAGGACACTGGGGAACACAAATTAGACCCTATAGGCCTTATTATACATATGGCACGGGGCAGTAAGGGAAGGTGTGGATAAGGGAGGGGACATAAACACCATCTATATTGTATGAAAATTGCAAAAATTAAAGTTTTTTAAAAATTTTTTAAAAGCATCTGTAGTGGCCTAAATATATAACCTAATAATTATAATTCCAGATTTGGAGAATATGTCAAGAGCAGGAGAGAACAAATATCTTTCCCTGCCTCAGCTTCCCCAAGAAAGGATTAGAGATAATATTTAACCCAAAAGATTTAATACAATTTAGTAGAAATTTCAACAGTAACAAAAAATTCAATATGGGAAAAGATATTTTGCCTTAAGAAATACAGTTTAAATGTAATCCACTCTTTAAAATGCCATTCTGGGTTTTCAAAACTTTTTTCATTCTCCCACTTCTGAGTGCATGGATACTCGTAAAGCTTCAAGGTGTTCATAGTGCTTCCTAATAATAATAATGAGTAAGCAATTTGAAAGTATAGAAAAGATAACTGGGTTAGCTTTCACTTGGAGAGGTCATGGCCTTTTAATCATTAATGAGCTTTATTGTATGTATCACAAACATTTTTAAAGACTTATTTAAAAGGTGACAATGAGGTAGAGTTACTTTTTGTAACTCTTAAAGACGAGATGAAATTAGGAAACATATGATAATTAATACATGCCCTAGGTTTCAAAAAGGCTATCTTGCTTTGCTTAAAGATTTTATAGTTGTAACCCTAAATAATAATGAAATGCAGGCATTTGAGCATCTTTATGTTTGTGAAATATGGCTCTATCATATTCTGTGAGTTATCTTTGTGTTTTATTTTAGGTGGGACTTGTATTACAGTGATCATAATTTGAATTTTTAATTTCAGATACTATTTTGGATAATCACTTGTATCATCTATCATTCATTCTTTTTTTAACCCAGTTTGATATAGTCTGAATCATCTGAAATGCCTGACTGATTAGAACTTTCTTTTACCACTCTCATATAATTGTGTTTGTACATATCTATGTACAGATATAAAACAGGAGAACAAGGAAATATCTATTAACTGGAATTGACTCTCATTGTAATGTTAATTACTAACAAGCAATATGGCACCAATTCTACGTGTGTGGGAAAAAGAGGCTAGAGACATGTTATCATTTTTATCAGGTGGGATTTGGGAACTTTATTCAATACATTACCCCACTCCTTTGTTGAAAGTATCAAACTGGCAACTGACAAATCTCCTCATAGATTTAGTAGGTGAGAATTCTGTGAAACTATTTCTAATTGTTAAAACTGACCAAAATCTGATTTGTGAGAAATAGAAAAATGCTTAATTACTTGCTAATATTTAGTTCTTTCCACATCAAATAGTTAACTAAGGCTTTTCTGCATAACTGAAGTAACTATATTTCTATATGTTCATGAGGCTTGAGATAGGGTCTCAAGTAGCCAAGCTGGTTAAGAACTCGCTATGGAGCCAAGGTTGACCTTGAACTCCTGATCCTCCTGCTTCCTCTTCTGGAGTGCTGGGATTATAGATATGTACCACCCACCATGCCTGATTTTTTTTTAATCTTAGTAACTTTAAAAAGCAATAGTGGAGAATGCAATCTTTCCTCCCTCCTCCTATGCTTCTTGTTATCTCCAGTATGCCAAGTGAATATTACCATTTACTGGGCATGCCGTCATAAGATAAAAGGCTGAAAAGCTGAAGACACTATGGTATGTTTGGGTTTGGGGTTCTGTTTTATTTTGGGAGAGGGTGTTTATTTGGTCTGTTATTTGTTTTTGTTGTTTCCAGTTTTTTGTTTCTTTGGTTGGTTGGTTGGTTGGTTGGTTGGTTGGTTGATTGGTTGGTTGTTTTGAGACAGAATGATCTGGAACTCATTTAGTCCAGGCTGACCTCGAACATAGAGATCTGCCTATCTCTGGCTCCCAAATATTGGAATTAAAGGTATGTACCACCCCTGGCCCATGTGTTTGGTGTTTTGACAGGACTTTGGAAATTAAAAACTTCTTTTAGAAAAATTAACTCAAAAAATAATGTTAATAATAAAGACTCTTACCTCTGATTTGGGATATAATAACCTAATACCATACAACCCACTTAACTTACTTGCTTCTTGAATATTAAATTACATGTCATCTTTGCTTAAATTATCCATTTACTGCAAAAAGAAGCTTCTCTAATGAGAATTGAGAGATGCACTTATCTATGGGTATAAATAAACACTCATGGGACAGTATTTAATGTCCATTTAGAAGAATGGTAGCAGTTTCTGCTCTGAAGCATATTACCACAGGTTTTGGTCCAGATAACAGCACCAGGCATGAGTTACCAGGTAGGTTTGTTTGTTTGTCTTATTACATGTTTTATTTGTGTATGTGTGTTCTCTCCTTCCATCGTGTGAGTCCCAGGAATCCAACTCAGGGCGTCAACTTGGCAGCAAGCAGCTCTAGTAGTTAAGCCATCTTGCCAACCCAAATTATCAGTCTTAAAATCTTATTCATGAGACTAGGGAGATGGCTCAGTAATTAAAGTGTTTGTCATGCAAGTGTGAGGATCAGTGGTCAGACCCCTGGATCCAATATAAATGTGGGATGGGCCATCTGTAATTTCAGGGCCCAAAGGTAGAGACAGTTTCCCCAGGGCAAGCTGGCTAGCAAGATTAGTCATATAGGTGAGCCCTGGGTTTGATTGAGAGACTGTGCCTTAATGAGTAAGGTTTCAGAAGAGAGATTCAGAATGATTCCCAAGATCAGCCTCCTAAGATCAGGCCTGTGGGCACACACTTGCACCCACACATGCTAACATGTGGACAACATATACACAAAAAAAAAAAATGGAAAAAGACCCCAAAATTTTGGTAATATATCTTACGCTGACTAAATTTGCTGAATAATGACTAGCTAGATCTACTTTAAAAATTCATAGTATTCGGGGCTGGAGAGATGGCTCAGTGGTTAAGAGCACTGACTGCTCTTGTAGAGGATCCGGGTTCAATTCCCATCCCCCACATGGCAGCTACAAACCATCCTAAACTCCAGTTCCAGGGGAATCCGAAGCCCTCTTCTGACCTCCACAGCATTGCACAACATTGATGCACTCACATACATGCAGGCAACACACTCATACACATAAAGTAAAAATAATAATTTTTTTATTTTTAAATCATATTCATTGTAAAAGTTGTATTAACTTTGTTGATATCCTATAAAATGACGCCTACTTCACCATTTGAAGACAAGAATAATTCTTCCTATTTATGTAGGCTCTAATAATTTATAAGCACTTCACATTAATTTTTCTATTTTATCAGCCAATTCTTTTTTGAGATAATCAGACAAATTCAGGAATAGAACTTAAATTTAGACAGGTTAAGAGAATTGCTCAAGATGACATTACAATTAAGCAATAGAACTCAGAATTTCTAGTTAGTAATAAACTATCACCAAAAGGAGGTAAATGACCTTTGGAAAATAGGGTAGAAAAAGGAAAGAACACAGTACTTTTCAGAAATTGTCCCAGCCAATAATTACAGACCATCTTTTTTTTTCTCTTTATTTGGGTTTGCATGGATGTTGTTTTTTTTAATTATTTATTTAATAATCACATACTTAGAAGAAGCATATCATTACAACACAATTGACATATTCAATTACGGTTTCCTGAGGTAGGATGCCTCTCTTACAAAATTGGCTGTAAATTTTTAGGTTTACAGTTGAATTAATACAGTCACCCAATATTGTACTCACTATAAACCCTAGAAGACATAAAATTAAATGAGGTTTTAACCTTTAAAAAAAGATCTCCATTTCACTATTAAAATAGTTTCATGCAGAAAACTTCATTTTTAATGCAATTGACATTATATGCGTTTCTAATCTCTATATATCAGATTATTACTAGTCACAGTCGGTTACTTTCTGAGCTTCTTGACATCTGAGCATGGATATAAAGTCATCAGGTAGATTTCAATGATAATGTTTTTCACATCTACTAATTATTAAGGAGCAAATTTTCATGCTTTGAAGAATTTTTTTAATCATTATACTTTTTAATTTTTAATAACTACATGATTAGAAGCTGTTCACTGCAGCTTTAACATATTCAGTAACACACTCCAGAGAAACAGTACATCTATTTCACAAGTGGCTGCAAGATTCTAGGTTGAATTAATATAGTTATATATTATTGAACTCAGTATAAGCACTATAAGACATAAAACTGGATGAGTTTTTAACCTTTAAAAAAGATCTCCATTTCATTTTAGAATATATTGTTCCTTGAAGACAGACTCATTGTTTTTGCTGCTAACACTGAGATGTTAGTGCTTGCATCTCTAATCTGTATGTATCTGATTAGTACTAGTCATAATTGGTTGCACTTGGATCCTTGGCACCTGTGTATGTCTATAAAGTCATCAGGTAGATTTCAGTGGTGATGTGTTTCACCTCCACTAATTAACATGAAGCAAATTTTTATGCTTCTTCCTCAAATATAACTCATTTTCTAATTTTTTGATTTTTTTTTTGTGTATTTCACACAGAATATCCCAAACAATCTTATTCATCTATATACCCACATCCCAAATGGCACCCTTCCATAGTCGTCCCCCCACCGCCCCCCACTGGAGCCCATATACTCTGTAATCCCTGCTACTCTCCACTGTGTTGTTGGCTCCCCCCG
>NW_008351455.1:1092534-1125046 GCF_000622305.1 Nannospalax galili | reverse complement strand
GCTCCTTCTTTCCCTTTATCCCCTAGGTTCCTTGTATACCCTTTCCTCCCCCCTCCCTTAAACTAACCCAATTTTTATCCATATCTCCCTTATTAAGGCCTGTTTCCTACTGTTATTCTCTTTCAGGTTCTTTTCCTTTACAGACCATCTTTTATTTAGTCACAAAATTTTAGTATCTATTCTAATCTCTTAAAGGTCAAGGGGTCTAAATAAGAAAATATTTCAATGCAGGAAATAAATGATGATAAACATGAATCTGTTTTATCATACTTTTATTAAGCAACTTAAGTATGAACCAGTTTCCTAACCAAATAGTGAAAATACGATTTCTCTAGAATTTAATTTTTTAGACTTTTCATTAGGCATATTATTTTAAATTATTGTGCAAGTGAACACTGTGGGAGATAAGAGGAATACAAGGTAAAGAAGAAAGGGCTTCTGAGGTATCCCAGGAAAGCTTTAATCCTTCAGACAGCAAAACATATCTATAGCTTGTGCCATCCAGTCTTGACACAGCACATTTCCACATGCCTCTGAAGTCCGCTACCAAAACATGCTTTTCTTCTTTCTTCCTTTCCATTCTTCTTGCCAATAGCTACGGTGTAGCACTGATCAGTCTTTGTATAAGCCCTACACTTAGTTTTCCCCGTTTGTGGCTCTACCACTAAGTTATATCCCGAGCTCTGCTATTTTGGAAAGGGTTATTCAAGGTTTGTTACATCTTAATGGCGGGTACTGGATTCAGAGTACCTTTTTATGTTGATAAAATTTGACCTAATTCTAAGATAAAGCTCATAACTGTCTTGTCCCTTTGACTCAAAATTTGTAAAAGTGCCTGCCTAAACATAGTCTTATGTCATTGGAGTGTATTTTCTCATAATGCTGATTTTGATAAGCTCTCTTTAGTTTATTATTATACAAAATGTGGTTCTTTTCAAGTTAGGAGACTATTTTGTCTTCATAAAGCTTCTTAAAGAAATATTGATAAACTGTACTTGTACAATTCAAAGCATGCTTAACCCTAAAAGCACCCAGAATCAGATATGATACCTTAAAAGTGACCCCTTCTTTTCATGATTTACTCATGACAGTTACTTATTCTAGCACTGACATGCTGTTTATTGCTGGTAGGTATGTTCAGAGTTTTAGTTGAGCAATGGAGTAGCCTATGTGCCCATATCATATAACTTGATACTATATATAATCAAATGTCTCTTTAGAGAAATTTTGCTTTTTAACCTAGAAATATTTATTCACATCCCTTAACTGTGTATAAGTTTCTAGTTAAATTTTTAGAATAACTACTAAAAATATTTGTATTAATTTTTATAGTCAGATGCAGTTAATTTGATCTAGGTGCTACTTTAAAAGTTTTATTCAGTTTTATGATATAAACTATACCTTCTTGATGGCCATATTCTTCTTTAATCACAATATTCAAACTCAGACTATTTAAAACAGGCAGAACAAATGATGAGGTTCCTAGGCAAGAAAACTTGGTCACCTCCTAGATAGTCTAAAGTTGTCATTTAATCATTATAGTTGCATTAGCTAAAAGCAGCGCAGTATCTCCAGGAATCCTTATATTTTTCAGTGGATCAAATAAAAATCACTCAGAACATAGTCTATCCATTAGATGTTTTACCTAATAGTAGGATTAAATGTTACTCTATTAATATAAAATACTATATTACCAATCTGCTGATTTTTCTCTGGATAGTTGCTTTCTTACACATGGGATATGTCCTATGTATATCATAAGGACATAATTTTTTTAAGAAAAAATAATCTTTACCAAAGTTTAGGGGTGTCACAAAGGAAGTATAATGCAGAAATTTAGAAATATCATTGACTATGGCTATTCCCAGATCCCTCATATTGAATCTCTTTATAGTCCCAGGATATCTTCCTTACAAGTAGGAGGTTATAAAGTTAACCTGTTCTTCATAGTAGGAATTTCCTGAAGAACACTTTCTCTCCTCTGAATCTGGATCAATGCACATGGTAAACTGGGCTTGACTAGCATGCACAAGGTTCTGCATTAGATCCCTGTATTAGTTACTTTTCTGTGATAAAACAGCAGGACCAGGGCAATTTATAGAAGAATTTATTTGGGCTTACGGTTAGAGATGGAAGAGTCCATCATGGCTGGAAGGTATGGCCATGGGCAGAAAGCTGAAGGCACACATCTTCAGCCACTCATTGGAAACAGTAAATTGGAAGCGGGGTAAATCTATGAACTTTCAAAGCCTGCCCCCATGCTTCTGCAAGGCCATGCTTCCTAAAGATTCCATGACCACCTCAAAAAGTGCCACCAACTGAGGACCAAGCATTCAAAAACTCAAGCTTATGGAAGGCATTTCTCATTCAAACCATGACAATCCCCAATGCTGATTTAAAAAAAAAAAAAAAAACTAGGCCTAGTTAATCGTATTTTTAAATCTTTCTCAAGTGGCTGTAAAAATTAGAGCTGTTAAAAGTGCATTAAAACCTTAATTTTTTTTTAACTCTCTTATTAGGAACCAAGGTTACATTCTGTGAGAAGCTTTTCTCAACCTTCATCTGTGGGTTTGGAAACCTCAATATTCTCGAAGCCCACACTTTCATCCTAGAAAAGATTTCAGAGCAGGGGATTCAATTTTCACTCCACCTTCCTGTACTGATTTTAAGTAGACTCTTGGGTAACTATTTTGTCCAGCAAAAGAAAATAACTAGGCCCATAAGTGGTCTAGTAACAAGTGAGGGTTTGGGGATATGCTTAAGGTTAAATGTTAAATGTTTTTGCTTTTTTAAGAGTATTTTTAAATCTTAGTAGTCAGAACATTGGAGATGCAGAATTAAATCATGGTTTCCTTTATTAACTCAGACACTTAAGTAATATAGAGTTATAACCCATAATAAGTAGGAAAAAAAAAAAACTTCCCCTATAAGACAACAAATACCTTGATAAATTTTTTTATGTGGCCATCATCTAGCTGCCTCACCAGAATGATCATCTTATATATAACCACTTAAAAACATTTTAGGTGTTTGGATTTTTTTCAGTTTTATTCCCGAAGTTTCATATTTGTACACAGAGCCATGGCGTATACAGAAAATATATACCAACAGACTATTTGTTGTAATACAGTACAATTAAACAAATACCATCTTGTTAGGAAGATAATGTGTAGCGTCTAGCTTTCACAGTACTTTGGTTTCACTGCTTTCATGTTTGTGTATATTTACCTATATTAAGTGGCTTTAAGAAAACATTTCAAACTCATTAGAAAAATCTTACATTGATATAAAAAGAATTTGTGTACTATAAAATATAATCTAGAAATCTGCCATAGTATTTATGTTATACTAGTTATTATGGCCAAAGCGACAGTATCCTTAAATGTTCATAAAGATTATCCACATGTCCCTCCTTTGTCATTTACATATGACATGGAAGGTTCTTAGAGCATCTTAGCAAGTATAAGTGTCCATTGCTTACTTACTTCATGTCAGATTTGAAACTATCAATGTTCCTTTTATCTTTCATTCATTCAGTTACTTTGTGAGGTTTCTAGGCTTTTGAAACATTAACCTTAACTTAATAGACTTTACACATAACATAGTTTTACTTTTTAAATGATTACCTGCAGTTGTGGAATGAGAAGCTTTTAAAAATTAAAGAGTCACAATAATTAGAACTTTTAGAATTAAAAAATATCCCCATGTATTCCAGCTTCTGTAAAAAAAATTGTTCCTTTGACAGAAGCTTAGATTAATAAAGCAATAAAATTATAAAATTAATAAATTTTAATTCATAGGAATTTATTCTAGAATGTAATGAAATTTGATCACAAAATCCTAGGAAATACTAGGATTTCTCTATTTTAATTTTGTATCTACTCCAAGAATTAAAATTGTCATGCACTTCTGTTGGGAAAGAATAAAAATTAGGAAAAAAAAAAGCATAATACCAGGAAGATGATAACTCAATAGTAATTTTAAGTGATTTTTATCCTGCCTCATGAGTATAATGAATATACTCATGGATATACATGTGTATTTGAGATATATAATCCTAATAGTTCCAACCTAAAATATTAGGTTTGTGAAAAAAATGTAATAGCATAGTTTTACTAAAGGGTATCATTGTACATTCTAAGGCTATTCCATCTATTTAAGAGTTATTTTGAAAGTAACGTGCTATATGCTGAGGCCCAGTATTCTGTTTCTACAGGCCTAGCCAAAATGTCATGAAACAATATATTTAATACTCAGCTTTTCTGGTGTTTTCATCATATATTTTAAACCTGTATTTATTATTCAGGCTTATTAAGTATATACCAAGGAATTTATGTTCTAAAACTTTTATAAATTCCAAGAGTCTGAGAGTAATTATATTTTGCATTTTTAAAAAACGGACACTGAAGTGTTTTGTTATTCCATTTAGTTCAGGCAACTATGCTCTTTACTAAGATATATTGTACTTCTATATTAATTTCACTCAATTTTATAAAGATTATACATTACTATATTTCTCCAGACTATATAGTACAAAACAGATATAGCATGAAAGTGCATTAATGTACTCCCCATCCAAAAAAAGTATTCTGCTTAAATTGTGATACTTTGCTCTCATTTTACAGATGTAACACATTCATGCTAACAAAAACAAGTTTAATAACTATGAAAGATCAGTGTTTTAGCTTTAATTATTAAGGTCCTTTTTCTAAACCATGCTATAAAATGAACTAAAATGGCTACTAGAACGTCATCCTGAGCTTCAGCTATTTCTGCAGCAACCACTGATATTATCTGAAAGAAATGTCTAATAGAAAAGTATTATCAAAAAATATATCCTTTTTCCTTTATTTTTCTTTATTTTGGGGATAAAAACACCTAAAGAATAATTTTAAAGTGTGCATTAACATTTGAAATGAGATTTAATATAGTGTGTTCCTTACTAATCATATTAGGATCTTTGTTTTTAACATATCTTTGATATCAAAACAAAGAAAGTTATATAGTATCCATTCATATAACATTTATAATGACATGTAAAAGAAATGTCCTAAAATCTTTAATATTTAACCTATTGTGCAAACTAATTTTAAAGGATATTAAAATATATTTTGTTTGCCTTTTGTAAATACTCAAATGCTGATTAGTAGTTTTAGTATTATTTTATTCAGGCTACTTCAAACTTTGAAAACTGCTTTCAACTACAAAACATTAATATCCTAATATTGTCTATGTCAAAAGAAAAATGAAACTCAGCAAAAATCCTGTGTTTACCAAAGAGCTTTTTATGTCTGTGTCCTGGCTGCATGGATAATCTGTTTTTCCAAGCTATTGAGCTCAGATTTCCATACCTTCACATGTCTAGCTCCCTTCTCATTACCTGAAGGGGTTAAGCAGCAAGTTTTCACTACTCTTGTTTTTCCATCTGCAATTACATTGGTTCCCTGACGCTTACATTCATTCGGCTATACAATTACACATTTATATGGTTTCTATGCCCCAGAGCTGAGAGTTTCACTTTTAGATGACCTCCATGGATTATAGAAAAAGAAGTGCTATGTTTTCTTTTTAGGCTAGAAAACTAATTTGTGAAATCTGTTGCATCTGATAAAAATATCTTATTCAGAGCCAGGTGTGGTGGCACCTGTAGTCCCAGCACTTGGGAGGCAGAGGCAGGCGGATCTGTGAGTTCAAGGCCAGCTGGTCTACATAGTGAGTTCCAGGACACCTGGGGCTACAGGGAGACCCTGCTTCGAAAAGACAAAAAAAAAATCTTATTCAAAATTTGATATGAATTAATTACCTTCTAGAGACTGGTTTTATATGGACAGTATTTAAATAAGAAAAATTTTCCTTTCTCGAGGATTAACTAACCATTTTTCTATATTTTATGCTAGGTCAGAACAGTGTCATAGTGGATGCTAAAAATGTTTCCTTTACAATCCAAGCCAAAACAAAAATCTTTCTTTAAAAATGGCATGAAAATCCAAGCATTATCTTTCATACAAATAACTGTATTTTCAATAGTTATCGTTGTTTAAGTATTACAGTTTCCTTCTATAATACTGCCTTACACTAAGCAACAGCAAAGAGTATACTATTTCTAGTTGTCAGGCACACAGGAAGATCCTCTTGGTATATAGTTCCTATCCCTCATCATGAAAATATAAGTAAAAATATAAACCTGGTCTACATAGCAAATTCTAGGCTTGATTGAGCTACCTTGTCTCAAAAAATAAGAGTTCTCTTCAGCTGACAAAACTAAAGATGCCAGGAAACTGCCTTGAGGAGGCAATTATAAATGATCATAAAGCAGCTTCAATGACCACATCCTATCTAAGAGGTCTGGCCTCCCCCATAACTCAAGGTTACACTGCTATTACCTACTTGGGGAGAGGTAGAGCAAAGATCCGTGAAGCTACTACCACCATAATCTTGGTAATATCACCAACTACTACTTCGTGGGTCATCTTTGGAGGCCTACAGCCTGGCCAACTACCACACTCTATTTTCAGAAGTTCTTAGAGGTAAAGAACTATATCCCATCAGGCCCACGCCTGTAATTCCAGCACAGGGGAGGCAGAGGCAGAGGCAGGCAGATCTCTATTGAGTTCAAGGCCAACCTAGTCTATATAGTGAGTTTCAGGCCTGCTGGGGCTACGTGGAGACCGTCTCAAGGAGACCAAAAAAAAAAAAAAAACCTACATCCCAATCACAGGTACAACCTTCGGCTCAAGGACCCATCTTCCAGTCTATGGCATCCATATTCAACATAATTAGCTTGTTCACAACCTCTATGAAGTCCATAAGTTCTACTTCTAAAACAACTGAGGTTTCAATAGTCAGAAATTATATCTACTCTTGCTTCTGAAGCCATAGGTTTTCTAAATTGTAACATACTTAAACTGAGTTTGCCTGTGGAACAGGCCTATATATATATTAAATACATAGTAAATACAATAGTATTTAATATATACATTACTCACTACTTACATGACTTCACAGAAGTCTAGAGAGCTGACATCTCAAAAGATCTCTGATTTTTACTTGTTTGGCAGTACTGGAGATTGAACCCAGGCCTCTTCATGCTAGGCTCGCTACCACTGAGCTGTATCTCCAGCCCCCATCTTATTATTTTCCTAATGTAACAGCCCATGAAAACCTGACCTAGGCAGTCCGGTCACTTCCTACAACACTGCTTCCAAGAATATACAAAAATTAATATTTGAGAATCACGTAGTACTTTGAAAAAAAAATCCTTCATTGAAAAAGGATCCACAAGATGCAAATACAGTTCTAGAATGGTGGATTCTGAAGAGCTCCCCATGTTATCCTCTTCCAGTAGGTAAGATGCCCCCTCTTGGAAGTACACACTCCAGTTAAATGTAACTCCCCACTTACCATTTTTAAACTTGTATCAAACTCAATACAACTAAGTACACAAAGACTGTTCTACCTATTGTGCTGACTACAGAAAATCTGACTGGGTAACCTGTGTCACCACAGAAATCAGATTCAATTTACCAAACTCTTCCATTCAAAATATCCTATTGTCTACAATTATGCCTCCTCCTTTCTGGTTTTCTACTTCCTTGTGCCTGGTAGCTACGGAAATGCATTCACAAATAACAATCTGCAAAAAACAACTCCATTAACACACCCCCCAGCAAGCTAAGCTCCAGTGGGACACATGGAAGACCACCCAAGTGCAAGATCCTGTGGGTCCATGGCAGGAGCTAAAACACTGCAGTAAGAGCATTTCCAAGGAAAAGGTTAGAGTCTTACTGGTTTCCTAATGTTTTCCTTTTGTGGAAACATACCACCTTTCAGGAAACAGGAGATACTGTGTCCTATACCCCAGAAGTCTGCCCTATTGAACCCAGAAATAACTAGAATATGTCACATGGAAGCCTGGAATGATGGAAAATCCAGAATGATGCTAGGACTACTTGTAGAAATGGTATATCCACCTTCAGAATGCCTTCAAGCATTCTTTTCCAAGCAATGTTTCCTAGCAACCTAAAATCTGTCACTTTGCTAATTAATAAGCTGGTGCTATGGTGGCACTTAGAATCAATCTGGGGAAACTGCCAGCACAATTGTTTATTTACTTCATAGTCAGCCCTTTCTGCTTGGTACCATACTTAGAACAATTGTTCCAGAGCAACCTCCCATTGTCCTTTCTTGGGTTTTTTGTTGTTGTTGTTGTTGTTGTTGTTGTTTATATCTTTTTTAAACAGGGTCTCCCTGTAGCCCCAGCTGGCCTGGAACTCACTATGTAGACCAGGCTAGCCTTGAACTCACAGAGATCTGCCTGCCTCTGTCACCTGAGTACTGGGGATTAAAGGTATGCACCACCACACCAGGTGTGCAACCTCACATTTTAAACTCTGGCCTAACTGTCCAGTCACCTATGAGATAAAACACTGGCTTTATTATACTTACTGAATAAACTGTTACCTTAATATCTTCTCTGAATGGAGCCTTGGAGAAATTCCTGAATCCAGTTTGAGATTCCTGAACAGATTTTCTCCCTTCACCATTATCTTCAATAAATGCAACCAAACAGATCTAAATAAGGTACATACAAACTTTCAAATTTTAATAAGTTAAAAGAAAAGCCAGGCATGGTGGCACACCCTATAATTAAACACTTAAAAGACTGAGGCAGGAGGCTGGCAAGTTTAAGGCAAGCTTGGACTACACAGTGAGACCTTGTTTCAAATTTTAAAAAAAGAATCAGCAAAAACTGCTTCAATATCAATATATTAACATAGCAATTATTATACAATGTCTACATTACAGTATAGACCCTGATTAACCAAAAGAAATTATATGAGGTAAGTTATGTATATGAATAACAAAATTAGAACTATAAATACAAAGAGAATACTACTCTCTCGAGGGTTTTACAGATTAATTATACTTGTAGCCGGTTATTAAAATTTACATCTGTCATATACTAGGTACCTCAAGAGCTTTATAGTTTTAATATAAACAACCTGATACATTTACTTACTAGCTTATTGTAAATGTCATTTTCAGTAGTTTTAAAATGAGAATTCTAGGACCTTTGCATCGTTAAAACAGCAGTGGTTTCAGATAGTTATTCCTTAAGAAAAAGGATAAAATTCTAAAGATCTGTGAATTAGAAAGCTGAAATTTAAATATTCTGAACCCACTCTTACATAGTCAAATGTGTAAGACCAGAGCCATCTACTGGTTGAAGTGTAATATTACAAAGCACAAATGCTGGACTAATCAGCAAAGGGAATTCTAACTAAGAATTTAAAGAATGAGGATGAACATGGGCAAAAATCATAAATAGTCTAGGACACTGGTTTTTAAAGTTGTAATAAAAGAATTTCTTTTTAACTGGAGGCCCAAGATGTATAACATGTAGGACTAGCCTGTGAAATCTGAGGGTGGGGACTTCCAAGCCTAGTTTCAGTCAAGGAGGGGCTGTACTATTAAGGCTGGGAAGCAGAGGCTATGAGAGGTAGTTTGGACAAATAACTATAGTTTGGGAAAAGGTACGATGAGAAGGAACAGCATCAGTAAGATGTCTCTCAACCACCTTTTTCCCTTGGAGACTCTGGGGAACAAAAAACAGTGGTTAAGGGACACAGAGATATGAGGAGGGGTTATGCCTGGGAGTGGCAAGAACCTTTCACAGGGACACAGTTCATGTGTGCATCTGATACACTTTCTAAACACGAATACAACTTTCTTGAAAATGTAAAATCAATAATTTCCTTTTTTAATTTTTTTATATTTTTTTTATTTTATTTTATGTGTATGAGTGTATTGCCTGCATGTATGTGAGTGCACCCGTGTCGTACGGTGCTGCCGAGGTCAGACGAGGGCTTCAGATTCCCCTGGAACTGGAGTTAAGGACGGTTCATAGCCGCCATGTCAGTGCTGGGACTCGAACCCCGGTTCTCTGCAAAAACAGTGCTCTTAACCGCTGAGCCATCTCTCCAGCCCCAATAATTTGTTCTTTTACAAGCCAGTTTAAGAGCTAAATTTCTAGGTCCTGTGTGCTTTCACTAGCCAAGCCCGGGATTGGTCCAGTCTTGGAAACAAAAGCCCAGTTTCAGGTCCCAACTTCCTCCCTTCAAAGGGGCTTGGATGTCCATAGAATCGAGGCAGGAAGTAGAGCTCTCCAAGGCTTCTCTCTGTGGCTGACACTCCCAGCCTGGACAACAACTTATCTGCTAGGCTTGGAGTAACAGGCTGGAGCAAAGTTCCAAAAACTCGCAAACATTCCAAGGCCACATGAAGCACGGTACCCAGCCAGGGAGCATCTGCTGGGCTCTCCCAGTTCAATTTCCATGGTGCATGCCTTTGAACAAAACCATTAGTTTGACGAACACAGATGGACACTGCCTCCAGAGCTTTATAGATCTGAAAATTATCATAGTAGTCTTCTACCTGCTTGGGCAAAGTGGCCACTGCGCTCACAAGTGCATAGTCTTCTGCCTGTGCACGAGTCGACGGCCTGGTAATCCCCGGCTCACTGGGGAAGCAGGCAGTGCAGAAGGTAGGGTAGATCCCAGAAGGATTTATTCTGCTAGCAGTGCATCGGTTTAAAAGGCCTCCTAAGGCATCAGCCAGCTCAGAGTCCAGCAACTTAACCACCTTTTCATCGTAGTAGTCGCAGTCCCAGTTGGGAACGCCCTGCCGAAGAAGAAAGTAGCGGAACCCATCCACAGTATAGCGATCAAGGCAAGTCCTGGGATCCACCACGTTGCCCAAACTCTTGGACATCTTTTGGCCACTCACCGTCCAGTGAGAGTGGACATAGATGCGATGTGGTGGTCTCAATCCTGCCCCTAAGAGAAGGGCAGGCCAATAGATAGCATGAAATTTGAGAATATCCTTACCTATGATATGAGATGTGGATGGCCACCAAGATTTGAACTCAGCATCTGGGTAGCCAATTATGGTGAGGTAGTTGACTAGGGCATCCAGCCATACGTAGATGGTCTGTGAATCGTCCCCAGGAACTGGAATGCCCCAGTGCAAGTGGCTACTCCTTCGAGAAACCGACAGATCAGGCAACTCCTCCTCCAGCCACTGAAGGACGGCCTGACGGAAGGGCTCCGGGGTGATCGCCTGAGGATGGTTTCGCAGCCAGCGCTGGAGAGGTTCTTGGAACTGGGAAAGCCTGAAAATGTAGTTTTCTTCCTTGGTCCAGGAGACTGGATGCCCGCTCTCGAGAGATACAGGACACGAATCCCCCGTCGGACCCAGCTGCCAAACGACCTTGCCCTCAGGCAGGAAGCACTCGTCGGAGGCGCAATACCATCCTTCATAGAGTCCTTTGTAGAGCAGACCCCGGGCCTCCAGCACCCCCCAGAAGTGCTGCACCGCCAGCCGGTGCCGGGCCTCGGTGGTACGGATGAAGTCGGTGGAGGAGATGCCAGCCTCACGAAAAAGCTGCTGGAACTGGGCGGAGACCTGATCGCACAGCTCGATCGGAGCCAGGCCAGCACTGGCTGCCGCCTGCTGGATCTTCAGGCCGTGCTCATCTGTGCCGGTAGAGAAGCGCGTGGAGGCGGAGCCGGGAACCCGCAGGCGACGGTGGCGGCACAGGGCGTCCGCGAGCAGCGCCGAGTACAGGTGCCCGATGTGTGGCGCGGCGTTCACATAGAAAATGGGTGTGGTGAAGTAGGCGCGCAAGTCCGGAGCGTCAACGCCGGCGCACGGAGAGTAGGAACCATAGCGGCGAAAGCAGAGGGCCTCCCGGAAACAGCGGCCTGCCCCGGAGCGCGCCAGCAGCCGCAGAGCCCACAGCGCAGGCATAGTGCGAGCCGGCGCAGCGCTGGAGGCGACCTTCTGGGAGCACGTGCGGGGCGCGCATGCGCAGCGGGACGGCGCCGCAGCTTCCGGCCAGAGAGCCAATGAAGGACGGGCGCGGGCACCGGCCCCTGGCGCCCCGCCCACAGCACCTCCCTCCGCGGGCTTCCTGCCCAGCTGGTCCCCGGGAGTCCAGAGTGGAGAGGTGTTGGGGTTCCGTGTCTGTTTCGGTTCTAGGCTGAGCTGCTCGGGTTTTGTTTTTCACAACTGTCATTAGCTGGCAGGTTGTAGGACACAAATACAAGCTCGTCATAAACTCTTGTTCGCGTCTGAAAAATCACCTAAATTTTATCTCAGAATCTAAATCTGAAAGGAAGGAAGATAATTTTCTAAAGCACTTAAGGGAAGGATAAGCGCTGGGGAAAAAAAAATCTTGTATCTAAATATTTTCACTGAATCGAAGGGCAAGTTTCAGAATTCCCAGGTTGTTGCCTGCCAAAGGTTACTAAGATCCTGGGAAGTGGAATGGAGTGTTATTACTGTTCACTGTATAAGGAAAAAATTAACTTTCGGGTTTGTTTCTCAAAAATAGTTACAATTTTCTTCTAAAATGGTCTGAGGTGCTTCTAGAACAGGGATTTTAGTAAGAAATCCTAGTTTTTAGGGGAAGGAATCCAGAACTGGCTTCATATTAACCCTTGGCTCAACATACTTTCATCCACAGCTGACCTTTCCACCCCCATTTAACATAAATAGTGTATATATGCACTTCCTAAAATGAGGTGGAGTGCCTGTAAACCCACACACAACCTAAGTACTGGAAGTGGTTCTCAAAGGATGGTCCCCAAAACAGCAGCATTAGGCACACCTAGAACCTTGTTAGAAAACCATATTCTTAGGTCCATTCTCCACCTATTGAGTCAGAAACTGGAAATTCGGTCTAATAATTAAGCTTTCCGGAACTTGCCAATGGATTACGAATCACCCTAAAGTTTAAGAAAGTGACTAAAGATGGGCAGCAAATTAGATCTGAGTGCTGGCTTTCTTGTGTCTTCATCCCAAGGCAATCATCCTGATTGTACTTGCACAAATTATCAAATATCTATTGTACCACTACTCAAAGGGAGTTTTTTTTTTTTTTAGACAGGGTCTCTCTGCAGCCTCAGCTGGCCTGGAACTCATTATGTTAGACCAGGCTCACAAAGATCCGCCTGCCTCTGTCCCCCAAGTGCTGGAACTAAAGGTGTGCGCCACCATGCCGGCTACATTGGTTAATTTTGCTTAGATTTAATCATTATTTAAAATCACAATACTACATGTCTTTTTCTGGGGGAGGGGTCTTTTTTGAGTCAGCTTCTGCTTGTAGCCCCCCAGTTGGCCTGGAACCCAGCTTGTAGACCAGGCTGGCCTTGATCTCACAAAGATCTGCCCGCCTCTGCCTCCCCAGTGCTGGGACTAAAGGTGTGGTGGCACACCACACCTGGCTGATGTCTTCATTTTTTAATTCAACATTTTTTTTACTAAAAGTCATCCATGTTGTGTGGAACCAGAGTTCATCCATTTTGACCTCTGTATAATGTATGAATGAGGAAATATGGGTCTGATTTCTATGATAATGTGGAAAGTGGACTGATTAAATTCTCTATGGGAGGAATAAAAAGGTAAAACAAATATCCACTGAGTAATTCAGTTTTTATGTTCTATTTGACACAGCAGTTTATGAAAGGCAAATAAAAGATAAGGGACTGGAGAGATAGCTCAGTGGTTAAGAGCACTAACTGCTCTTGCAAAGAACCTGGGTTCAGTTCCCAGTAGCTAACAGCCATATGTAACTCCAGTTCCAGAGGATCCAACGCCCTCTTCTGGCCTCTGGGGGCATTGCATGACACAGATGCACTTTAGATACATGCAGGCAAAACACTCATACACATAAAAATGATTTTTTAAAAGAGAAATAAAACCCAAAACTGGTGGGTTTGTAAAGCACCCTCCAGTAGTGGAAGACAGGCCTGACAAAGCAGGTTGTCCAGGAATTCTTTCTGTATTTTCCATTTCCATCAAATCAATGGTTCAGCATACAAGCATACTATTTTTCTCCATTCTTATTTTTAAAAAGGTACAAACTCATCTATGGCTCTGTTTCCTTCCCTGTGTAACAAAATTCCAGAAGTAAATGGCTATTGATATTCACAAGTGATTCAAGTTTTGGGCTATTAGGAATAGCATTGCTGTTAACATTCTTAGATGTGCTTCTTGATGCCTATATACCAAAGTTTCTGTTGGCTCTATCCCTGAGAATGAAATTTCTGGGTCTTGATGTGAATGTTGAATTTCGTAAGATAATGGCAAGTTGTCATCCAACATGCTTAAATAAATTTACACTCCTATCAGGAACATTTCCTTGAATAAAATCCTTCAATCTTTGATATTGCCTGTCTTCATTCTAGCCATTTAAATGGGCTCAAAGTTATGTCACTCATGTTCACAAGAGTTCAAAAATGAAAGCACTTAGCTGGGTGTGGTAGCACACACCTTTAATCCCAGCACTTGGGAGACAAAGGCAGGCGGGTCTCTGTGAGTTCCAGGCCAGCTTGGTCTACATAATGAGTTCCAGGCCAGCTGGGGCTACAGGGAGACCCTGTCTCAAAAAAGGCCAAAAAAAAAAATGAAAGCACTCAAATGCCCATCATCTGATGATAGGTAAACAAGCATAAAATATCCATAAAGTGCTTTATAGGATGGCTGTTTTCACAAAACTAATCCTTCCAATTCATGAGCCTGGAGGTCTTTCCACGTTCTAGTGTCTTCCTCATTTTCTTTCTTTGATGTTTTACAGTTTTCATTGTAGAGGCCTTCCATGACCTTGGTTAATTTTAATTCAAGGTACATTTTTGAGGCCATTGTGAATAGAGCTGTTTCCTGACTGTGCTCTCATCATGTTTGTCATTGAAATACAGTAAGGCTGCTGTTTCTGTGTGTTGATTTTGTATGCTTCCAATATTGCTGAAAGTGTTTATCAGTTCTAAGAGTTTTCTGGTGGAGTCTTCAGGGCCTTTTACTATAGAATCATATCATCTGCAGTGAAGATACTTCCACCTCTTCCTTTCCTATTTGAATCCCTTTTATCTTCTTGTCTATTGCTGTAGCTAAGAATGGAGAAATTGACCAGGTGTGGTGGCAAACACCTTTAATCCCAGCACTCAGGAGGCAGAGGCAGGTGGATCTCTGTGAGTTCAAGACCACCCTGGTCTACATAGTGAGTTGGGCCAGCTGGGGCTACAGGGAGACCCTGTCTCAAAAAGACCAAAAAAAGAATAAAGAAAGTGGACACCCTTGTCTTGTTCCTGATTTTAATGGAAATGGTTTTAATTTTTCCCCATCTGAAACAATGCTCACCATAGGTTTGGCATACACAACATTAATCATGCTGAGATATGCTCCTTCTATCTCTAGCTTCTTCAGGACTGTTTTTTGTTTTGTTTTTGGTCTTTTTGAGACAGCGTCCCCCTGTAGCCCCAGCTGTCCTGGAACTCACTATGTAGACCAGTCTGGCCTTGAACTCATAGAGATCTGCCTGCCTCTGCCTCCCAAGTGCCGGAATTAAAGGCCTGTGCCACCACACCCGGCTTCTTCAGGACTTTTAACATAAAGGGGTGTTGGGTTTTGTCAAAAGCCTTTTCTTGAGATAACCATGTGATTTCAGTATTTGAATCTATGAGATTTTTTAAATATTTATTTATATTTTATGTATGAGTGTATTGCCTACATGTATGTTAAGTGTACCCATGTTTTGCAATGCCCATGGAGGTCAGAAGAAGGTATTAGATCCCTTGGAACTGGAGTTACAAATGGTTGTTAGCTGCCATGTGAGTGTTGAGAATCTAACCTGGATCCTCTGCAAGAGCAGCCAGTGCTCTTAACCACTGAGCCATCTCTCCAGCCCCCATTTATGAAATTTTTAACATTTATTGATTGGTATATATTGAACCAGCCCTGTATCTTTGTAATAAGTGAATTTGATCAAGGTGAATGATCTTTTTGATGTATTCTTGAATTCAGTTTGCAAGTATTTTGCTAAGAATTTTTGTATCTTGAATTCAGTTTGCAAGTATTTTGCTAAGAATTTTTGTATCTAAGTTCTATCAGGGAAATTGGACTGAAATTTTTTTGTTTCATCTTTATCTACTTTTTAATTTTTTTATTTAAATTTATTTACTTATGTGGGTGGGTGGATGGGTGCACACATGCCACATTACACATATGGAGGTCAGAGGACAACTAGAAGAAGTGAGTTCTCGCCTTCCACCGTGTGGGTCCCCTGGATTGAACTCAGGTCATTAGGTCAGATAGCAGGAGCCTTTACCCACTGAGCAATCTTACTAGCCCCTTTATCTGATTTTGGTATCAGGGTAATATTTGCTTCATAGAAAGAGTTTAGTAATATCCCTTCCTTTTGTATTTTATGGACTAGTTTGAGAAACATTGACATTAATTCTTCTTTGAATATCTTGTAAAGTTCACCCATAAATTAATCTGGGTCTAGACTTTCTTAGTAGGTCATATGCATCTAGAAATTCATTTCTTTGAGTTTTCCAATTTAGTGGAATATATGTTTTTAAGGTAAGACCTAACGATTTTCTGAATTTCATTGGTGTCTATTGTAATAGCTTCCCTTTCATCTCTAATTTTATTATTTGGGTCTTCTCTTCTTTAGGTTAGTTTGCTAAGGGTTTGTCAATTTTATCTTTTCAAAGAACCAACTTTTTTTCCATTGGTTTCTTTTGTTTGTTTCCATTTCATTAATTTCTGCACTGATCTTAATAATTTCCATCTGCTGATTTGGGTTTTGACTAGTTCTTCTTTTTCCAAGACCCTACGGTATATCATTAAGTTGCTTGTTTGAGATTGCTCTAATTTCCTAAGGTAGGCACTTAGGACTATAAACCACCCTCTTAGGGCTGTTTTTATTGTATCCCATAGGTTTTATCCTCTTGTGTTTTCATTTTCATTTGATTCTAAGTAATTTTTTATTTCCTTGATTTCTTCAAGGACTCATTCATCATTTGTTGTTCCATCTCCATGAGTTTGTATATGTTCTAGGGATTTTCTTGCTGCCGATTTGTAGTCTTATTCTATTGTGATCAGATAGTATACAAGGAATTATTTCAATTTCTTATATTTGCTGAAACTTGCTTTGTGTCCCAATATAGGCTCTATACTGCAGAAAGTCCTATGGTTTGCTGAGAAGACTGTGTATTCTGCATTTTGGATGGAATGTTCTACAGATGTCTATTGAGTTCATTTGATCAATGATGTCATTTTATTTGTATATTTCTCTATTTTTTGTCAGGAAGACTTGTCAGTTGGTAAGAGTAGGGTATTGAAGTCACCCACCGCCACTGTGCTATTTGAGGGGGGTTCTTTTTTGAGACAGGATCTCCATGTAGCCCCAGCTGGCCTGAACTCATTATGTAGACCAGGCTGGCCTTGAACTCACAGAGATCTGTCTGCCTCTGCCTCCCAAGTGCTGGGATTAAAAGTGTGTGCCACCATGCCCGGCTGCTATGTTTAATCTGTGTGCATTTATGATAGTTGTACTTGTTTTATGATACTGTGCTCAGAGCTTTATTTCCCTTAACCAGTATGAAGTGACCTTTATCTTTTCTCACTAGTTTTGGTTTGAAGTCAATTTTGTCAAATATTAAAGCCATGACACTTGCTTGTTTTCTAGGTTCATTTGCTTGGAGTGTTTTTTCCATCTTCTCAACTAAGTTAGTGCTGTCTTTTGTGGTAAGATGTATTTCTTGGAGGTAGCCAAGAGATGGTTCCTGCTTTTTGATATAGTCTACTAGTCTGTGTCTTTTGATTGGGGAATTGAGACAATTAATATTCAGAGTTCTTGAAAATTATATGTTGATTCCCGTCATTTGGTTGGTTTTGTGGTATTTGGTTTTTTCCTTTTCCTTTCTTGACTACTATTCTATCATGGCTTATTCTTTCCTGTGTCCTCGTGGATGGAATCGGTTTTTTTCTTCAATTTGAAGAATTCCACCAAGTATCTTCTGCAGAGTTGGCTTAGTGGTCATAAATGATTTTAGTCTATTTTTATCATGTAAAGTGTTTATTTTTCCCTCGATTATGACAGATAGCTTGTTGGGTATAGTATGTTGGGTTAGCAGATATTGTCTTTCAGAACTTGAAATATGTAATTCCAAACCCTTCTGGCTTTTTTAAAATTCAGTTGAAGAGTCTGCTGTTATTCTGACAAGCCTCGGTGCTGCTTTCGATATGCTTTCTGTGTTCTGGATGTTTAGTGTTCATGGTCGTTTGAATGAGAATGTCCCCCAGAGGCTCCAAGTATTTGGATATTTTGTCCCCAGATGGTGGCGCTGTTTTGGGAGGTCTTAGAAAGTGTTGCTATCCTGGAGGAAGCACATCCCTGGAGGCTGGGCTTAGAGAGTTCTTAAGCCTTGCCAAATCTCCAGTTGCTTTTTTGTTTCCTGTGCCTGCTGGAAGATGTAGAGCTTAGCTTCCGCTTCTCCAGCCACCCCTGCTGCCATGCCTCCCTGCCATGATGGATTGTAATTCCCCTGGAACCATAAGCTCAAATAAATTCTTCCTTCTATAAATTGCTTTGGTCAGTGTTTCTATCACAGCAACAGAAAAGTAACTAATACAGTGTTTACACATAATATGACAAGGGAAGGTTCTTTTCTGATCTTGTCTGTTTGGTGTACTAAATGCCTCTTACATCTGGGTTGGTGTCTCTTTTCCTAAATCTAGGACACTGTATTCTTTTTGAAGATATTTTCTATGCCTTTAGACAAACTGCTTCTTCTTCTGTGCTGATAACCTGTTGATTTGGTCCATTCAGAGTCACGCATACCTTAGAATTCCCACTCGTGCCTCATTATTTTTATCTTTGTCCTTGTTTGACTGCTGCAGTTCCTCCACCTTGGTTTCAAGCTCAGTTGTTCTGTCCTCTCCTCGATGCATTCTATTGGTGATACTTTTTTGTTACTCATGTTCACCATTTCCAGTATTTCAGGTTGGTTTTTCTTCAGCATTTCTCCTTGCTGATTCCCTCGTTCATGTTTTGCATCACCTTCCTTCCTTTTTCAGTTGTTTGTATTCTGATTCCAGAGCCAGATTTCTTCTTTCATTTCTTTGAACATATTGTAATCATTCTTTTGAGTTCTCTGTCTGGGATTTATCTGACTCACTCTCACTAGATGCCATGTAGGATTACTAATTTTTGAAGGAGTTGTGTTGCCTTGGGTTTTCCTTTGCTACTAAGCTGGAATGTATGTGTGGGGGTTATTTATTGCTTGGGATTTTTTTTATTAGTTATATTCTTTCAGTTGAAACATCTGTAATGTTCAGCTGGGACCTGGATGTGGTAGAGCTGAGCTGTGTAGTTCAGAAAACAGTTGCTTAGTCCAGGATCTCAGAATATATGATACAAACTCTGTATTATTCCCTAAGCAGAATATTAACAATGAGAAAAACCACAGCTACTCAATTTCACCATTATGCAAATGTACTAACCAATTACCAGTAGTGACCCCTCTGACTTCAATAACTGTTAGAAGATCTCCTTATAATTTTTGATACTGCTCATTTAATTGAATGATATTCTATAAATGTTATTTACCAATTTGTTTCTGATCTTTTCACTTTAAAGAGCCTTCGCTTTAATAAGGTAGAATATGTCATAATTTATTTTATGATTGTCATTTTTACCTTTAAATATTCTTGTACTTTGAGGTTAGAATAAATACCCATATTTTCATTTAAACGCACAGAATTTTCACTCTTTTTTCTTTTTTTGAGACAGTGTCTTCCTGTAGCCCCAGCTGGCCTGTAATTTACTATGTAGACCAGCCCAGGCTTGAACTCACAGAAATCCGCCTGCCTCTGCCTCCAAAGTGCTGACATTAAAGATGTGTGCCGCCATACCCAGCCAGATTTGTACTTTTGATCTATGTTTTTATGTGGAATTGACTTTTTTGTGTGTAGTGCTAGGGACTGAACACAGGGCCTAGCACACACAAGGCAAGCCTCTACTTCTGAGCTCCTCTCCCAGCCTTACACTGACAATTCTGCATGTGATAAGAGGTAGAAATCCATTTTTTCTAATATAATCAGTTCTTCAAATCCCACGTCTGCACTGGTCTGACATTCTACAACAGATCCCATATACATGATGTGTCTCCAGGTTCTTTTTTCTGCTGTGTTGGTTGACTAATGCTTTACTGGCTTTGTAGTAAATCTTGATGTGTAGGAACCTACTCTGCTCTTCTCTTCCTCCTCAGAAGACTCTTAACCATCTCTTGACATGTCTCCACATAGAATACTAAAATCAACAAGGTCAATGCAGAACATTGTTGAGCTTTAGGTCACCATTGCATTAAATCTATAGCTCAATAACTGGCATCTAGGGCTGCAGGAGATTAACACATCTGTAGCTTTAAATGTTCCATAGAATGACCATATCTTTCCATTTACTAGGTCTCGTTGGTACTATTCAGTAAAGTTTTGGGGGTTTGGTTTTTTTTGTTTTGTTTTTTTGGTATTTTTGAGACAGGGTCACCCTCTAGCACCAGCTGGTCTGGAACTCACTTTGTAGACCAGGCTGGACTTGAACTCACAAAGATCTGCTTCCCTCTGCCTCTGCCTCCCAAGTGCTGGGATTAAAGGCATACGCCACCATGCCTGGCTCAGTAAAGTTTTAAATTTTTTCACATACTAATTTGGCTTAATATTTCCATTGATTTATTCCTGGGCACTATGTAATTTATATAATGTAAGTTGTGTCATGTTCTAAAAATGTTGTTTTTCAATTATTTCTCATGTATGAAACTGATAAAAACTAATTTGTTTGGAAAAAGGTGGAGTAGATCTTGCCAGCTCAGCCTCACTTCATAACCAAACCCCCCACTGCTTTGTAACCAGAGAGCTCTGCCAAGTGTGGTTTTGATACTACTGGCTTGGACAAATAAACAGTTAAGAGTAGCCCATAGGAGGGCTAGGAGACAGCTCAGTGGTTAAAAACACTGGCTGCTCTTGCAGAGGACCTAGGTTCTGTTTCCAGCATCTGCATGGCAGCTAACATCTGTCTGTAATTCCAGTTCCAAGGGATCCAGCGCCCTCTTCTGACTTCTGCAGGTATTGAGTCAATAGATGCACTTACATACACGCAGGCAAAACACTCATCCATATAAAATAAAAATAAATAAATAATTTAAAACTTTAAAAATAAAATAATCGGGGCTGGAGACCTGGCTCAGTGGTTAAGAACACTGGTTGTTCTTGCAGAAGACCCAGGTTCGAATCCCAGAACCCACATGGCAGCTAACAACTGTCCATAACTCCAGTCCCAGGGGATCCAACAGCCTCTCCTGACCTCCACAGGTATTGCATGACACAGATGCACTTACCTATATGCAGGTGATACATGCATACACATAAAATAAAAATAATAAATAAAATTTAAAAAAATAAAATAATCCAAAAAAAAATTTTTTAGGCCACAAATGGTGGCATACCTTTAATCCCAGCACTTGGGAAGCGGAGGCAGGCAGACTTCTATGAGATTAAGGCCAGCCTGATCTACATAGCAAGTTCTAGGCCAGTTGGGCTACAGGGAGACCCTGTCTCAAAAAGACAAAAATAAGTAAGTAAATAAAGGCTGCTCAGTGATTACTTGCTGCCAAGCTTGAATTCAGTTCCTTGAACTCACATGGTAGAAGCAGAGAACCAAATCCTGCAGGTTGCCCTCCAACCTTCACATGTGTCCTGTAGCACATGCAGGTGCACACACATAAAACAAACAAATGGAACAGAAAAATTAAGGTAGAGAAGCAATTGAGGAAGACAACCTCTGGCTTCTACACACACCTACAGGGCAAGCACACCCAGGCACACATGTGCATATCACCATATCGCTCTCTCGCTCTCTCTCTCTCCCTCTCTCTCTCTCTCTCTCACACACACACACACACAAACACACATACGTGCAAATATGTCTAATTTTTAAAGATTTATTTTTATTATTTTTTAATTATGTGTATATATGCGTGTCTTTCTGCAGATATGTGCACACTAGTACAAGTTCCCACAGACCTGAGAAGAGGGTATTGGATCTTCTGATGTTGGAGCTACAGGTGGTTGTGAGCCACCTGACATAGGTGCTGGGAACTGAACTCAGGTCCTCTGGAAGAGCAGTAGGGGCATGTAAGGTGCTGAGCCATCTTTCCAGCCCCATAATTTTTTAAAATAGTATTGTTGAGCTAGGAATACAGCTCAGTGGTAAGCATGTGCTCAGTATATGCAAGTTTTGTGGTTCAACCTCCAGCAACAAAAAGGAAAAACAAGACTATTAGAACTGCTAGACTGTGTTCCTAGCCATAAAACTTGTGGTGTATAATGGATGCTGAGCCACTAGACTTTGGAATAAAATAAGAAATCAAAATATAAATTTTAGTCTATATAACTATTAAGTATATGATGAATATAACATTTCTAATTAATAGAGATAATGTTTTTTAATAAGTAGGGCTCTTGATAGCTCATTGATTTCTTGGGAAATTTCAAATTAACAGTACATAGGTACTAAAAAAACAATGCAGCTCAATGTCTCCTAGCTTGTGAATTCTGAGAAGCATGCTATGGCTTTTTCATCTCACATCCTGTGGCGCTTTACATTGTTGTCCAGCAATCTCCTATGAGGTAAGACATTCCATCTTAGAAAATGTTCATTAAGCTCAAGAAGCCCCTCAAACTGGCCACATTAACTAGTCTCCTTCCTTAAGCATATATAAACACTGCTGAAGGGTACTCTCAGTCAAGCTGAGCTGCCTAGAGAAGACTCTCAGACCAGCCAAGTGCTGGAAGAAGCAAAGGCCAGCTGAGCTGCCTAGAAGAGGCTCTGACCAACTGAATTACCTGGAAAAGACACCCTCCAGCCTGTTGCACTGCTATGGGTTGTGCAGTGCACTCCAGGTTTCCTGCTTTTATGAGCTGTCACTCATGCAAGAGTGAGCTTTTGGTGAGTCATTTCTGCTCTTGTAAGTAACCCCTCACCCATGTTCCTTTAAGTAACCCAAATAAAACTCATTGGTTCACCAAGTTGGACTACGGTGGTATCCTTTACTTTGATCTATCATTGGCTCCCTACCTGGAGTGAGTAAACTTCTGCTTCCATCTCCCCAGAACAGTGTCACACAACACACTTAGCGCCTGAACAAGGATGGACAGAATCGTAGATAAATTTGGGAGTAGTGATTACATGGTCCTGTTTATGGACAGCAAGGCATGCAACTGAGGCCGAACAACTGAGTGTGGAGCATCTGTTGGGGGAATTCTGATATGGCCACCTTTCCGTATGTGGTATGGGATACTGTGCCTTCTTAGTATGTCAGTAGTTGCATGGCCCCCTGGCAGGTGCTGAGACATACAGCCAAAGCTGAGTCCTCTAACCAGTGAGGAGTCTGCAGGGGAAATTCCAGCAAGGCTGTCTTCCTCTAAGCGGTATGGGGTGGCATGCCTGCTTGATGAGTGGTCTGGTACATGAGTATAAAGATATCCTGAAAAGTGGTAAAGGCTTAAAACAAATTTTGCAGTCTTTGAGAATACCATGCAAGGCACAAAAGTATCAGCAGGCTGCCATGAGAGTTATATCGCCACTGCTATGGATAGTAAAAAAAAAAAAAAAAAAAAAACACCTAAGGTCAGGATGGCTACTCAGTGGGACTTCACCTGTATAAGAAAGGGTGAGATAGAGGTGCTGTCTTGCTGTTTCATACAGTTGACAGGATACAGAGAAAAAAGAACAAGTTAGGTCTACAGTAAAGAGCCCTTCCTGGGATCCAAAAACTTGGAAGCCGGGTATGGAGAGATGGCTCAGCCGTAAAGAGCACTGACTGATCTTCTGAAGCACCTAGCTTCGGTTCCCAGCACACACATGGTGGCTAACAACTGTCTGTAATTCTAGTTCCAGGGGATTCTACCCCATCCTCTGACCCCCAGGGGCATTGCATGGCATGGGTGCCCTTACATACATGAAGGCAATACAGTCACACAAATAAACTAAAAATAATAAATAAAATATTTCAAAAACTTGAAACCCATGGAAAGAGTCTGATAGTGAAGAGAAAAAATAAGTTAAAAGTAATAATAAAAGAACTAAAAATAAGAGAAGTGGCATTTGATGCCCATTTGACCAAGCCAGATGAGACTCCATTTGTCCAAGAGTTGAGAAAAAGGTTGATTTGTCAGGGACTTTGAGACAAGAATGGACTTGTAGTGGCTTTTGGTGAGTTCCCATGTTAGGACAGGATCTTTGTAAAGAGAGACTTTTGACAAACATAAATGACTTAGACCAGCATGTGAACTGTGTCTCTAAAGTACTAAAACAAATAAAAGCAGATAAAAAGAGAAAAGGACAAGCAAAGGGACCACTCCAGAATACTCAGACATTTGGGCTAATTTACATCAAGCTAAAGTCCCTAAGAAAAAAACCTGATGGAAGACCAAATGCACTGCAGTGAGCCTTTACAAGGCCTTAGGACCTGACCAGCAGTTCGCCACAGGGGTAAAGAAAACAAAAACCATAAAGGGAAGGAGATCTCCATAGGTGAGAACCTCTCCAGCCATTTCCCTAATGGTTCTCTATTAATGTTAAAAAATGATTGGGCTGGGGTGGGTGCTGGAAGCAGGGGTGCCTTGGTTCCTGGTGGCCCCAGGAGTGTCAGAGGCAATAAATACCAGTTGATAAACAGATATAAAACAATACAGATTAAAAAGATTAATTGACTGAGGAGTGTGCAGCTGACTCCCCTGGGTAAACCATGTACATTTCTGTCCTGGACACAGAGATTGTTCACTCAGCCAAGGAGGTAGGTGTAGGCAGAGTCAAGGTGGTAGGTGCAGGCATAGCTAAAGAGACAGGTGAGTACACCCCCATTGGCCCTAGGTTAGACTAAGCAGCTAGAGCCAGCCCCATCAAGTTCATCAGAGGTGAGAGAAATGATGGAGTCTCCATAAAAGTACCCTAGGGTCAGGTGTGCTGATGCATGTTTTTAATCCCAGCACTCAGGAGGCAGAGGCAGGTGGATCTCTGTGAATTCAAGGCCAGCCTGGTCTATATAGTGAGTTCCAGGGCAGCTGGGGCTACAGAGAGACCCTGTCTCAAAAAGACAAAAACAAAAGTACCCTAGGATGAGACAACCAGACAATTGATACCAATTCTACCAGTGGATAGAATTTTTTCATCCTATATTAATGGTTTACTTTAGTATCCACTTATAACTTCTGAGATCACCTGGCACTTGCTCAGAAGGAATGACAAAGGATGTCAGAGCACTGCATCAAGGTTATCTCTGTAACCCCACTATGGATCAAGACTTTTCATTGTTGTCCTGTCCATCCTCTGTAAAAATACCTTGTTATATAGCAGTAACATAATGCTAGACCTTAAGTGTTTTGTCGTTAGAGGTCCATTTGAGAGTCATGTGAGTGCACTTAAAGGAGTAAAGGTTAAAAATCAGTTTGCAAAGAGTATCTTGTGGGAATAAAAACAGATGCTCCCAAAAGCCATAAGGTTGCTAAAAATCCCAGTGCTTGGGGTGGGTTACTTCCCTAGGAGTTATTAGACAAGGAGGCCCTAGAGACCCCTAAAAGAATAAAGGCAACCAACTGCTGTTGGTTGCATTCCAGAACTGGATGATAAGGCCCTATTGCTGAAGAAGTCACATGTTCTGGTTATAGGACTTGGAGAAATAAGGCTAGGATTGAGTTGAAAGTGTCTACCCCCTATGGTCTACCTCTTGTAGTGCTGGAAGGTGCTGCTAAGGCTTCTGGGGGAATGATGATGAAGTACCAAACAAGATGTGTCAGCTAGTGCAATAATGACACAAGTGGTTATAGACAGAACCAACTTTCTGATTGGACTTAAGGTCCATACCACACAGGAAAATTCACATCTGGTACTAGAAATTTAGGCAAAACCCATGGCCAGGGAAGTCATAGATTCCAGTGGAAAACAACTCCTATTGCTTTGGTAAATGAATATGATGTACTGGCTGAGGTGCATCCCAACATTTGTGTTTATGACCATAGGTTACTACAGCTGTCAGGGTTCATTTGGATATTTTCTGTTTCTCGTTTTCTGCCTTGTCTTCACTCTGTTTTATAGCAAAAGAAATACCACAGCCATGCTCTGAAAACAGAGGGATAAATAAAGAGACATGAAAGTTCAATACCTGCCTAGAGTTAGAGGACCATAGTCGGACTTCTGTGTCACCCCCTCTGAGGCACAGGGACCATTGCAGAAGAGGGCGCAGCATAAACGTAAAAGCCAGAAGAGGGTGGAGGCTTATGCAGTTATTTCTTCGGATCTTTGGAAGTAAAACCCTCCATCTTGTATGGAAGCTTCCTAAGACACAATGTTCTAAGGGGAGGTGAAACTTTTCATCCTGCAGGGAAGCTCATTAAGCTCAGGAAATAACGGTTTCAAGAAGTCCCTGAAACTAAGCAGATACACTAGGCTTCTCCTTCCCCAAGTGTATATAAGCAGTAAGAACTGCTAAGAGCTATCCTCTGGCCAGGAGGACTGCCTAGAAGGGGCTCAGATCAACTGAGCTGCCTGGATAACACACACTCTAACCTGTTAGCCATCCCAGGTTGTGCAGTGCACTCTAGATTTCCAGTCTTCATGAGCTATCACCCATGCTGGGGTGGGATTTTGGCGACTCAGCCATCTTTCAGTCATTTCTACTGAAAGTAACCCCAATAAACTCATTGGTTCACCATGCTGGACCTCGATAGTGTCCTTCCTTTGGACTGTCACTGGTTTTCCCTATCTGGGGTAGACAGACGTTTGCTCACATCTCCCCAGGAATAGAGTCATACAACATATGTGTATAGTAGGTATCCCATAAATATTTGAATTTTTCCTGAATCCACTTCTTTTACTAGAAATAACATAGATTGGATTTTTAATTACTATTATGCAAATAATTTTCTTTGTAGGGAATGGAATGATGGTACATAATTGTCTCTTAGACATTTTAAGGTTTTGTTAATTTCAGGTGATCCAAATTGGTCTAGCAAATACAATACTACACATATTAGCTACATTTCTCATTGTGACAAAATACCTGAGAAAATAACTTAGGAAAGAAAGGGTTTACTTTGACTCACAGTTTGAGAGTACAGTCCACCACAGCAGGGAGGTCGGGGCACCAGGTACTTCAGGCAGCTTGTCACATTGCATCTGCAGCCAGGAAGCAGAGACAGATAATGATGGCATTAAGCTTTCTTCTTTTCATTCAGTCTGGGACCCCAGCCTATGGACTGTTGCCACCCGCATTTAGGTTGAGTTCCCATCTCACCCAATCTAGAAATTCCCTCACAGACATGCCCAAAAGTTTGTATTCCAGGGGATTCTAGAGCTTATGAACCTGACCATCAATATGAACCTTCACACTGTGCTGTCAATTATGGAGAACTCCATGGAGACTCCATGGAAGGAGTAGAACATAGACACACCCCATCTCCATCATATGTAGCCTGCGTGTAGGGGGCTACAATACAGAACTGAAAGCTGTCCCTAAACCTACCATTGACCACAAACAAATATAACTCAATACAGAAAAGGTGGCCAATGTTGACACTTATTACAAAATTTATTCTGATTACCTGATTACAAGCCTGGGGAAGAAGCTTCACTAGTAAAAGATTCTTATGGAAACAACCATGATCATGACCGTGGATTGCTGAGTAAGAAAGAACTGACTCAGAGTCCTAATTTCTACATGAATCAAAGTTAAGAAATAAGGGTGAATTGAGCATGATCCTAGCACTTGGGAAGCAGAAGCAGACAGATCTCTGTGAGTGCAAGGCCAGCCTGGTCTACGTTAGATCTCCAGGTCAGCCAGGACTACATAGAGCCTGTCTCGAAAAAAAAAAAAAAAAAAAAAGAGTGGGATATATTGGTGGCACAAAAGTTTTTAGGGCAGTGAAACTTGTGTATGATGCTATAATAGTAGACACATGTCATTATATAGTTGTCAAAACCCATAGACTATACCATAAAGCATGAACCTTAATGTTAACTGTGGACTTTGGTGAAATGTTGTGTCTGACAATTTGCTGATTAAAACAAATGCTGTGGTGGGGTGGTGTTGACAGTGGGAGAGGCTGTAATTGGCAGAAGCAGGCTATGTAGGAATTCCCTATACTTTCTGCTCAAAGGTGCTGTGAACATAAACCGTTCTGAAATAAAGAAGTTCATTGGTTTTTAAAACTAAGGGAAGAAAATAAAACATAAAACTTGGTGTCACTTGGGAACAAGCCGAGCTCCTTGGGAACTGAAGCAGGAGGACTGCTTGAGCCCAGGCACTCTAGACCAGCCTCAGCAACACAAGATCTTTTTCTCTCTCTCTTTTAAAAATATTTTATTTCTTATTTTTATTTTATGTGTATGAGTGTATTGCCTGCATATAAGTGCACCTGTGTCATGCAGTACCCATGGAGATCAGAAGAGGGCATCAGATCCCCTGAAATTGGAGTTACAGATGGTTGTTAGCCACCATGTGAGTGCTGGGAACTGAACCCAGGTCCTCTGCAAGAGCAGCCAGTGCTCTTAACTATTAAGCCATCTCTCCAACCCCAAGACCCTTTACTCAATAATAATAATCTCTACATTGTTTTAAGGCAACTCAGACAAATATGGAATGCTCTATCTCTCATATGTAGATTGTTGTCTCTATTAATTACATGTATCCAGGTGGGAGTAAATATGAATAAAAACCAGAGAACTAGAAAGGGGCCATGAGACTGTGGGGGGGGGTTAAAAGGGAGGGGTGGAGAAGGCAACAGAAAAAGGGGGGTACACTGGAGATGAAAGGGTCAGTAGGGAAAGGGGAGATGGGGGAGGAGAAGGAAAGAATCAACCAAATGATTGTGAGTGAAAATACCATATAGAAACTGCTAATAAAAATAAAATATGTTTTACAAAAGCAAGAAATCATATAGGAAATGAAATTTAAAACTAAAATTTTCACAAGCGACTTGTTAAAAAATAATAATGCTGGGAATCAAACCCAGGTCCTCTGCAAGAGCAGTCAGTGTTCTTAACTGCTGAGCCATCTCTCCATGGTGGCTACGAACCGTCCATAACTCCAGTTCCAGGGGAAATTGAAGCCTTCTTCTGACCTCTGCAGCATTGCATGACACGGGTGCACTCACATACATGCAGGCGATACACTCATAAACATAAAATAAAAATAAGTAAATTATTTAATAATAATAATAATAATAATAATAATAATAATGGAGAGATAGTTCAGCTGTTAAGAGTGCTTGCTGCTCATCCAGAGGTCCTAAGTTTGGTTTCCAGAACCCAACCAGTAGCTCACAACCACCTGTAACTCCAGTGACATCCTCTCTGGCCTCCACAGGCACTGGCATACACATGGCATATATACACACAAATATACACACACACACATAAATGAAAATAACAGGAAATATTTTATCCAGGCATGAGGGCACACACTTTCCATTAATCCCAGCACTAGAGAGGCAGAGGCAGGTGGATCTCTGTGAGTTCAAGGACAGCCTGGTCTACATATTGAGTTCCAAGTCAACCAAAGCTACATAGTGAGATCCTGTCACAAATAAATAAATACATCACACTCTTAATGTTGTAGGCAGCATGTTAGTCTCATAATGAAATAAATAAATCTTTTAAATTAATCTTTTGGTATTTTTTAAAGTATTTTTATTATTCCAAATAGAGGCAATTTTAACACATTTTTCCAGAAATAACTTGAAGCAGGTTACATAAAAATATATATACAATGAAGTTTAAGGGTGGAAAAGTAGGGATAAGAAATCAAAGATTAAAACCAGGCATGGTGACACATCCTCAATCCTAGCACTTGGGAGGCAGAGCCAGCAGACTGCTGTGAGCTTGAGGCCAGCCCTGTCCCAAAAAGACCAAAAAAAAAAAAAAATCAAAGACCAAAGGATTTGCCAACATGGGGTCAACTTTGGTGGAATAATGAAGGTTTCCATTAGCTCTATTCTTTTTTCTTCTTTTTTTCTTTTTTTTTTTTTAATCCTAACTAGTTTATTGAGTGCTAACAAGTATAGGGTGGAGGGTCATTTACAGAAGAGTGGGTGCCCCTTACTTACAGCTGCACTGGAAAGTCCACACTCAAACATAGATCTTGTGACTTCCCGACAGCCACACAAAATGGTGAGAGAGGTGCTTCCTGGCGTTCTCGCTTCTATATCATTAGCCCCTCCCCCCCACATGCAGCTAAGGTCGACTGATTGGGTGGAAGGGGTAACTGACTCCCCCCTCAACTCTTTGATGGGCTTGTGACTACAAGTGTGTGACTACAGCTTACTAGCACAGTGGTCAGAGGACAATCCAGTTAACACTCCACCCCTTCCTCCAGCTCTTATATTCTTTCTGCCAACTGCTTCCACAAGAGTCCCCCTTGGAGGGGGTGGTAGGTGTGGGATGATCTTCCTCCCATTGTGGCAAGGCCCTGAACTTTCAGTCTCTGCATTGACAGTTTTCCATGAGCTTGTTTGCCCATTTCAGTGGGATTCTGTTGCGGGTTCTCCTCAGGCCAGCTGTGAAGACCCTAACCTGGATCGGGTCCCCTGCTAATTGGTGGGGGGCAAGAGGTGCAGAGTCATGACACGCACACCCTGGGAGTCGGGTAGAAGCAAGCACTAGACGAGGTGCTGCAGACTCGTTTAATGCAGGAGGGGGCAGGCCTTATATTTCCCTTTTCTCTGCCCCTAAGTCCCTTTAGTCAGTGTATCGTTTTCTGATTGGAGATTCCTGGAAGCCATATGACTTACATAGTTATCTCTCTGATAAGAAACAGGAAGCACTACATTCCATCATGATAGGTATATAAGGCAAAAGGCAAAATCAGTCATAAGATTTTCCACAACCTATCCCCCTAGTTTTTTCAGTTTTAAGAGTGAGGCACAGTTCAGAATATATAGCATACTGATTCCAGTCCAAGGGCTATACATGGCAGATTTCTCTGTTGTGCATCAAGGCAAGGTAGAATGCCTTGGGAGGCAAGGGATTGATCCCTTATTGTGGGCCCCATCCTTCAAGATGGTGAGCTCTTTCACAAGCAGGCTGGGCCAACTCCATGCCAACCAGTGGGAGTCGAGGTTCTTTGCCTCGGCATTGTTGTCCCCACCTCGGGATGACCCCAGGATCATGGACTGTGCCTGTCTTAGTTTGTCCTATTTGGGCATGAGCCTTATCTGTCATTGGAGCATGGGTGTACACGTCCATGTCCTGGCTTAGGTTGATTCAGCCCAACAGGAGCTTACCCGTCATTGACTACCAGCCCTCTAAGGGGTATCTTCCCAGGGGATCAGTCGAGGTGGGGAATTATCTGTAGGAGGCTGCGAACATTTGTGCAAGCCAAGTCTATCGGGCTGCATAGGGCGGGTTGAAATCATCTTTGTGTATTGCTCTAAGGGCCTGATACACCAAGTGATTGAATTTTTTCTGACTGCTGGAACGAAGAACAAGGCATTTAAGAATTAGAAAGAGAATAATAATTATGCCTGTCAGGAGTAGGTAAGTGACGATCCAAGAGTAGGTAAGTGACGATCCAAGATGGGTCATGGACTGTGCCTGTCTTAGTTTGTCCTATTTGGGCATGAGCCTTATCTGTCATTGGAGCATGACCAGATTTTCTCGAAGAACCCTGAATTGATGTCCAGCATGGGGGCATGGGTATAATTTAGAGCAATAATTTGATTAGTTAGTAATATAGAGTAATTAAGAAACTTTTGCGTGAATATGGTACACAAGTTGTAGGCATGCTTCAGTTATATTCTGTACTTTATAGGGGGTGAAACAAAGTGACCTAAAGTGAGGGTCACAAGCTAGCAGAGCCATGTCTTTTTTAATTGCCAGCTCTTCACTTAAGGGATAAATTTGTTGTTGTAACACATTAATTGTCTGGTGAAGATGCTGATTGATAAGGGACTGAGTGTGAAAGGTAGAGGAGGTTTTGGACACAGCCTCATTGAGTGTCTCCACAGTAGTGGAGGATTGGGTGATGGCTACTGCAGCGGTGGCGGCCAACCCTAATGCAAGGATGATGGCTGAGATGAGAGTGGCAGTGACCCCAAAATCCCATTTTAAGTGGGGGGCTTGTGACAAGGCTGTCCACTCTATAAGGGTGACAGTATGGAAATAGGTTGCATTGGTGACTGGAACTCAAAGGGCCGTGGGTTAATGCACAAAGAGAACTATGTGAGCTGGGTGGTCTCAGCAGGCCGCCAGTACATAGGTGGTGTTGGTATCGGAGCAATTGAGTTGTCCCCAAGGGTCGGAGGTAACATTGGCTAGCAATAAGGCAAATGGGGGCTGCACACAAATGGGAGTAGAGGGCCAGGATGTCATGTGATCAATGGATGTAAGGATTTTGTTTTTTATACAAGTAGAGGGATTGGTGTTAGTGTAAGTGCCATTGGAAAGCTGAAGGCCCTGGTGTGCCAGTAACGGCCTCATGTCCATGCAGGCATGTAGGCCACAGAGGTCCCAGTTACCGAGTATTGATTCACAGTTGGTATGGGAGATCTTAATGCCGCAGGGATAGGTGGGGGCCAGTTGTCTCCAAGATCCTAGGGGGTGATTAGAGGGGGA
>NW_008351455.1:1085612-1092430 GCF_000622305.1 Nannospalax galili | reverse complement strand
AGATCTTAATGCCACAGGGACAGGTGGGGGCCAGTTGTCTCCAAGATCCTAGGGGGTGATTACAGGGGGAGCGGCTGAAGCGGCAAAAGGGAGGGGTGGCATGGTTGGGCTTAGGGTGGCATCTCTGCCATGGTATAGGGAGCATGAGGAAAAGGTGCAAGGGAGCGTGTGCGTGGGCAGTTGGGGAGCGGTGGGCATAGACTGGCAGGGCAAAATGGGGGTGGAGGGGTGGTTGTCCCCTCCACCTCCCCTGTTATTATTGTCCCCAGTGCAGCAAGGACTGAGGTTACATCGGTGTTGTTGAAGGTAGGGTAGGGGAAAGGACCTTGAGTTTAAGCATGTAACCCAAGGAGGCACTGCCGGCATAATCTTGGACAGTCAGGTTGAACAGCCCAATGCATGAGGATGCATTGTTGGTAGTGAAGCATAGAGAGTTATTTAGGGGCCAGGAGCCATTGAGTGATTCCCAGGAAGTAACTGGGTCCATGGTGGCGAGGCCAAGTGTGGAATTAGTTGAATAGAGGGTGGAGTAGGCAGGGAATGAAGCAATAAGGGCAAGAGTATAGACAGGGAGGGCACCAAGGCCCAGAGATCATGGGCCGTGGCAGGGGTAGGGAAGAGCAAACCAATTATCCAGATAGCGGTAAGGTCTCTGGGTCCTGGGGGTCCCATTGGTAAGTTGCTGGTCTCACATCTCTTGCTGGAACCCCTACTGGCTTTGTTTCTGTCTGAGGAAACACACAAGCATAGCCTCACTCTCTTGTTAACAAGGGGGCAAGCGGTTGCCATTGACATGTTACGGGGTCCTTCCATCTCACTAGTGGCAAGGGTGTAGGCCTAGGTATGGTAGCCCAGTGTTTGTAGGCCAGGGTCAACCCATTTTCATCAAAGGACAGGAAATTAATGCTGAATAGAGCTTCAATTAGAGCCAGGTACGGGTCCCCTTTAGATTCAGGTGTAGCAAATTTTTGTAATGTTTCTTTGAGGGTCCTATTTGCCCACTCCACAATGGCTTGTCCCTGTGGATTATAAGGGAAGCCAAGGGAGTGGCTAGTTTTCCATGTTGACAGGAATGAATGGACTTGTAGAGAGGGGTAAGCTGGTCCATTTTCAGCTTTTAGGGTCCATGGCCTCCCATTACCATCATTTCTGATTTGACTGCCTTAATGGCATGTGAGGCCTTTTCACCAGTTTGAGCGATGGCGAAAAGAAAGGAGGAGTAGGTGCCAACAATGACATGGACATACTTAAGATTACCAAAGGAGTTATAATGGGTGACATCCATTTGCCAGAGGGCATTGGGTAGGAGACCACGAGGGTTAACTCCATATCAATTGAGGGGGCCTAAGGGAGCAAGGGGTGCACATGTAATGCAAGATCTGCTCAGATGTTTGCATTGAGAGATGGGTAGGTCGGGTAGAAGGCGGTGCAGACTACAAGGAGAAAGGTGAAATTGTTGGCGTAAGTCTCTGGCTTGTTCTAGTAGAGGAATCTCTATAGACATAATAAGTTTATCTACTTTGTCATTTCCCTTTGCCAAGATCCTGGGAAGCTTGATGTGTGATCTTATGTGGGAGATGTGCCAGGGACATTGTCTGTTATCTAAGATAATCTGGAGAGTGCTCATCGTTCTAGTGATGGGATCCTTGTGGTCTTTTACTCGAGCAAAGGGAAGACATCTGAGGGTCTGAACCACATACTGGCTGTCGGAGAATATATTGAGCGGCTCAGTCTGGCAGACTTGGAAGATTTTTAACAAGGCCAGGAGCTCCCCCAACTGGACAGGGCCGGGACTGGCTTGTATGTAACAGGTGTCATCATTTCCCATGCGCTGAATGACAGCGCCATAACGGGACTTATTGGCATCCAAGAAGGCTAGCATGGCTAAAGGTAGGGGGTTTTTTGCAGGGGGAAGTGTGTGGCTGAGTGGTGATTTCCAAACAGGCCAGGTTGGCCAGTTGCTTATCTGAGGGTGTGTGGTTATCCAACTCCCCTGTGAACCCGGCCATCATTAGTTGGAAAGCCAGAGAGTCTGCCCATAATGTTTGGGAATGCTTAAGAGGAAAGGGCAGTATAATTTTGTCAGATTCCTTTCCGAATATGCGCCTGGCTGTTTGTCGGGCCTTAATTGGTAACTTGAAGGCAATATCATACTTAGAGCTAAGCTTAGTTAGGTCCAAGGTAGCCAGGGGGATCCACACCAGGGGATCTTGCTGTCATAGTGCCCCCAAGACACCATTTTTAGTCCAGAAGATTAAGGCCAGTAATGGTTCTGCTGGGTCATGACGTGGGAGTGATGCAGACCAGAGTATATGATCTATCTTAAGAAGATCCTTAGCTGACTGGGTGAGAGGGATCCTTGAAGTTGGTGAATTATGGCCTTCCAGCAGGGAGAACAAGGCCCGGAATTCCAAGTCAGGGGGGAGGTGCCGACATGGGCTTCGGGACAACACGGCGGAGTGTGCCTCCCTGATCTCACAACCTAGTCCAACAATAAAGACAACAGACAGGATGGAGGGGACAGAGGAAGGGGCTACTCGCTTACCCTTGAGCAGCCAAAGAAACAGACAAATCCAGGGGCCTACTTACCAAACGAACAGAGGTTCTGGGTGTCACCAACGCCGTGGGCAGGGGGTCCCTGTTCGGGCACCAGGTATTGCGGGTTCTCCTCAGGCCAGCTGTGAAGACCCTAACCCGGATCAGGTCCCCTGCTGATTGGGGGGCAAGAGGCGCAGGGTCACGACACACAGACCCCGGGAGTCGGGTAGAAGCAAGTACTAGGCGAGGTGCTGCAGGCTTGTGTAATGCAGGAGGGGGCAGGCCTTATATTTCTTTTCTCCGCCCCCAAGTCCCTTTAGTTAGCATATCATTTTCTGATTGGTCTGTGCCACGCAGTCTGTCAGCAATCACTGGGCTCACGAGTAGGGTACAGAGGTGTGGGCTCCTTTTGGCGGGCTATTTGCGGACCAAGAAGTGAAGTGAATTCTCGCTGAATCCCAGGGCTCTGGGTCTGCGCCATCTTTGGAGACCTCCTGCTACAGGATTCCATCTACTATAAAAACACAAACAGCAAGAAGTGAAAACATCTAAACAGTGGCTGCTATAATATCTTAACCTATGGGTATAAACACAAATGCTTGGACAGTACTTTAGCAGGTGCATCACATCCATCTAACAAAACAACTGCAGTGGCTTCCCCCCTGGGGCCTATATTCTCTCCTACCACAGGGGGTTGGCCTGGTCTACAGTATAATGCCCTAAGAGCAGGCATTATATCCAATTGAAAATTTGCTGGTTGTATATACACTAGATGCTCCACTACTGCATCAGCAGGAACATCATTTGGTATGTTGATAGTGCAGCACGAGGGGTACAATGTTGAGAAGAATTATATAGGACGATTTGCCTCCAGTCATCTGTGTATCACATTTTGGCACCATGAAAGCCACCCATCCAGTGGCAGGGAGTTTCTAGCTTAGTCTAAGCTTGATTTCTCCCTCTCTTGTGCTCACATCAAGCAGTGTTTTCAGCAATAAGGTTTTTCCATCCACTTCTGGTGTACAATCAACATTATTGGCAATGGCCTTTACTGCTTTGGGGACCTCTAGGATGCCTCAGGCCAACATCTCATGGGGGGAGGGGTGGGGAACCGACCTCTGGCACTGGGATTTTCATTTGAACAGCCATATTGCTTTTGGAAGGGCCTTCCTCTGTGCTTAAGGCTTTTTTTCTTTTTACTGTATTCTGGAGAATTTTTCCCCCTTTATCCTCATAGTTCTTTGTATAGACCCCCCCTATTTAACTACCCCCTTTTTACATATTTCTCCCTTAGTAACACCTTTATCCTACTATCCTTCCCTCTCAGGTTCCCTCTTTCCCTTTACCTCCGTTTCCCTTCCATATTCCTGGTCCCTGCAGTTGCATCAGGATATGCACTCATTTACAAGGATTTGGTGCTAGAATCCACAAATGAGGGAGAACATATGTCTTTTGTTTGTCTGAAGCTGTGTTACTTCACTTAGTATACCAGTTTCTAGATCCATCCATTTACCTGCAAATTTCATTATTTCATCTTTCTTTACTGCTGAATAGAACTCCATTGTGTAAATGTACCACATTTTCGTTAACCACTCATTAGTTGAGGGACACTTAGGTTGCTTCCATCTCATAGCTACTGTGAAAAGTGCAGCAACAAACATGTTTGTATGTGTGTCTCTACAAAAGGATGAGTCCTTTGGATATATGCCAAGGAGTGGTACAACTAGGTCATATGGTAGGTTCATTTTTAGTTTTTTAAGAGTTATCCACACTGTTTTCCATAGGGGTTGCACAAGTTTGCAATCCCACCGGCAGTGATTGAAACTTTCCCTTTCTCCACATCCTTGCCAGCATTTGGTATTTGTTTTCTTGATCTTGGCCAGTCTCAGTGGGTTATGGTCCTAATTACTAACAATGTTGAATACTTTTTAAGATGTTTCTTAGCCATCTTTATTTCTTCCTTTGTGAACTCTCTGTTTAGATCTTCAGCCCATCTTTTAATTGGGTCATTTGCTTTCTTGCTTCTTTGTTTTGTGAATTCTTTATATATTCTGGATGTGTGTTCTTGGCACTTTTGTCAAATATCAGGTGGTTGGAATTGTGTGTACTCAGGTTTGAGTCTTCAATAATGTTTCATTGATCTATATGTTTATTTTTGTGTCAGTACCATGCTGTTTCTATGACTATGGTTCTGTAGTATACTTTGAGATCTGGTATAGTAATTCCCCCAGTGTTGCTCTTTGTGCTCAGGGTCTTTTATGCTTCCATACAAATTTAAGGATTTTTTTTTCTAATTCTGTATGTCATGGGGATTTTTATTGGGATTGCATTGAATGTATATATTGCTTTTAGTAGGATGGTCATTTTCACAATATCAATTCCTCCAATCCATGAGCATGGAGGTCCTTCCATCTTCTGTTTTCCTCAATCTCTTTCTTTAAAGATTTAAAATTTTCATTGTAGAGACCTTCATGTCTTCGATCAGGTTTATTCTGAGATTTTTTTTTCTTTAGGCTATTTTGAATGGGAGTGTTTTTCCATGTGCTCTTTCTCCAATTGCTTGTTATTGGTATATAGAAAGACTACTGATTTTTGTAGATTGATTTTGTAACCTAGCACATTACTGAAAGTGTTGATCAGTTCTAGGAGCTTTCTGGTGGAATTTTTGGGATCTCTTAAGTATAGTATCATATCATCTGCAAAAAGGGATAATTTGACCTTTTCCTTTAATTTCCTTCTCTTGTCTTACTGCTCTAGCAAAAGTTTCAAGCACTATATTGAAAAGGAGTGGGGATAGTGGGCTTCCTTATCTGGTTTCTGATTTTAACGGGAATGCTTCCAGTTTTGTTTTTTGGTTGTGTGTGTGTGTATGTGTGTGTTTTCCATTTAGGATGATGTTGGCTATGGGTTTGTTCCATATAGTTTCAATTATGTGGTCTGTTCCCTCCAGTCCAATTCGCTTTAGAACTTTTATCATGAATGCATCCTGAATTTTGTCAAAAAGCCTTTTCTGCATCTATTGAGATGATGAAGTGGTTTTTGTCTTTGAGTCCATTTATATGATTGATGACATTTATTGACTTGCATGTACTGAACCATCCCTGCATCTAGAATAAAGGCTACTTGATCATGGTGAATGACGTTTTTGATGTACATCTGTATGTAATTTGCAAGTATTTTGTTGAGAATTTTTTGCATCTGTGTTCATTAAGAATATGGATCTAAGCCAGGCATGGTGGCACACGCCTTTAATCCAAGCACTCGGGTGGCAGAGGCAGGCCGATCTCTGAGTTTAAGGCCAGCCTGGTCTACATAGTGAGTTCCAGGACATCTGGAGCTACAGGGAGACCCTCTCTCAAAAAGACAAAAAAAAAAAAAAAAAGAGTATGGGTTTATAGTTTGCTTTTTTTTGGTTGTGTCTTTACCTGGTTTGGGTACTAGAGTGATGCTGGCTTCATAGAATGAATTTAGGAGTTCTCTCTCTGTTTCTATCATTTTGAATAACTTAAGTAGTATTGGTCAAAAGTTTTCTTTAAATGTCTGATAGAATTTTTCTGTAAATCCATCTGGGCCTGGGCTTTTTTTAGTAGGTGTATTACTGATTACTGTTTCAATTTCTTTTTGTGTTATGGGTCTCTTTAAGCTGTTAATCTCTTCTTGGTTTAGTTTTGGTGGTTCCCATGCCTTTAGATATCTGTCCATTTCTGTTAGGTTTCAAATTTAGTAGTGTATAGATTTGTATTCCCTTATAATGGTCTGTGTCTTTCTGGCTTTTGGGTGTCTGTTGTGATGTTTCCCCTTTTATCTCTGATTTTATTTATTTGGATTTGCTATTTCTTCTTTTGGTTAACTGGGCTAAGGTTCTATCTTGTTTAGCATTTCAAAGAACCAGCTCTTAGATTTATTAATTCTTTGTTTCTATTTCATTAATTTCTGTTTTGATCTTTGTTATTTCTTCTCTTCTGCTGGATTTGGATTTCATTTGTTCTTGCCTTTCCAGCATCTTCAATTGCAGTGTTGTCATTGATTTGTGCTCTTTCTAATGTTTTTAATGTAGGCATTTAGAGCTATGAACTTCCCTCTTAAGACTGTTTCCAGAGGTTTTGTTGTGTTCATTTAGTTCCAGGAATACTTTTACTTCTTTCTTAATTTCTCCTTTGACCGATTCATCATTCAGGAGTGTGTTGTTTAAATCTCCATGTGTTCATGTAATTACTAGGGTTTCTTCCATTGTTGATTTTAAGCTTTATTGCATTGGGCTCTGATAGAATGCACAGAAT
>NW_008351455.1:1078756-1085245 GCF_000622305.1 Nannospalax galili | reverse complement strand
TGTTCCTTTGATCAGAATGAAGTGACCCTCCTTATCTCTTCTGATTAGTTTTACTTTGAAGTCTATTTTGTCAGATATTAGAATTGCAACCCCTGCTTGTTTCTTAGTGCCATTTGCTTGGAATATTCTTTTCCATCCTTTCACCTTAAGGTAATGCCTGTCCTTGAAGGTGAGATGGGTTTCTTACAGACAAGAAAAAGATGGATTTTGTTTCTAGTCCATTCAATTAGCTTATCTTTTGACTGGGGAGCTCAGTCCATTGATATTTAAAGTTACTATTGAAAGATGTGTATTGGTTGCCATCATTTTGATTACTATTTGCATTCTTTGTCTAATTTTGTGTTTCCACAATTATACCTTTATTTAGTTTCTTTTGTTGCCCATGAGGTGTAGTTGTTCCTTTCTCCAGTCTTTGTATTGCTTCAAGTATTCTTTAAAGGTCTGGTTTTGTGAACATGTATTTTTTCAGGCTATTCATGTCATGGAAGATTTTTCTTTCCCCCTCAACTATAATAGACATTTTTGCTGGGTAAAGTATTCTGGGATGGCATCTATTTTTATTTAGAACTGGAAATACCATGGTCCAGGCTCTTCTGGCTTTCATAGTTTGCAATGATAAGTCAGCTGTAATTCTGATGAGCTTTCCTTTATATGTGACTTGTTTTTCTTTTGCTGCTTTCAGTATTCTCTCTTTGTTCTGTACATTTAATGTTTTTACTATGATATGCCATGGGGAGTTTCTTTTCTGGTCCTATCTATTTGGTGTTCTATGTGCTTCTTATATTTGTATGGGAATGTCTTTAATTTTGGGAAATTCTCTTGTACAATCTTGTTTAAGATCTGGTCAATACAATTAACCTGAAATTCCTCTCCTTCCTCTATGTCTATGATATGTAAATTTGATCTTTTCATGGTATCATACATCTTCTGCATATTCCATTCATGTGTTTTTTTTTAATTTTTCATAATCTTTGCTTGAGCAGTCCAATTCTTCAACTTTATGCTCCAGTGTTGATATTCTGTTTTCCATTTCATTCATTCTAGCCATGAGGCTTTCCCCTGTTGTTTCAAGTTGGCTTATTGCATTTTTCACTTCCTTCCTCATTTCAGCCTGAGTTTTCTTCAAGGTTTCTATCTCTTGTAAATTCATTTAGTAGTTTATCCCTATCTTCTTTTAGTTCTTTGATTTGTTTGCTTTTGTCTTCTTTAGATTCATTGACTTCCTTGATCATGTTTATGATTGTTCTTTTAAATTCTCTGTCCTGGGTTATCTCTAGGGGGTTCTCCTTGTAGAACTCTTCAACAGGACTGGTGGAGTTTGGTGGGGACATAATGTTTTGGATTTCCATTTTATTATTTTTTTCACTGTGATTTTGGCATGTGAATTTCTTTTGTTGTTTGTGATTCTGGTACGAAAATCAAGACTTCTTTTGTTGAGTTGAAGTTTGCTTATGTTTGTATTATTGGTGTGCCTTGGTCGTTTTCTTCTTGGTTATGTAAAGCTGGTTGGTCTAGGTTTCAGGTTCTCTCAGATTTTATTTTGGAGGGACCTGATGGCTTCAGATCAGCTACTCGGGACCTCCCACAGAAGCCCAAATCAGGCTCCAGTCAGGTACTCAGGCTTCCTTCTAACGTTTGGACCCCTATTAGCGGGTACTCAGAGCACAATTTGGGAAGTTCCCTAAGGGGAGGCCCAACTTTGGCACTCTCCGGTGGTCTGCTGAGATCTTAGCCCCTGCAACAGTTGGAGGCCAGAACAGGCACTCTCAGGCTATCTGCTAAGGTCTCAGCCTTACCCTGGGGCTGTGGGAGGGGCCTCACATAATCCCTGTTAAGGGGTTGGGTACCATGATTTGGGAAGCTCACCCACCACATGGAGGCTGGCCAGGTGCCCTCAGGCACTCTGCTGAGCTCTCAGCCCCTACACCAGATAGAGGCCAGAACAGGCACTCCTTTTTTGGTCTTTTTGAAACAGGGTCTCCCTGTAGCCCCAGTGGGCCTGGAACTCACAAAGTAGACCAGGCTAACCTCCAACTCACAGAGATCTGCCTGCCTCTGCCTCCCAAGTGCTGGGATTAAAGGCGTGTACCACCATACCTGGCTAAACTAATAACAATTTTTTAAAAGCCGGAAAAGAAAGTATTTGTTCCAAAAATAGAAATATACTATTTAGGAAACATAAATTATTCTTCAAGATAAAATAGAGGTGGAAAAGTATTTAAATAAAAGCACTTATAAGAAACCTTTAAGGGGTTGGAGAGCTGGCTCAGCTGCTCTTGCAAAGGACACAGATTCAATTCTCAGCACTCACATGGCAGCTTACAGTCATCCTTAACTCCAGTTCCAGGTAATCTATACCCTCTTCTGACTTCCATGGGCATTGCATGACATGGGTGTACTTACATATATGTAATATACTTATATACATAAATTTTTTTAATATATCTTTAATAAAACCAGATATGGTAGTGCAAACCTTTAATCCCAACATTCAGAAGGTACAGACAGGCAGATTTCTGTGAGTTTGAGGCCCACCTGGTATAAATATTGAGTTCTAGACTTTCAAGCCAGCCAAGGCTACTTAGTGAGACCCTGTTTTTCAAAAAAAAACCAAAAGTGTTCATATAATAATACACATTAAAAAGCAAATGTCCACACCTTTAATCCCAGCACTCAGGAGGCAAAGGCAAAAGGATCTCTATGACTTCTAGGTCTTCCAGGATAGAAAGAAAGAGACCCTGTCCCCAAAAAAACATAAGCATATAAAACACAGGTTAACCCCAAATCAGTAATAGTAGGTGACTTCAATATCCTATCTCCAACAGACAGATCAACTGGGCAAAGAATAAACAGACATCTGAATAAAATGATATGATACATCAAATGGACCTAACAAACATCTAACATTGAATATCCCACCCAAGCATCAAAGAATACACTTTCTACTCAGCAGCAGCCCATGCAAATGTCTCTAAAATTAATCACATCCTGGGGCACAAGACAAACCTCAATAAATACAAAAAAATTGAAATAATTCCATGCATTCTATCAGACCAAAATGCAATGAAGCTATAATCAACAGCAGAAGCTCCAGTAACTACATGAACTCATGGAGCTTAAACAACACACTCCTGAATGATGAATGGTCAAAGAAGAAATTAAGAAAGAAAAATATTCCTGAAACTAAATGAAAATGATTATACAACACAACAAAAGCTGTGGGACACTTTAACAGCAGTCTTAAGAGGGAAGTTCATAGCTCTAAGTGCCTACATTAAAAAAAATCAAAAAGCACATATAAATGACTTAACTCTGAGAAGGCAAGAATAAACCAAACCCAAACCTAGCAGACAAGAAGAAATAATGAAAATCAGAGCAGACATTAATAAAATAGAAACAAAGGAAATAATAAAAAGAATCAATGAATCTAAAAGCTGGTTCTTTGAAAAGTTAGGTGGGCAGATCTCTGTGAGTTCAAGGCCAGCCTGGTCTACATAGTGAGTTCCAGGACAGCTGGGGCTGCATGGAGACCTTGTCTCTAAAAGACCAAAAAAAAAAAAAAAAAAAAAAAAAAAAAAAAAAAAGAAAGAAAAGTTAAACAAGATAGACAGACACTTAGCCCAGTTAACAAAAAAGAAATAAAGAACAAATCCAAATTAGTAAAATCAGAGATGAACTGGGAAACATCACAACAGACACTAAAAAATTCAGAACATTATAAGGGAACACTTTAAAAACCTATACTTTATTAAATTTGAAAAGAAAATCTAAAAGAAATTGATGAGTTTCCAAATTCATAGAACCTACCAAAGTTAAACTAAGAAGAGATCAACAGCTTAAACAGACCCATAACATATAAGGAAATTGAAATAGCAATATAAAACCTCCTGACTAAAAAGGCCCAGGCCCAGATGGATTCACAGAAGAATTCTACCAGACATTCAAAGATCTGCAACCAATATTTCATAAACTATTCAAATAATATAAACAGAAAGAGAACTCATAAACTCCTTTTGTGAAGCCAGTATCACTCTACTACCAAAACCAAGTAAAGACACAACAACAACAACAAAGAAAACTATAGGCCCATATCCTTAATGAACATAGATGCAAAGATTGTCAATAAAATACTTGCAAACCACAAGACACACATCAAAAAGATCATCCACCATTATCAAGTTGGCTTTATTCCAGAGACACAGAGATGGTTCAATATATGTAAGCAGATTAATGTAATAAATTACATAAATGGACTTAAAGACAAAAATCATATGGTCATCACAATAGATGCAGAAAAGGCCAACATGCATTCATGTCAAAATTGGAATTGGACTGAAAGGAACATAACTCAATATAATTAAAGCTATATAGAACAAACCCACAGCCAACATCATTTTAAACGGAGAAAAATTGGAAACAGTCTCGTTAAACCAAACAATGCTGTCCTATCTTCACTCCTTTTCAACACAGTACTTGAAACTCTTGCTAGAGCAATAAGACAAGAGAAGGCAATTAAAGGAATACTAATTGGAAAAGAAGAGGTCAAATTATCACTATTTGCAGATGATATATTATCAAAGAACACAAAAATTCCACCAGAAAACTGCTAGAAATGATCAATACTTTTCGCAAAGTGGCAGGCTACAAAATCAACTTACAAAAATCAGTAGCTTTTCTATGTACCAATAACAAGCATCAGAGAAAGCATTCATGGAGCATCTCATTCACAATAGCCTCAAAAAAAAAAAATCCAGGAATAAATCTAAACAAAGATACTAAAGACCTCAACAATGAAAATTTGTGTGTGTGTGTGTGTGTGTGTGTGTGTGTGTGTGTGTTTGAAGCAGGGTCTCCCTGTAGCCCCAGCTGTCCTGGAACTCACTATGTAGACCAGGCTGGCCTTGAACTCACAGAGATCCACCTGCCTCTGCCTCCCAAGTGCTGGGACTACAGGCATGCGCCAACATGCCTGGCAACAATGAAAATTTTAAATCTTTAAAGAAAGAGAAAGAAGACACCAGGAGATGAAAGGACTATGTTTATGAATTGGTAGAATTAGTATTGTGAATATGATGATCCTACCAAAAGCAATCTATAGATTCAGTGCAATGCCATAAAATCCCCATGGCATTCTTCACAGAGCAAGAAAAAAAATTCCAAAATTCATATGGAATCACAAAGACCCTGGATAGCCAAAGCAACCTTGAGCAAAAAAGAGCAATACTCGCCAGGCGTGGTGGTGCACGCCTTTAATCCCAGCACTTGGGAGGCAGAGGCAGGCAGATCTTTGTGAGTTCAAGGCCAGCCTGGTCTACATAGTGAGTTCCAGGACAGCTGGGGCTACAAGGAGACCCTGTCTCAAAAAAGGAGAAAAAAAAAAAAGAGCAATACTGGGGGATCACCATACCAGATTTCAAACTATATTACAGAGCTATAGACATAAAAACAGCATGGTACTGGTATAAAAACAGACACATAAATCAAAGAAACATAATAGAAGACCCAAACATGAGTACATGGAGTTTCAGTCACCTGAAATTTGACAAAGGTGCCAAGAACACACAATGGAGGAAAGACATCTTCAATAAATGGTGCTGGCAAAACTGGATCTCAACCTGTAGAAGAATAAAATGGATCCTTATCTTTCATCCTGCACAAAAGTCAACTCCAAATGGATTAAAGACCTCAATGTGAAACCTGAAACTCTGAAACTGTTAGAAGAAAGCATAGGCAGTACTCTACAAGATATAGGTGTAGGAAAGGACTTTCTATATTGCTCAGGCAATAAGTTGCTCAAGCATTAAGGTCAACAATCAACAAGTGGGACCTCATGAAACTACAAAGTTTCTGTACAGCTCAAGAAATGACTGAGGAAGTGAAAAGGAAACCCACGGAGTAGGAGAAAATCTTCACCTGCTACACATCTGAGAGATTAATATCCAGAATATACATGGAGCTGGAGAGATGGCTCAGTGGTTAAGAACACTGACTGTTCTTACGGAAGACCCGGGTTCAAATCCCAGCACCCACATGGCAGCTAACAACTGTCCATAACTCCAGTTCCAGGGGATCTGATAGTCTCTTCTGTCCTCTGCGGGCATTGCATGGCACAGGTGCACTTAACCAGCGTGCAAGCAATACACACATACACACAAAATAAAAATAATAAATAAAATATTTTTTTAAATATCCAGAATATACAAAGACCCAAAAAATAAAGAATCAAGAAAATAAACAACCCAATAAAAAGATGGGCTAAGGACATGAACAGAGAGTTCTCAAATGAAGAAATAAAAATAGCTAAGAAACACCTTTAAAAAATGCTCAACATTCTTAGTATTTAGAGAAATGCAAATCAAAATCACTTTAAGATTTCCTCTTACCCCAATCAAACTGGATAAGATCAAGAGAACCAAAGGCATCAAGTGCTAGTGAGGATGTGGAGAAAGGGGAACACTCATTCACTGCTGGTGGGATTGCAAACTCATA
>NW_008351455.1:1055739-1078708 GCF_000622305.1 Nannospalax galili | reverse complement strand
AGTAATTCAGATTTTTTGGCATAATGATTACAGATTTGATAAATACATTTTATATCTCATAATAGTGATGAGGATTATACAAAAGCTATTAAAACAATTATGAGAATAAATTCTATTGTCACTTAAGTATCTAAAGCTATTTTCCTTTGCGTTCTTCCAGAATGATTTGTTCTTATTCTTTACCTTAATTTGAGGGACTTCAAGAAGATACTTTTTTTTTTTCATACAGAAGAATTCATTCCAAGGCAATTGACACTGAGGCATTTTCACATGTATTTCTAATCTCTATATACGTGATTATCACTGGTCACAGTCGCCCACCTTCTGAGCTCCTTGGCATCTGAGCATGATTACAAACTCGTCAGATAGACAGCCTTCCTCTCCCACTAGAGGCTCCATACTCTGCCATCCCTGTCACTGTCCACTGTGTTGTCAGCACCCTCATCCATTCCCCCCTGTCTGCCCTTCTGGTAAATCTAGTCAGCCAGAGGTCCCTGTTCCAGATCTGGTTATACCACTCATTGGTATATACCCAAAGGACTCATCCTACTAAGAGATACCTGTACATCCATGTTTGTTGCTGCTCTTTTCACAGTAGCTAAGAAGTAGACGCAACCTAAATGTTCCTGACAAATAGATAATGAAAATGTGGTATATTTACACAATGGAGTTCTACTTGGTGGTAAGGAAAGATAAAATTATGAAATTCTCAAGTAAATGGAACTAGAAACTGTTATACTAAGTGAAGTAGCATAGACTTAAAAAAGAAAGCAATGTATGTTCTCCCTCATTTGCAAATCTTAACACCAATCTCTTATATGTGAGTATATATCCTGATGTAACAGCAGGAGCCAGGAAAACGGAGAGAAAGCACAGAGGTAAAAGGAAAGAAAGAGCCAGAGAGAGGGGGATAGTAGGAAATAGATATTACCAAGAGGAAATGGGGGAAATGGAAGTATTGAACTGGGAGGAGAGTAAGGAAGGACATACAAAGAAACCATGGGGGTAAAGTGTAAGAAGGAACTCAAGGGGTGGGGGGATAATAGGAGACAGTATTATCAAGGGGAAACTGGGGGTACTTGAACTGGGGAAGGAGGAGGGAGGTTAGACAGAGAAAGAGAGAGGGAAGATAAAGTTTAGATGGTGTAAAAAGCCAGAGTGAAATGTATTAACTAAAAAACTCCCTGAAAAATACACATACAATATCTGAACATGAGTGCATGTGTATACCTGAAGGCTGTATAACAAGGAACACGGTGCCAGACAGGAGAAATATTCCTTCAAGTTGTTAGTCAGGGTAGTCCAAGAGACTCCCAAAATAATACAGGCTATTGCCACAGCCCTTGATTACCTCCCGGAACTTGAAGGTAAGACCCTATTGCCAAAAATAGGACATACTTCGGACATAGGATGTGCTGGATAGCTTTAGTGTCAACTTGACACACCTGGGTTGAGGGAGCCTCAATCAGGGAATTGCCTCTATTGGACTGGCCTGTGGCCAAGTCTGAAGGGCATCTTCTTGATGCGTGATGTGGGAGGGCCCAGCCCACTGTGGGTGGTGCCACCCCTGGGCAGGTGGGCCTGTGTTGCATAAGAAAGCAGGCCTAGCAGGGGCTGAAGGAGCAAGCCAGTAAGCGGCGTTCCTCCATGGCCTGTGCTCCAGCTCCTGCTTCCAGGTTCCTGCCCTGAGTTCCTACCTTGGGCTCCCTGATGAACTGCAACCTGGGAGTTGTAAGCTGAATAAACCCTTTCCTCCCCAAGTTGGTATTTGTCAGAGTGTTTTGTCACAGCAGTGGAGAAATAGACTAGGACATAGGATATGGAACAATGGAGCTGGAATTGACCTGGAAGCCTTCTCCCTGAAGACACTATGCAAGCTGCTAAGGAGATAATCAATCAATGGTCCAACCCAGCTGTAAAGCCTAATAACCACAACAAGTAGCCCAGCAAACTATCTCTATTGGTGCTGTAATGGGGTAATCAATAGCTACCTAATTGGACTTAAAGTTCTCTCAATGGGAGGCAACTCATGGATGTTACTGTAAATACAGCCAAATACACATGACTAAACCCTATCTCTGTCATATCTCTAGACAAATGAAATTTCTTACTATGCTAAATATGGAGCCTTGTATCTACATACAAGTATTCCATATACCACTCATCAAAGAAGTTTCTTTTTCCAACAGATAGAGGGTACTGTACACAGAGAATATATGTCTGAGAGATACCCAGCCCTAAGTTACATATCTACAGAGGAACTTCTACACCTAAGGCTCATGGAACATAGCAGAACAGGGTTCAGAGATTACTAATACATCCCTCAACTCCCACCAGTAAAGCACCCTCATACAATATAATGTAATGCACACAGAAGTCACAACTGGCTAAGTTTTAGAGACTAAGAGACTGCAGAGTGTGTGTCCCTAGATAAGACTACTATATTAAATCTCACCCACCCAGGGCCCAGGGACCATTGTGGAAGAGGGTGGAAAGATCCTGAGAGCCGGGGTGGTGCATGATCATAAGGAAAAAGAGTCTTCCAGGTCTCTGGGAACTTGTTCATATGAACTTATAACAATGATGTCAGCATGTATAAGACCCATGTAAATAAACTCAATCAGACAAAAACCCAGCATAGAACTGAAGAAATGGGCAGGAGATCCCAATTTTAGCTAAGGAACTATTGACAGCTGATCACTCCTGAGCGAGGAAGAGTTGATCTCCTTTAAGGGAGTGATGTCAGATAGTCTCCTTTAAGGGTGTCTGATGAACAGACTCCAGTGAATGAACTCACACCAAAGTGAGAAATATTTAATTTAGATATAAAATATTCAAATATGTCATTTTAATCTTCCTTGATGTATATAAACTCAAGCACAAACTCATTACATGTCTTTATTGCTTAATGCTTATTAAAACCATCTCTCCACTCTCACTGGTGAAGGTTCCTCATACAACAGAGTGTGATGTGCACAGAAGGTCACAACTGGCTAAGTTTTAGAGACTAAGAGACTGCAGAGTGTGTGTCCCTAGATAAGACTACTATATTAAATCTCACCCACCCAGGGCCCAGGGACCACTGCAGAAGAGGGGGCAGAAAGAGTGTAAGAGCCAGGGTGGTGCATGATCTTAAGGAAACAGAGGATTTCAGACCTCTGGGAACTTGCTCATGTGTTGTAACAATGGTAACAGAATGCACAAGATCATGCTGACTCTGTCAGACAAAAACCCAGAGCAGAACTGGGAAAATGAACAGCAGGTTCTAATCCTAGTCAAGGAACTATTGGCAACTGATTACTGCTAGGTGAGGGAGAGTAGGTCTTTAAGAGTATGACTCTAGATAGGCTGACTAGACTCCAGTGACTGAACTTGCACCGAGGGACATCTGGGCACAAATGCTTGATTCGATAGGACTTAATATATATGACAGAATGCATAAAATTCAATGAGGGGGGCTATGGGGGAGTATGGGTAGTGGAGTGGGTCTAAATTTGATTAGTATCTGTTATATGAAATGCACAAAAACTCAATAAAGTTTTTTTTATATTTTATTTATTATTTTTATTTTATGTGTATGAGTGTATTGCCTGCGTGTATGTGAGTGCACCCGTGTCGTGCAATGCCGCGGAGGTCAGAAGAGGGCTTTGGATTCCCCTGGAACTGGAGTTAAGGACGGTTCGTAGCCACCATGTGGGTGCTGGGAATCGAACCCGGGTCCTCTGCAAGAGCAGTCAGTGCTCTTAACCGCAGAGCCCTCTCTCCAGCCCCTAAAGCATATGTTTAAAAACAGACAAAGAAAAACACATTAAAGAAGCAGAGTGAGATATATGACAGCCAGTCACATGGCTGCATAAGTAATAGGAATGAATTTGTACTCTGTGTGGCACTCAAAGCCCATTACAGCTTAGCCCTTTCTTCCCGCACATCTTAATCTTTTCTTCTTCTTTCATTTTTTATATTCTAGTAATTCTCAACAGCTTGGTGGTCCTCAGTTGCATCATGCAGTTTCACGATTCGCTGACTTTGGTCACGTGCTTCCTTCCTCCACGCCCCCACCTTCTGTAGCTTACACCTACTCATCCTTGGAAACAGCCAGGGTATCATCCTCTAGGCCACTGAGAAGGCCCTCCTTGGACTGCCATAAGACCTGTGCATCTCTGTCTCAACAACTACAATGACATTGCAATTCACTGTCTTCCCCATTTAACTGTAAGTTCCTTTAAGGGATACACCCTGTTTAGACATTTTGAGTACCCGGTGTTTATTGAGTGCCTGGAAATGGCAGGCACTTAACAAATGTAATGGGCAGTTAATAACCTTCCAAGCACTGTGATTGGTACTAGTGACCAGCAGAGATTCCATTTTGACCGTAAGTGAATACAACAACCCATCCCACAAAAAAAGGATGTGAAAAAATGGCATGCATGAAGCTTTGTAAATAGTGAGTCACTCTGTCAGTACACTGTCTGTTTCACTGAATTGGCCCAGAATTCCCTTCCCTTGGCTGTGTGTCTCTTTAACACGGGGACTATGAAATTATCTCCTGTGTAAAACACTTCTGAGAAGTGAAACACTTAAAGGGAAGTAGGCAAAAGGAAGAGGCAAAAGACGGAAGTGCTCGAAAAAATTATCTACACGCACTCCCTTTGAGAGTTTTCATGTGCACACTTCAACGTGTTTGAAAATCTCTCCACACTAGAATTCTCTGGAATCAGATGAGATCAGGGTTTATTTTGTAAACAATGGGAGTGGTGGCCAAATCACTTCCTATTACTATTGCTAGCCCCGTCTCAGAATGTGCACAGATTAATAATACATCGCCAGGCGTAGCACTAAAACTGAAGATAAGATTCTCTCCCTCGGCCTTTATAGCAACCCTGTGAGCTACCACTAGGAACAGTTTAGAGGGAAAGAAATTGAAACTTGAAGAAGTCAGGAAATTTGTTCAAGATCACATCTGTAGTAGACCTGAGAAGCGGGATTCGAACACAGGCCTGCCTCCAGGGCTCACGTTGAGCCCTCCATCCTAACTGACCTGCACAGGACACAATGCAATATATAAACAGGAATCACAACTCTATCCTTGCAAAGTATTTTTGCCCTCAGGTAAATGGCAAGTTTCTAATTTTTTTTTTTTTGAGTTAAGGATATTTTGAGTCCTGTAGACGTGCTCTATCAGCTGACACCATGAATCCTCTAATAACAGTGTTTTAAATGAAGGGTGTGACGGAAAATTAATTATCCATGTAGCTGGCTCTCCTTTACAATTAAGTAAAGGTTTTTTTCTATTTAACTATTTTTATTTCTTTTTTTATTAGTGCATGCTAATTGAACAAAATAATGAGCTGCATTAATGACAATTTTGTATATTATACAACATACTTTGATCATATTCATGCCATTATTCTCTCCTCTTCCCCAAGAAAAAAGTCTTTTTATGAAAATATCTTAATATATTTTGTATACTTGTCAGTTTTAATCAGCACATAAGTTTTACAACAAAGAAAAACTCCATATAGAAATTTTCAAAAGTGCTATGTAAGATTAAAGTGATTTTCCTTCCTTCCTTTCTTTTCTTTCTTTTTTTTTTTTTTTTTTTTTTTTTTTTTTTTTCTCCTTTTGGATTCCAGAGTTTCCTCATAAACTTCCTCTGACTTCCTCTCTGGAACTGATTTCCAAAGACGTTGAGAATCAATTCAATTTTTTTCATTATTCATTTCTCTCTCTCTCTTCTCTCTCTCTCTCTCTCTCTCTCTCTCTCTCTCTCTCTCTCTCGGTTTCTTGGTAGTAGCAGAGACGAGGGAGGGTGAGCACAGGACAGAAGAGTGGAAAAAAATCATATGCACTATGTCTGAATATATCTTCTATTTGTAGATAATTGCATCCGAGGTGCACTTCTGCCTTTAAATTCCGTTTCTGGACACCTCCTTTTCCATCCAGCCAGCTGGGAGAGACAAAGCCCTTTTGGTGCCCTGAGCGACAGAACTCTGGTAGGGGGCTGGCTGGCTGTAAATTGACGTGGCATGGAAATTCTCCGCTAAGTTGTAGCAGCTTTCGAGCTAAGATCAAGCGCAGCCTCCAGGAACTGGAACTGAACCATGGGCTCAGTAACTTTTCAGAAAAATGGATAGTAAAAGTCTTCAACGTCTCGCTTTGGACCTGGACGTTTTCTTTTTGGCTTTCTATGATTTAGCTGAAAACCAAACCAAAGCAGTTAAGTCTGTAACTTTGTTTTTGCAGCTTAAACAGGAGAATTTGCTGCTCTCCCTCCCCTTTCCTGCAATTTAATTCCTTACAGACTTTGCCATGGGGTGCGGACTTAGAAAGCTAGAAGACCCCGATGATAGCAGCCCTGGAAAAATATTTTCTACCCTGAAGAGACCGCAAGTGGAAACAAAGACGGAATTTGCTTATGAATATGTGTTGCTGGATTTCACTTTACAAGGTACTCTTTGTTAAATGTTTCGAAAATAAGAGACTACTAATGTTTAGACTTGTGAATTCTTAAGCTCTTCTTCATAATGAGATTGTTTAGTCCATCTAACAATAATGCTTTGTTTCTTAATTGTATTGGGGGAGGTTTTTTTGTTTGTTTGGTTGTTTGTTTTGCTTGCTTGTTATTTTTTTAACATAGCTCATATGTGCTTTAAAAAATTAGGAAAACTTCTTGGAAATATTCCTTTCGTTTTTAAATCAAAATACTTATTTGTGGAAGGGTTCAAGGTAAATGTTTGATTTCCAGCCCAAATAGCTATAGCTTTGACAGCTTGTGTTGTGAAAAAAGATTTGAAAGGCGCAGGACAGCCACATGTGTGCTGTACTACATGTGTGCTGTTCTACGTGTGTGCTGTCCTACATGTGTGCTGTACCACTTGTATCAAATTGTGGGAAACTTCACTGAGACAATTCTGCCATGGGTGGCCAAGTGTGTTGAAGTTTGTGATTGTTTTACTCATTTGATATGTTTGGCCAAACGAAAGTCTGAAAATATAGTCTAAAAAAAAAAGAAAAAGAAAAAAAGGTAGCCTGCTGTGAGACTCTTCCTTTGCTCTGTGCTGGGTCCCTAACAGAGAAACTCTCTTGCAGAAAGTTGGAAACACAAATAAACAAGCCCAGACGGCAGGACAGCCAAGGACCAGGCACCTCCACCTCGCTGAGGCTTAGCCTGGTCCTTATGGAAACTTTGAACGCTGTTAGAACTACATGGACTGACCAGCATTTTAAAAGAACTGTGTCTTTAATTATGATGTGCTAAAAATAAAAATGGAATTTAGAGAAACTGGCTTGCTGATAATATCTCCAAATATTAGCATCTTAAATTCTTATTTCAAAGTCTATTTTTAATTTTCACAAGTCATACATTTCATCAGTTCATAGAGTTTGTACTGACTAAATTATCCTATTCAATGTTGTCTTAATTTTTTTTCTTAAACACAAATTCTCAATTCTACCCTTCCCTTCCCCCAGCTTTTTTTTTTTTTTTTTTTTTTTTTTTTTTTCCCTTGGAAAAAGGGATTTTTTTTTTTTTGATTCGCTCTGGAAACAGTGCATCTTTGTGCAAGAAGCAAGAGCAGCCCATTTTTCTTTGTCAAAAATTGAGCTGGCCAGCAAGCAGAATCCCTCCCCAAGACACATAAAATCTGTACCTATGTTTTGAATATAGTTCAAATGCCTATTTTTATCGAAGGACCAAAGTAAGGATAAGGCTACCTAAAGAAGACAAGTCAATATTCTTAATTTTATTCTTCGTTGTGAGTTTAAAATGGATTGAGATTAATGGTGATGGACAAATAGCCATGTAATCACATGAATTTTTGCACACTTAAAAAATCATCTGGGAAAATATTTGTGACAAGGTGTTTTCGTCGTGTTGGTTTTGCCCTATTGCTCTTCCTTATCAATATGGACTGATTTGGGTAAATCCATAAAATGCAAAAACATATACTCTTAATTCATTCATAAAGTTTAGGCTGGTGCTATTTTCATCTGCACCTTAAGATTTTAATCACAATTCACCATTAGGATCATAGAACTTTAAAGAACCTGAAATTTCTCTGGTTCATCTCTTCCCAAAAATGCATCTCAAACAAATTTGTATAAAAGCAGCTATCTTTAAATCAAAAAGATATGCCACTTTATTGAACATTTTGATTTTGTCATTATCAGAAACCTTTTTATCTATGAAAGGAGTCTAGTCTCCACCTTCCACTCCAGGTGTTGCAAGAAGGTAATTCCATCATTGCAGAGTGTAGGCATGAGCCTGGTGTACAGACGCTAACATGTAAAGCAGGCACCTATTTTAAAGTGGCATCTGTTTCCTATTTGGTACAGGCGCCTGATCTCCTGGTGCCCCATTTCTCTCCAGTTCTCCCACATGTTTTTGTTTGGGGTTTTTGTTTGCTCATTTGTTTTGGTCTTTGCCTTTGCTTTTGCTCCCGAAGCCAGGACTCTGTGCCAGCCCAGCTCCACCACCCCCTTCCAGTTCATAGTTTCCCTGCCTCTGCCCTCCTGTCTCTGACAGCCACCTGCCTGCCACTCAGTGCCTGTGACAGTGAGTCAGGGTGGGCTAAAGCATGGCAGCCTTCTGCTTGGCACTGGCAGTTCCTTCCTGGGATTGCTGGGAGGAGAGGTGAATGGAGGCAGCTTCTGCCTGTCAGACTGTCTCGCAGTGAACAGGCTCAGAAGAAATAAAATGGCCCAGTGACAGCTGTGTGTGCTCACAATGAACGTGTCTCTTAACTTTACATTCCTCAGTTTTTTTCCAAACAAAAGCCATGGAACTGAGACCAAGAGGAGACTAAAAATTCCCAGTCCCTGTGTCATGTTACAATCATCTTGAACAATTTATTTCCTATTCATTTCTATTTTCTCCCCTTCCCCAATCACAATTTTCATTGAAAAATCTGTTGAACAAAGCTTGCATGGGTCATATGTGTTGTAGAAGAATGAAATGTCAGTTATTCTAATGCTGAATGGCTTGAGGTTGTCCCCTCTATCATGGATAAACTCACTATCACTCTAGTTTCCACCTTCACATTCAAACATCCATTCAGGGCCTGGGGAGATGGTTCAGTAAAATGCTTGCTGCACAAATATGAGGACCTAAGTCTGGATCTGCAACACCACATAAAAGCTAGGTGCACCCATCAATAATCCAAATGCCAGGGAGGCAGAGACAGGCAGATTCTTGGAGTTTACTGTCCAGCCAGCCTAGGCAATCAGTGAGCTCCAAATGTAATGAGAAACCCTATCCAATAAAGAAGATGGAAAGTGATTGAGGAGGACGTCAGACATCAACCTCTGGCCTACACATGCATGCACACATACACATACACACACACACGCACGCACGCACACACACACACACACACACACACATACACACACAGAGACAGAGTGAGGAAACAGGAAACAGAATACCTTGGACCCCCCAGCGTCCCAGCGTCCCCTCTAGTGCTCTTCATGTTCTCTTACTCTCTTCACTTTCCCCCTGTTTGTTCTTTTTAGTCTTCCAATTGTTCCTTACATCTCAACAAAGGAAATATTTGCATAATGATTGGGCATACAGGCCTCTGGAGTCATAGAGTTCCTGGATCATGAATCCATGTTTTTTCACCACTGGAGTAGTTTTTAAACTACTGTATCTCTTTCCTCATCCATAAAATGGCCATTGTATTGCTGTTTATGCCATCCAGTTGTTTTAAAGATTAGAGGAGGTGAAAAAGACTACCTACTGGGAGAGGTGCCTGGTGCTTAGTAAGCACTTAATAAAAGTTTCTGGTTATTGTCCCTCCTGTGAGAACACATCTGTCTCCAAAGCTGGGGACAGGCTGTGTCTCTTCCCTTCTCTAAACCCAACTCACACAGGGAATTTTTTAATCAACCTGTTGAGGTATTAAAATAATTCCTGCATTTCTCCTTTGATACATGACAATTATTGGTTAAATATATGTTCATTTCAATGATTCGTATGCCTTTGCCTTATCTTGATCACAAAGTTATTCATTTGTGTAGATCCTCTGCATACTGCTATGCTGGGAATTTTAGAGACTATAGAAAAAAACTAAAACTTAAGGCCTTTCAAGAAACTTGAGGACTCATCCATGCAGGTTGAATTTTTATAGATTTTTGCCAGATCTACCAATTACACTAGTAAGACTTCACTATAATTTTTTATGGTATGGGCAACTTGCCCAGTAGTAACATGCTTGCCTAGCATGCATGAGGCCCTGGGTTCAATCTTCAGTACTGCCAAAAGCAATTACTACAAATTTTGTGATTTTTTTTTCTGAATTGTTATATACTAGTGATTTTTTTATCACATTATGACAAGGTAGAGCTTATGAGTTCTGTTTATCACTGAAAATTTGATGTTATCTACACATATCATATATGAGAGTGTATAATATCTATATATGAATGGTATACAATTTCTCCTTGAAAAGTTTAACTTTGCAGATGGTTCAAAGGGGTTCCTTTACCTCCTTATATAACCCCAGAAGGCTTTAAGGGTTTTTGCTACATTTGTAGCTTTTGAGTAAAAGAGTTTCTGTAGCACTAAAATGCACCAGAAGGATGAATGGCAGCCTCCTTATTTGCACTTATAGTAGATTTACAGAAAATATATGGGGTAAAATTTTGCTAGCTTAGCTTATTATTATTAGCAAAAGCTATTTGTTGATTATCATTAACAGCAATAAAAACACATGGATACTATAGAAAATACTGGTTAACATTGGAAATACAAAGAGGATTAAGGGTGCTGGAGAGCTGGCTCCATGGTTAAGAACACTAGCTGTTCTTGCAGAAAACCTAAGTTTGAATCCCAGCACCCACATGGCAGCTAACAGCTGTCCATAACTCCAGTTCCAAGGAATCCAACACCTTCTTCTGTCCTCCTTGGGCATTGCAGGACATGGGTGCACTTACATACATGCAGGCAATACATGCACACATATAAAATAAAAATAATAAATGCCAGGCGTGGTGGTGCACGCCTTTAGTCCCAGCAATTGGGAAGCAGAGGCAGGTGGATCTCTATGAGTTCAAGGACAGCCTAGCCTACATAGTGAGTTCCAGGCCAGCTGGGGCTACAGGGAGACCCTGTCTCAAAAGACCAAAAAATAGGGGGCTGGAGAGATGGCTCTTAGCACCGTGTGGGTGTTGGGTCCTCTACAGAGCAGTCAATGCTCTTAACCACTGAGTCATCTCTCCAGCCTCTTTGTTTTGATGTTATGTATTTTTTTTCTTAAAACTCAAAAGTCCCAGAGCTGAGGATTCTAGTTCAAGTGGCCTTGATAGGCATTGCATGACATGGGTGCACTTAAAAAACCAAAAAATAAAATAAAATAAAATAAAAATAATTTTAAAAACAACAAAGAGCATTAAGACAGTTTCTGCCCTCCAATATTTTTTATTCCACTTGGTCAAACAGCCCAAGATTATGAACTTCTCAGTGACAGGAGAATTATTTCTTATCTATTTTATATTCCTCGTGTCTAGCAGTGTTTGGCACACACAATGGTCAATACCTTTGTATTGCATGCATGCATAAAAAAAAATCACAATACACAGCACAAACTGGAGGAAATTCCACGCTATACTAGAAAAAAAGAGAAGGAACTTGAGTTAGAGCTTCAGCTTATCCTTGAAGAAAAAGTAGGGCTTAGACAAGCCTAGAAAGAAGCTGATACACAGTCAGAAGTAGGGAAGCCCAGAAGTGAGCTCTCTACAGAAGTGGAAAATGTGGTCAGAAACAAGAGCATGTTAAGTTCTGACTTGAAAGAATTAAGATTCAGTTCTATGGAGAATGAATCACTCTAAAGGCTTGTTGGGCTGAGAGGATAGCTCAGTCAGTAAAGTGCTTGCTGTACAAGCATGGCAATCTAACTTCCCCAGCACCCACTTAAAAGGAGGCCTGTGATGGTAGCACTGGGTCAGTGGAGACAGGAGAATCTCTGGGTTTCACTGGCCAACCAGAGGAGCTGAATCAATGAGCTCCAGGTTCAGTGAAAGATGCTATCTCAAAAAACTAAGGTGAGCTGTGCATGATAGTATATGCCTTTAATCCCAGTACTTGGGAGGAAGAGGCAGGCAGATCCCCAGATCCCCATGTGATGGAAGTAAGCTTGGGATGGTCTACATAGTTAATTCCAAGCCAACTGGGACCTACATGGTAAGACCCTGCCTCATAAAAAGAGAGAGAGAGAGAGAGAGAGAGAGAGAGAGAGATGAGGAAGAGGAGGAGGGGGAGGAGGAGGAGGAAGGATGAAACACTGCAGAGAATGCAGTAAATATCAGCAAGGCTTGATGCTTTGTCAGAAGAAGATTTAAAAAGAAAAAGCCAGATACGTTGGTGTATGCCTATAATCTCAGCACTAGGAAGGCTGAGGCAGGAGGATTGCAAGTCCCGCCTTGAGGCACCCTAGGCTCCACAGCAAGACCCTATCATACAGAAAGAAAAGGGATGAGGGGGAGAGAAATAAGACCAAGTTAAATTTTAGAACTATATCAGTCTAATAATTTCTTGGGCATTCCCCAATGCAATCAAAGGATTTTTAAATGTTAAGGTGCTACATAAGAAGAAATTAGTGATAAAAATGACTGACTCTGATTGCATATCAATATGCTCTCTATTCTTCCTTCTTACTACATGAAAAACAAAAACTATATAAGGTGTTCCATTATGTTTGAAATGATGACATAGCTTGGCTGAGAAAAATAACAAACCTTGCAAATCCAGACTATTGTGGGAAAGAATTCCATTCTGAACCCAGAGAGGAAGAGCTCTCTAATAATAGCATACAGCTGATCCACTTTAAAAAATGTCCGAGACCTGACAATGTAGCTCAGTTGGTAGAGCTTGTCTAGTATGTGTGAAGCTTTAGGTTGGATCCCCAGCACTGCATGATGGTGCACGTGTAATCCCAACACTCGGGAGGTACAGACAGGAGGATCAGTAGTTCACAATCATTCTTACCTACCTAGCAAGTTTGAGGACAGCTTGAGCTACATGAGACCCTGACTCAAAAAATCAAAAACAAAAGGCCTCTGTTAGACACTGAGTGCAACTGCCGTCCTCTCCGGTGGGAAACAATGCGTGTGCACTTCTGCGCACTCTGCACTTCGCGGCTTCTAGCTCTGCTCCCTCTATCCATAGGATTGGGTTTTTCTAGGAGCGCTCACGGAGCACTTCCTGTGCAAACAGAGCTGGAATAGAAGATTTTAAAAGCCTGGTTCCCAGCACTTTAGCAGCCTACATCTGAGGACGTGTCCAAGCGACAGAAACTAGGAGCAAACACAAAGCTACAGTGTGCACCCTGTACCCTGCTGTGCAGCCTGTGGTCTACAAAGGCTATGGAAGAGCTCTCTGACCTGAGGGTCCAGAAAGGCTCCTTAAAAGAGCCACCCCTTCATGGCTCAACTGTTAAGAGCACTTACTGCTCTTCCAGAGGACCGGGGTTTGGTTTCCAACACCCATATGGCAGCTAACACCTGTCAGTGACTCCAGTTCCAGGGGATCCAACAATGCCTTCTTCCGACCTCAGCGGGAGCATGCGTGGTGCACTTATATACGTGCAGGCAAAATATTCATACGCATAAAAATAAATAAAATCTTTTTAAAAAAAAGAAGTGCCACTTCACCCAACATGTAAAGGAATGAGACTCAGATAAAGGCTTGTATCTAAAATATTTAAATCACCACAAGTCAATAAGGAAAAGGCAGCCCAGTAACAAAATGCACAAGGGACTTGGACAGGCAAAATAGGAAGTCCAAATGGACCACAAACATAGAAAGCGGTTTTGGAGCTCATTACCAATCAAGAAAATGCATGTTAAAACCACTGTGGAATAGCACTACAAATCACCTCGATGACTACAGTTTTTAAAGATTATCAATGACAAGTACCAAAAAATTTATAACTATTTGGGAAAAAACAGTCTGACATTTTTTACTTAGCTGAAGAGCTACCCAGTGTACATACGTACTGTGGAGCACCCAAGGATGTCCACAGAAGTACAAGCAACAGACAGCTGCCAAACCAAGGGGACAGGAAAATAAATTGTGGTATATGCACACAGGGGACCACAGCATTGCATGTCAGCTGACTCTTCCTGTGAAGGACCAGACTGTAAACAGTGGTGGGCTTTATGAGCCACGTGGCCTCGGTCACACCTGCTCAACTCTGCACAGTCACGCTAGAGCAGCCGAACACCATGGCCACCGTTTGCCACTATTATACCGCAATATAACAGCTGTAACTGCACAGCTCCACAGCCAGATCTCACCAGCGCAATGCTGAATGCAGACACATACTAAGTAGACACTGTATGAGTCCATTTACATAAAGCTCAAAACATCTGCACACTGGGATGGCGCACTTGACTAGCACACACCGTCTCTCCCTTAGCCCCCAACACTGCAGTTACCATGCTGCGTTGTAGAGGTGAGGGCTGCATTCTCAGGTAGTAAACTAAAACAAGATCAAGGAATGGTTGCTGGAAAGTCAAGGTACTGCTAAGGAAAGAGAGAACTGAGACAGGAAAGATGGAATGGGAGGTCTGTGGCATGCAGGCCACTTTCCAATTTTTGAGAAAATAATAGCTACTCAAGTATTGGCATTTTTAAGTATGTTTTATACTATTTTCTTTTGTGTGCTATGCCTGCCCTCCAGAGAAGAGAATACAAAGGCAAGACTGAGTAGGAAGTGAACCAGGATAAATCAAACAAGGCTGAACAGGATGAACCAGAAGGAAGAGGAAATTCTGAGATCTCTCTGGAAGCAGCACATAAAACAGAATGGGAGGAGCTTCAGTATAGGAAGGAGAAAATCGGGAAGGGAAGGCTGCAGGGTTCCCAAGCTGCTATGACTCCATCTTTCATGGGTTCCATGCCAGGCAGGGTAGCACATGCCTGTAATCCTAGCACTCAAGAGATTGAGGCAGGACAATCATCCGAAATTCAAGTCTAGCCTGGGCAACTGGAGACCCTGTCTCAAAACATAAGAAAAAAGAAAAGGAAAACAACTGCCATGTTATACACTTTAATTAAGTGTATTGTGTGACTTCAAAGACAGCCATTTTCATTTTAAAGGAGAGAAGAGAGAGAGAGAGAGAGAGAGAGAGAGAGAGAGAGAGAGAGAGAGAGAGCCTGGAGAGATGGCTCTGTGATTAAGAGAACGGGGCTTTTCCAAAGGACCCAGACATACAATTCCTCTGGAGGCCAGTAGAGGTCATCAATCCCCTGGAACAGGAGTTGTGAACAGTTATTAGTGATCATGTGGGTGCTGGGAACTGAATAGCCAATGCTCTTAACCACTGAGCCATCCCTCCAGCCCTGATATATGTTCTTATTAGTCCTTTCTACAACTACTATCTGGACCATGCAGGTTGCCAGTCAATTCCCCTTTGAAAATGTGATTATATCACTTGCTGGTGTTTGCACATTTTTTTATTTTATTTAAATATTTTATTTATTATTTTTTATTTTATGTTTATGGGGGTTTTGCCTGTATGTATGTAAGTGTACTTGTGTGACCCATCTCTCTGCTCCTGCACATTTCATTTTTACTTGAGGAAACAATTTTTTTTAATATTTTACATAACTACATACCAATCTTCAGAGGTAAATTGGTAGAAAGAAATATGTATGGTTTGGGCCATTTTCATAGAATTACATCACCAGAGCATAACTTTAAATATTTAACAAGTTCTTAGCTTTATAGTGGAATGGGACAAAAAGGTAACTTTTTGGTGGTTTTGGTTTTTGAGACTCAGTAGCCCAGGCTGACCTGAAACTCACTATGTAGCCCAGGCTGTTTGAGAACTAATTCATGGCAATCCTCCTGTTTTGGCCTCCCAAATGGAGGGATTACAAGCATGTGCCACCTTTGTCCACTGACTTGCTCTTTAAAATTTGATCTTCATCTTTGAAGCTTTTAAGCAAAGGAGCATTAAAAAATATCTATGGATATTTTAGAAGCTTTAAGCATAAAGAAAGGAATATTGCCCAATCTTCAACATGTTTTAATTTTATGTTTTTAATTTTTGTTTTGTTTTGTTTTATGTGTATGAGTGTTTTGCCTGCACGTGTGTAAGTACACCCATGTTGTGCAAGGCCCATGGAGGTAAGAAGAGGGCATTGGATCCCTGGAACTTGAGTTACCGACGGTTGTTAGCTGCCATGTGGGTGCTGGGAATTGAACCCCAGTCTTCTGCAAGAACAGCCAGTGCTCTTAGCCACTGAGCCATTTCTTCAGCCCCATGTTTTAATTTTAATAATAAAAATTTACTTGACATTTGTATAATTTTCAAAGTAATTGCAAAATGTTTTCTTTCACCAATTCCTCTCAATAGCCCTATAAGATATAACAAAGCTTTTACAAATCATGTAATTAATTTAACAGTAACCAGCCACACCCATCAAGGCTATAAACAATACCATTTGTCCCTTCTTCCAAAGAGCTGAGAAAGAACTGCATGCCATGTGCGGGGGGAGGCTACAGTGAGCAAGAAGGCTAACAGCTGCTGCTCCTCATCAGGGCTTCAAAGTCTAACAAAAACAACCGCTGCCTCCCCCTTGGCTTCCAGTGTTTAAAAGGTAATAGTCTCTGGTATCACTGCCCTGTGTGTAAGGATGTCAAATCAAAGCTTTGGTCTCAAAAGCCGAGTGTATCCTGAAGGCTAATTACCCACTCTGGTGAGCGCCTATGAAAATTCCTCACTGTATACACCACTCTACCTTCCTCTCAATAAGCAGAATGAGGATTAAATAGCTAAGCATTCCTAACAGCCTTCCTGTCTCCTTTCAGAACAGCTGAAAACATTAAGACAGGGGAATTACATGAAGAAAAATTCTCCACAAAACTCCCACATTTGAGGTGGAGAGTGACTGAAAGACACCTGACTTCGACCTCTTGGCCCCACACATGTGTATACACATGTGCACGTACACACACACACACACACACACACACACACACACACACACAAATCCCATGTCCCTTGTTCCCTTCTTGCTCCTGGGTTTACTTTCTTCAAAGGTGATGGCATGTTTACAGCAAGCCCCAAAATCTTTTGTTCACAGCAGTGTCCCAATGAAAACAACCTATTAACAGAGTGAGCCCTAAGCTACCTGACACCATCATGAGGAAGAACGGCACCATCTCTGTGTCCTTGGAGGCTGAGCACTGTTAAAGATGGGTTAGATGGCTGGTCTAGACCTGGGCAGGCTCTAGGGTGGAGAATCCCCGAAGTGACGCAGAGCAGAAGTCACAAATCAAGGAGACATGGCTGTAATCAGCAAATGTTGAGAAGATGTGGGGAAACTGGAACCTTTGTACACTGTGACTCAGCAGTCCACTTCTAGGTGCAGATCTAAAACAAAAGCAGAGTCTGAAGCAGATGCTTATACACTCAAGCTCACAGCAACATTCGAGGGTGCCCAGAAGTACCAGGCACCCATCCGTGGAAGACAGATAAACAAAATGCAGTGTAGTACTACAATGGAATATTTCTCCATCTTAAAAAGGCAGGAAAACCTGACACATGCTACATCTTGGATAAAAGTTAAGGACATTTTGCTAAATGAAATAAGAAACTAATCTGTATGATTCAACTTATATTAGGTATCCACGTGGCCTCTTTTACAGAAACAGAATATAATGGTAGCTGCCAGCACCTGGGAAAGGGGAGAATGGGAAGCTAATGGGTAAAAAGCTTTAATTTTGCAAGTTAAAAATGTTCTGGAGCTTTGTTTCACAATAACAAGCATATGCTTAACACTGTATAACTGTGCTGAGGACTCTGGTTCCGTTCCTAGCGCCCACACTGGGCAGCTCACAACCACCTGTAACTCCACTTCCAGGGCACCTGATGCCCTCTTGTGACCTCCACAGGCATCTGCACTCACATGGTACACAAGCCCTCACACATACCCATAAAATAAAAATAATAAATCTTTTTTTCTTAATGCTAGAGTGATAAACTGCATGTGTTTTTACCCTTACATATGCTTAAATATGTTATGTACTGATAATATATATGAAATTTTAAAAATCTTTAACATATAATATTGTATTCTTAAAATAAAATATACTTGGCATAAAGTGTACTGGGCATGATGGTACACTCCTTTAATCCCAGAACTTGGGAGGCAGCAGCAGGTGGTTCTCTGTTAACACCAGCCTGGTTTATGGAAATAAGTTCCAAGCCAGCTGGGGCTACAGAGAGACCCTGTCTCAAAACAAACAAAAACAGCTGTTGTGATGATCCCAGTGCTTGGGAGGCAGAGGCAAGTGAATCTCTGTGAGTTTGAGGCCAGCCTGGTCTACACAGTGAGTTGCAGGCCAGTTGGGGCTACAGGGAGACCCTGTCTCAAAAAAAAAAAAAAAAAAACAAAAAAAAAAAAAAAAAAACAAAAAAAAAAAAAAAAAAACAAAAAAAAAAAAAAAAAAACCAAAAAACCAACAAACATGGCATAAAGTGCACCATGTTAGGCGATTATAAATTTATAATCCAGATGCTGGAGAGATGCTTCAGCAGTTAAGAGCACTGGCTGCTCTTGCAGAGGACCCAGGTTCATTTTCCAGCACCCACATGGTAGCTAGCCACCACCCTGAACTCCAGTTCCAGGGGATCTGAGGCCTCTTCTGGTCTCCAAGGGCATTACAAGCGCAGGTGCACTTACATACATGCAAGCAAAACACTCATACACATAAAACAAAAATAAGTTTATAATCCAGTGGCATTAAATATATTCACATTTCTGTGCACCCCACCCCCATCCCCACTATGATTTACTTCCAGAAGGACATATAATCCTTTTTTATATTTTATTTGTTATTTTTATTTTATGTGTATGAGTGTATTGCCTCATGTATGTGAGTGCACCCGTGTCACGCAGTGCTGCAGAGGTCAGAAGAGGGCTTCAGATTCCCCTGGAACTGGAGTTAAGGAGGGTTCAGAACTGCCATGTGGGTGCTGGGAATAGAACCCGGGTCCTCTGCAAGAGCACTCAGTGCTCTTAACCACTGAGCCATCTCTCCAGCCCTAGGACATATAATCTTTAAGGATGAAGGTGGTATTATAAAAGTAAAACAGACATTCATTGGTTTTTAAGCTTTCATGTTGCTGTCTACCTTGCTAGATAACGAAGGAAAACCACAAGGAAATCATTATTTTCTTGCATCATTTTTCAGAAAGACAACACACAACTTTTAGAGCCAACAACACAGATGCCACTGCACTTCCATAGGACTTTGTCATTATCAAATGATTCTTTACTGAAATACTTTCCTTTGTAATTTTTGCTTGTTTTTATGTTATTTGAGACAAGGTCTCACTCTGTAGCCCAGGCTAGTCTAGAACTCATTATGTAGTAGTCTGGCCTTAAATTCCAGCATTCCTCTTTCCTCAGTCTCCCAAATTTTGGGATAAAAGCAGAGCCATACCAAGGCCCTTTGTACTTTTTTTAAATTTTTTTAATTTTTATTTATTTATGTTTTATGTGTATGAGTGTTTTTCTTGCCTGTATGTAAGTGTACCCGTGTCATGCAATGCCCATGGAGGTCAGAAGGTGTCAGATCCCCTGGAACTGGAGTTATGGACAATTTAAATTAGCTGCCATGTGGGTGCTGGGAACCGAACCCCAGTCCTCTGCAAGAGCAGCCAGTGGTCTTAACTGCTGCGCCACCCCTCGAGCACCTCCTTTGTACTTCTTAGCTAGGTAGAACAGGGTCATTTTCTTTCTTTTCATTTCTATTCATAAAACTGAAGAAAAGAAATTAGAAATATTCATTTAAATCTAAAAGATAACGAAAATTGGAGGAAATGGATCCATGCTGGCTTGCATAGCTTTCTGTTGAGTGCGTCGTTTTAGTTTGAGAAGCTGGTTTGAGTACCCACTGATGGTGTGTGGATATTTATGTAAGAGGATATCCTCTGTCCTTCCTCATCTGCTTCTTAACTGTTAAGTTTATGGTAAAAATAAAAGAACTGAAACATTTTTAAATATCCTATGTGTAGCAGCAATTTGGGTGCCTGTTTAAGCTCAATAAATACCTTTCACATGTTGGCTTCTGGACCTGTCCACTCTCCACAGAGAACTCACAGTGAAGCCAGCTGCCAAAACTGCTGTGAACTCTAACCGAAGACACCAGGGAACAGGACTTCCCATCCCTAAGTTCCTAGTTTCTGAGATTTCCTTCCAGGCAGTGATGTGAAAGCAGACTGGGTGAGGTAGCATGTGACCTCATAATGACTGCCACCAAGCCAGTAAGAGAAGCCAGGCCAGCCAGAAACACTTCCATGAAAACCACCCTCCTTCTCTTCATTAAATCCCAAACCCTTTCCCATTCGGTCCTAGGGCCCAGGCTGGCCTCAAACTTAGTTTTGTGACTGAGCCTCTCAAGTGCTAGGATTGTAGGCATAAATCATTCTTTGACTTTGGTAAAACCTGTCCCAAATGTCTCCAAATTCTGCTCCAAAATGGAGCCAAATTAAACTGGATGTCACATCACTACTTTTTACTTCATCTGCAATGTGGCTCTTCTCACTGTGCTATGGTTAACATAAGGTGGAGCCTCAGGCTAGAGTCCTCTGAAGTGAATAGAACTGGCTGCTGCTCACTGTGTTCTTGCCCACCCTCACTTTCATGATCAAAACAAAGAAAAGCAGTTCCACAGCACTGCCTGGGATTTTGCTATTTTGCCTTTTCCCTACTGGATAATTGGTCCTGAATTTACTAACCTGTTTCTTATTTCCCCTAGCTAACAGTGATTGCTTTTCTTCCTTTGTGCAAGAATTTTGCCTCCTTTTTTTAAAGATTTTTTTGAAATTTTTTATGTGTATGAGTGTTTTCCCTGCATGTATATAAGTGCACCATGTGCATGCAATGTGCACAGAGGCCAGAGGAGGGCATCCCCTTGGAACTGGAGTTACGGATGGTCCTACCATGTGCTGGAAACTGAACCCAGGTCCTCTGAAAGAGGAGCTACTGTTCTTAAACACTGAGCCATCTCTCCAGGCCCTAAAGATTTTTTTTTTAATTTTATGTGTACAACTGTCCGCCTGCATGTATGTATGTACATCATATCCAGGCCTGAGCCCACAGAGGCCAGAAGAGGGATTAGACTCCCTCTGGAACTACTGATGATGATCATTAGCCACCATGTGAGTGCTAGAAACTGAACCCAGGTCCTCTGCAAGAGCTGCCAGTGCTTTTAAGAGCTGAGCCACCTCCTCTCTAGCCCCTCATTTCCCTCTTAATTGCCCTAACAGAGGATGTTTCTGTTTAACATGATGGCCTAAGGAATATGTGATAGCAAGATGCGAATATGGTGGTTTCTTACCCTGAAGGAATTCTCAGTTGAGCAGTCATATTTCAGTATGCACAGCACTAAGGAAGGCATGGTTAATTCCCTGGGGAACAGGGAAGGAATGAAAGCCTTCTGGCGTGAAACAGTGACAGGTTCAGAAAGTCCAAGTGGTTTCAACAGATCAAAGCAAGCTGTGAAAGTGAAAGGAGGACACAGTGCGGCCAGACAGGAGATGTTGTGTCATGCTGAGCAGCTCCACTTCCTGTTGTATGCTGTGGAATCCACTGAAAGACTGTCATTTTCTTTAAAACTATGTAGAATTAGCACGTGGTTCCAAAAACACATTTACGTTGTATTTTATTCCTTAGTCTTGAGTCTGTTCCACTTTATTTTCTAGTTTTTCCGTTCCTTTGTTGGTAGTCCAAATACAAAATGAATCCAGCCAAATGAATGGTGAAGTGATTACCACACAGACAGATGCTGGGATGTTTACATAGAAGCCCAGATGTTTCTTCAAAGTCCAGGGTCATTCTCTTTGTTTTCATCTCTATTTATAACAATGAAGAAAATATATTAGATAGAACATTAGTATAAATCCAGGAAACAACGAAAATTGAAGAATATGGATCCATGCTGGTGAGTGCTTCGTTTTAGTTTGAGACGCTGGCTTGAGTAACCACTGGTGGTGGAATTGTTTCATCATGTGGATATTAATGTAAGGGGATTTCCTCTGCCCTTCTTCCTCATCTGCTTCTTAACTTCCTTCCTGTGTCCAGGCAATCAGCAACAGTTCTGTGCTGGACTCCACTGGCTGTATGAACACAAGGCCAGCCCAGCCCACACCTGGAATTAATTTCATATGTTTTCTTACTCAAAAGATAATCAACTACAGGCCTTCTTGTATATAATAAATCCTTAATCATTCTCCATAAAATAAGAAATATCACAGAATGCCATTTAAGTGAATACTTCTAAAATTTTAAAAGCATTTTCCCAAATTACATACTTCTTTTCCTTTTACTAGTTTAGTCTACACAATAGTATATTAGATCTGCTCTCCTTGAAGGGATGCTTCAATTGCATAGCAATTTTGCTTTTAAATTTCATCTACATCTAGATTGTTTTCTAATAATTTCTGCCTAGCAAATAGAATTTCTACCATTTTTAGTTTTTAGATTTGTATGAATTATATATATATATATTGACCCTGTCTCCCTTTAGCCCCAACTGGCCTGGAACTCAGTATGTACACCAGGCTGGCCTTGAATAAATTATACACACACTGCCTCTGCCTCCCAAATGCTGGGATTAAATATATATGTCTTTTTGAGACAGGGTCTCCCTGTAGCTCCAGCTGTCCTGGAACTCACTATGTAGACCAGGCTGGCCTTGAACTCACAGAGATCCGCCTGCCTCTGCCTTCCGAGTGCTGGGATTAAAGGCGTGCACCACCATGCCCAGCTATTGAATAAATTATATTTTTAATAAATCATGCATCTTATCTTGTTCAGTCATAAAACTATTGGCTTTTACAATTATTTTGATATATGCCTTCAATATCTATTAAAGGAAATATAGTCACTCAAATGAAATCCTAAATCTCTTCAATTGGAAAAAGAACTTATAAGACATCATAGTATTGCTTTAAG
>NW_008351455.1:1034884-1055669 GCF_000622305.1 Nannospalax galili | reverse complement strand
ACAATATTTTCTGATATTAATTAATATAAAATATATAATATATAATACATGTTAGTATATCTTATCTGAGATTAAGCCATAGGCTTCTTTTTCCATATTCATTAAAATTATCACATATAGATAGAAATAAGGTAAAGTTAAAATAAGGTAAATCTTATGAATATGCAAATTTCTCTTTACTTTTGGTATTTCAGCTTCAACAAACCCAGAAGTCATCAAGATAAATTCAGTTCTGGATATAATTACAAAAGTGGAAGACTATTATCTTAAAGGATATATTGTTGGGGCCATTCATCCTATAATACAACCTGTAGGGCAGCGAAAACATCTACCAGCAACTTATCTCTACAGAGTGGTGCTGTCACGCTTGAAATTAAGGTAAGTCTGGTGCTTAAGAAAGGTCATAGTGGTTAGTCATAGTGGTGCACTAATTCCAGCACTAGGCAGACAGAGGCAGGGAGATCTCTCTCAGTTTCAGGCCAGTCAGACTTTGCATATGCTAGGCAAGTGGTATACCCTGAGTCCTATCCCCAAATCCCCAGTTGTGTTTTTAAGGGGCAGTAATTGGTACTCAGGAATAATTATCTACATATACATATCTAACAACAGAGTGTATATGGACTTCAGCTTTTACTACAACACAGATATTTACAAGCATTACTAAGCAAACATGACATATTTTTATTATTTTATGTATATGAATGTTTTGCCTGCATGTATGTAAGTGCACCATGTGCATGCAATGCCCTGCAGAGGCCAGAAGAGGGTGTCAGATCCCCTGGAACTGGAATTAAGGATGGTTATTAGTCACCATGTGGGTACTGGGTATCGAACCTGGGTCCTCTGGAAGAATAGCAAGTGTTCTTAACCATTGAACCCTCTCTCCAGCCCCCAAACATAACATTTTTACAGTAGTAACACTTGTGACCTAGTTATAAAATCCATCAACTGTGTATAAACTTCTTTTTCTGTTTTTAGCATTACTTAGATTAGAAGTGGTCTGACAAGGCTAAAAGCTTTCATTCACTATAAATTAGGACTTAAATCGATGGCAGTTTAAGGAATCTGAAGTTAATAGAAGTTACTGTGTGTTTGTGGTATTTTTATTTGAAAATATAGTCATCATGTTTGAAATAACAAAGTTAGTGCCTTGACCTTATTTGTGGGTTGTTCATTGTTTGCACATGGACACAACCGAAAATCAGTAGTTGACCTCTGACCATGAACATCTTCTCTGTGGCAGCCCTAAGCATTCAGCAGCACCCAGTGGTCAAAGGCGCCCAAGACTTGTGATTGAGGAGTGTCCACTAACTTATGAGACACAAGCAAATGACGCAGCTAAAGAACTCATAGAAAAGGTACTGTTTTAGTTCCTTTCTGGTTGCTCTGATAAACACCATGACCAAAAGTAACTTGGGGAGGAAAGGGTTTTTTGGCTTATACTACCAGGTCAAAATCTATCAGTGAAGGAAGTCAGGGCAGGAGCTCAAGCAGGAACAGAAAGCGGAGACCATGAGGAACCCCAATTGCTGGCTTGCTCCCAAGATTCTCCTTCAGGTGCCTGTCTTATATACCCCGGACCCACTTGACTAGAGATGGCACTGCCCTCAGTGGGCCGGACCCTCCCTCATCAATTAGCAACCAAGAAAAATGCCCCACAGACATGCCCACAGGCCAGTCTGATGGAGGAAACCCTTCAACTTAGGTTCCTTTTTCCCATGACTAGTTTGTGTCAAGTTGACAAAAACTAACCAGCACAGATACTGTCTGCATTTCCTCATGACATATTGAGCAACATTTGATGTTTATCCATTCTTACTCTGAAAACATAGGAAACCCAGGTGGGGTAGCACAAGCCTGTCTCTTATCCTGGCACTTTGCAAGTAGAGGCAGGAAGATCAAGGGTACAGGTTATCCTCAGCTATATGGTGAGTTCAAAACTAGCCTGAACTACATAGTGAGATCCAGGCAGCCTGAGCTACAGCGTCTTAAGAAAAAAGAGAAAGAAAGAGTAGGGAAAAGATAGATGACTTATTCTACCAGAACTCAGAATGTATTAAGGGTCTTGTACCAAGCTATCTAGAGTTTAAAGCCATAGTAACAGGATTCTCTAGAGAAACAGAACCAATAGAATGAATATATTAAAAGGGGGATTTATTCAACTATGATACAGTCTAAGTCATTCAGCAATGGCTGCCTTCACACTGGAGAGGCCAAGAACCCAGGGCCAGCTCAATCCATGAAGCCAGATGCCTCAGCAGTCCAGCATTGAAGGCCTGGAAGATTCCTGGAGAGCCCTGGTCTCTAACCCACATGGGAAGCTGGGCCCCGATGTAGAGAAGAACAGCAGCATCAGTGGCAGCAGGAGCAGCAAGATGCCAACAGGCAGATGAACTCGCCAGCACAGCACTGAGGCACACAGGCAAAGACAAAGTCCTTCTTTCTCAGACTGCCTTTTATCTTGGCTGTCCCGGAAGGTGCGGCCTACATTTTGGATGGGTCTTCCCACTTCATTGAAATTCTTCAAGAACATCCCTCACAGATGTGCATGACACCTTTCCTGTTAGCTGATTTCAGATCCAATGAAGTTGACAACCAAGATTAACCATCACAAAAACATAATAAAGACAATGAAGCAGAATGAAGAAAACAGAAGAGAATGTAATTGCCTAAGAGTTTAATAACAAATCTGGTGATGTAAAATGTAGGAATAACTGTAATACTAAAAGCTTTCACCAAACATAGATTCCAAAAATTTTAGATGAGATAAAGAGGTCATTTTTTGAAATACAAAAAAAAAAAGAAATCCAAAAGAAAACAAAGAAGTCAACATATTTAATTATGAATGGAGGAGTTTCCATGTAAAACATGTTGTTGTTGTTGTTGTTGTTGTTGTTGTTGTTTTTAAGAAAACCTAACTTTAAGGCCTGGAGAAATGGCTCAGGGGTTAAGAACACTGGCTGCTCTTGCAGAGGACCTGGGTTCAATGCCCAGCTCATAGCAGCTAACAACCATCCCTAACTCCATTTCCAGGTGATCTGTTGTCCTCTTCCGGCTTCCATGGGCATTGCACTTACATACATGCAGGCAAAACACTCATACACATAAAATAAAATAATAAATAAAATATTTTTCAAAAAGAATCACTTGGGAAAGAATCAGAAGGAAATTTTCAGTCTATGCATCCTTTGGAAGCTGCATGAATAGAAAGTTAAGCACTAAATGTAGACTGACAAAACCAGTGAGAAAGTATATATTCACAAATATTCTAAATCAGTGGAACTTTTGGTGAACATCGTTTTTAAGTCATAATGGCAGAAGTTCTTTTTACGTAAAAGACATTTATTGCTGTACATAATTTATCACATACATTAAGCATAAAATTTCCTGTGGGCAATAATAAATGTAATTTATAAGTCACAAATTTGTGGGAAGTCTATTTTTTAAAATCCTAATGAGTTTATTGGGCTTGCTAACTGAGCATAGGGTGGGGGTTTATTTACAGAAGAGTGGGTGCCCCCCCAACAATGACATAAGTTTTTAGTTTGTATTTAAGTATAGAGTCAAGAACACCAGGCATTTCCTTTCAGATAAAAAAAAGTGAGACTAGAGCCGGTGTGGTGGCTCACTCCTACAGTCCCAGTATATAGGAGGATGAGGCAGGAAGATCCTGAGTTCAAAACCAGCCTGGTCTACAGAAGGGAAAAAGACAAAGAGAAAAAGAAATTGTGAAATTTGCTTCTGTTTTGATTTCAAACTTTTAAATAACCACTTGTGTACAATCCTCAGTGGTTTGTGTTTAGCCACTAACAGCTGCTAATGATGTTTCCCATTTAGATACAAAGTTACCATTCAACAGGGCTTATAGGAAAACTCCATGAGGTTAGATTTTATAAACAAAGTACATATACTGTTTACTGCTACTATTCTGGGAAACTGCTTTTTCTGGGAATAAATCCACTCCAGACAGCTTTTTTTAAAAACAGAACTGTGCAGCTACTAATTCAATCTTAATAGATCACCATCAGAGCCTTTGTTTTGAATTTGACTTCCTGGACACAGTTAAAGACCAGCTTAAACAGGAAAGTATTGTTGTTTCAGCAATTAGAGTAATGGGATTATTTCTCCAAGTGAAAAGCTTCAGGAAACAGCACATGAACTATCTGAACATTGTCTTGGGGATGAACAAGAGCAGCAAGTGAACGCCAAACACTGTTTTGAATGGCTGCACTGTGGCTAATTTTTGAGTTGAGTTTTAGCATCATATTAATGTCCACTCTGGTTTTTGTTTGTTTGCTTGTTTTGTGATACTGAGGATTAAACACAGCCCCCTCTACCGCCCCCAGACATGGCTGCAAGCACTCTACTTTATCTGTTTATCTGCCTCTACTACATATCTACATCCCCAGTACTATCCATTTAATTTCTTAAATCAAGTTTGCATCTTCTCTCAGGATTTTAAAGCACAGCATTGAAAAATACCAGTCACCCAAGGCTGGTGAGATGGCTTAGTGGGTAAAGCCGATGCCTGAAATATCCTGGGATCCACACAGTGGAAAGAGGGAGAACAGACTCCCACAAGTTGTCCTCTGACCTTCACATGTGCACCACACCATGGCCCAGTCACACACATAAATAAATAATAAATAAGTGTAATTTTTTTAAAAAATCAATCCTCCAACTTACAGGAAAAGACATCAATATGGTATTTGTTACCAGACTTTTCTAGATAAAGTATTCTATCATAGTAAGAGAAAGCCTTCCTACATTTCTCCATTCAAATCAATGAATAATACCTAGAGGGGACATTGACAACAGATGACCCCCTTTACACCTCCCTCTTCTCTCCACGACACCTGAAAAGGGGAAAATATGCTTAAGTCTTCATGCAGTCTTAAATTTCAATGTGGTAACTCATAGGAGTGAATGCTGCTGTGCCAGCCAATTTCCTTAGTTCTGCTCCAAACACGCAGTCTCTCCTTCCACAGAATTCTGCTTCCCTTTGGCTGGAGTTGACTTATACTAGCTTCCTTTGACTGGACCTTGCTTTTTATTTTGTTCTGGTTCTTCTTGGTCTTTTTATCCTACTTTATTCTGTCAGTGTTTCTATCTCCCAGGGAACACTTTCCCAGGTAACACTTAAAACGTTTAATTTAAATGCTTAAAAACAGTGACCATAAAAAAGACAGCTGCCAGGTGTGGTGAGCACACCTTTAACCCCAGCATTCAGAGGCAGAGGAGGTGGATCTCTGTGAGATAGAGGCCAGCCTTGTCCAAATAGCAAGTTCCAGCCAACTGGGACTCCAAGAAGACCCTGTCTCAAAATGCTATATCTTCATTTTAATTTATTTAACGAATATTTAAAAAGCTGAAATGCAAGGACTAATAAAACTCAGTCCATGCCCTCAATAGGGATTGCTAGCTGAACAAAGGAGAAAAATACTGGTACAAATAGAATAAAGGGGCTGGGGAGATAGCTCAGCAGTTAAGAGCACTGACTGGTATGGCAAAGGACCTGGGTTCAGTCACCAGCACCCACATGACAGCCAACAACCATCTGTAACTCCAGTCCCAGGGGATTCAATGCTGTCTTCTGACCTCCACAGGCATTGCATGACATAAGTGTATTTACATACATGCAGGCAATACACTCATACACATGAATAAAAATAATATTTTTTATTTTAAAAAAAAAAAAACAGAAAACCAAATAGAATAAAGGCACTGAAACAAAAGCAAAGAGAAGTGGAGCTGGAGAGATGACTCAGCGGTTAAGAGCAGTACTGCTCTTGCAGAGAACCCAGGTTCAAATGCCAGTACCCACATGGTGGCTAACAACCAGCCATAACTCCAGTTCCAGGGGATCTGACACCCTCTTCTGGCCTCTATAGGCAGTGCACACATGGCACTTAACAATCATACCCATAAAATAAAAATAAATAAGTCCAAAAAAATTTTTAATATTTTATTTTTTTCTTTTTTAAAATATTTTATATATCATTTTTATTTTATGTGTATGAGTGTATTGCCTGCATGTATGTGAGGAGTGCACCATGTCATGCAACGCCATGGAGGTCAGAAGAGAGCATCAGATTCCCCTGGAACTGGAGTTAAGGACAGTTCATAGCCACCATGTGGGTATTGAACCTGCTTCCTCTGTAAGAACAATCAGAGCTCTTAACTGCTGAGCCATCTCTCCAGCCCCATATTTCAAAAAAAAATTTTAAGTACAGAAGAAAAATCCCTTGAGTCTTGGGAAGTATATATTTAAATAAAATAATATAATTATGTCAATGGAAAAAGTTCTGAACCTAAAAATAACCACTCAGGGGCTGGAGAGAAGGCTCAGAAATTAAGAACACTGGTTGTTCTTGCAGAAGACCTGGGCTGGAATCCCAGCACCCACATGGCAGCTACTAACTGTCCATAACTCTAGTTCCAAGGGATCTGACAACCTCTTCTATCTTCCTTGGGCATTGCATGACACGGGTGCACTGCCTACATGCAGGCAATACAAGGCATACACATTAAAAAAAATAAAAATAACTACTCTTAAGATCTCACATTATTTCACTGGCATCATGCCATCTATTTCAGAGTCTATTTATTAAGTAATAAGATATAATCTAATTATGTGTATTTGACCCAGATCAGTGGCAATAACATCAAGAGCATAAGCAGATCAGAAAGCTTCAGTACAGTTGTGCTATGAATTGGGCTTATGTTCTATATTTATTTGTAAGAATTCAACTTTTAACATTTATCTTCTTCAACATCAGATAATGCTATGGGAGGGGGTGTTTTGCTTGTTTTTTAAAAGATTTATTTATTTTATTTTATGTATATGAGTATTTGGGGTTTGGTTTGGTCTTTTTTAATTTTATTTTATTTTTATTTTTTGAAACAGGGTCTCTCTGTAGCCCCAGCTGTCCTGGAACTCACTATGTAGACCTGGCTGGCCTTGAACTCACAGAGATCTACCTCCCTCTGCCTCCCAAGTGCTCAGACTACAGGTGTGAGCCACCACATCCAGCTGGTTTGGTCTTTTTGAGACATGGTTTCCCTGTAGCCCCAGCTAACATGGAATTCACTATGTAGACCAGGCTGACCTTGAACTTGCAGAGTTCTGCCTTCCTCTGCCTCCTGAGGATTAGAATTAAAGGTGTGTGACACCATACCAGCTGTGTAAGAGTGTTTTGCCCGCATTATATAAGTGCACCATGTGCATATCTGGTATCAAATCCCTGAATCCCCTGGAACTAGAGTTATGGACTGTTGCTAACCATGACAACAAAAGCTGGAATGTGGGTGCTAGAAACCAAACTGGGGTCCTCTGCAAGAACAACCAGAGTTCTTAACCAGTGAACCATCTCTCTAGCCCCAATGCTGTGTGGCTTTTGCTTTTAAATTAATGTCCTCTTTAATAATGAAGATGTATTGAGAGCTCTGGAATAGTCTTTAATTTTGCTCCAGCTGGAAAGATCATTGTTAATCATCTCAAAAAAATCATGCTATAAAAAAAAACCATGCTATAAAATTACTAGTTTTTCCCAAATGTGGTCTTTCAGAGAAAAATATGGTCCTGCTTTTATAATTTCTAAAGTGTGCTAGTTCTATTCATAAGGCATGACGATGCTGAAACAGACTCAGGCATAATGCTACTTAAGAGGTTATCCAGCAACAAGTTTAGGGGTGTGTCTTTAGTTACTAGTCAATTTATTCCCTCTTTTAATAGAGTTTCTCAATGAAATAAAAGGTTAGTTGACTAAGTAATCAATGTAGATGGAGTTTACCTTTTCTGGAGATTTTTACTTAAAAAAAAATGTTTTTGGTCTTTTTGAGACAGGGTCTCCTGTAGCCCCAGCTGTCCTGGAACTCATTATGTGGACCAGGCTAGCCTTGAACTCACAGAGATCTGCCAGCCTCTGCCTCCAGAGTTCTGGGATTAAAGGCATGCACCACCACACCCAGCCTATTGGTATGTGTACCGCATGTGTGCAAGTGCTCTCAGAGGTCAGAAGAGGGCATTGAATTCCCTGGAACTGGACCTATAAGTGGTTGTGATCACCTAATGTGGGTGCTGGGAGCAACCAGTGCTTTTAAACACCAAGCCATCTCTCCAGCCTCCAAGTTTACCTTTTGTTCTGCCATCTCTCTTTTTAAATCTCAGGCTAATGTTGCTGCTAAAAGAGGAATGAAATTTGTTGGATTCATATCACAGCATTACCCTTCCTCTAAATACTGTAATGGAACTAACCATGATGGAGATGCAGAATTGGTACTGCCTGTGAGACACAGTTCAGATGACAACAAAAGCTGGAATGAAGGCGCTGTAAGCGGGCAGTCGTCAGAAAGCGGGACTGAGGAGGAACCTCAGCATGAAGGTGGACAGTGTCAAACAGAAGGAAATGGCAGTCCCAGCAACTCCAAACCAAAGCAAGGAGACGGTAACAGACAGGGTGAGAGGAAGGGAAATATATTCCTAAGTTCCACAAAATATATTGTTTTTGAGGTTTAAAAAAAGAAGAAAGAAACATAAAACAAAGGAAATTTCTGCAGATTATGAAGTCAATGAACAAATATAAATGTCTTTTTTTTTTCAACTTATTATAGCCAGAAATAAGGCAGGGTAGCATTCAGGTGGAAATTCTCCCTACTGGGTCGTGCAAGCCATCCACATAATGCAATGAGTAGTTTCCATGCAGTCATCGGAAGCCCTCTTGAAAACTGAAGGCTGTACATGTGCTACAGGGAAGGACTGCAAAGAAAGCTATTTTGATTGACATTTGTCTGGCAAACAGTGTGTGAGAATGTTAGTCCAGGCCTTTCCCATTTTATGAACGCTTTTCACCTTTGAAATTAATTGACTTTCTTTGATCATCAGCTAGAATATGAAAATGGCACATCATGATGAATCAATTATTTTAACAGTAGTGCTTGCCACCAAGAATAACTTTAAACAATAGTTTTGTGCTTTTCTGCCAACTCACAAGTTTTCCCAAGAACTTGAGAGCATTTTACTCATTTATTTTTGACTATTTAAAGTTTTCTGAGCCAGGCGTGGTGGCGTACACCTTTAATCCCAGCACTTGGGAGGCAGAGGCTGGTGGATCTCTGTGAGTTCAAGGCCAGCCTGGTCTACGTAGTGAGTTCCAGGACAGCTGGGGCTACAAGGAGACCCTGTCTCAAAAAGACCAAAAAAAAAAAAGTTTTCTGACACCTTTGTGGGCATTTTTTAAAGAACAGTATCAAAAGAAATCAAAGACTCTGTAAACAGTGGAGTTAACATGGGCCCTGGAGACAAATGCCTCGATTTCTTTATAAAAGGGGGCAGGGTAGAGCCTCTCTCACAGGGTCATAAAAAAATAAAGAAGAGGTGTCTGGAAAGTGCTTAGCCCAGTGCCTGGCACAAAATAAGCTCCAGTAAGTTAAGAGCTATTAACTGAGCCTTTGATCATGCTGGTACTGGAGAAGACAACGGAGTCAGGGCTTTCTGCATTCTGATGGGATGTGCTCCGTGTCCTGTGCACGGCAGAGATCCATCTGACCACAGGAGGAGGATCTTCTGAAGAAAGACCCCAGAAGTGTTTCCCAGTTCATCCTCTCCCCAGCGCCCCTACCACACTCCCTTTTCACTTCGAACAACCTCCCTGACCCTCCTGCAATATGAAATTATAGGAATGTTAAAGGCAAAGGCCAGTGAGATGGTTCAGTGGTTGAAGGCTGCTGCCATGCCAGATGACCTGAGTTCAGTCCCCAGGACTCACATGGTGGAAGGAGGGAACTGATGCTACCAAGTTGTCCTCTGACTTCCATACATATGCCATGCTGCAAACACACACACACACACACACACACACACACACACAAATTAAGTAAATAAACAATGTAATTAAAATTTGGGGGGGGTGAGACAGGGTCTCACTCTAGCTAGCCTACAACACACTATATAGACTAGGCTGGCCTCAATCTCACAAAGATCTGCCTGCCCCTGCCTCCTGAGTGCTGGAATTAAAGGCATGTGCCATGATATTCTGCAAATTCAGATTTTTTTTTAAAGAGTCCTGGAGCTGGACCCAGAGGACTTAATCTTCAACTTACAGTTCCCTTTACTCACCACACTGATTCCAGCCCAAGTTTGAGCCAATGAAACTCTCCAGTCCGTGAAGTTCTCAATCCAATTTACCATTTAAATTATCTGTCTTTAGATCTTGATTTCTAAATACTTTAAAATTTTACATTTCTTAATTACTTTTCTAAAGCAGTATCCCTTAATTGGGGAGGGTAGAGAAAGGAATTATGGGAGTACAGAAAAGACCTCTTGAAGTATTTGGTAATATGAGATCATACTTCAGAAAACACAGCCATAGTTGTGGGTACCAAGGCTCACAGTTGAGCTAAGACCCAGAACTTCCAAGTCTAACTGTGTATTGGAGTCATTCACACAGACTTTTTGTCCAAGAGAACAAAAATTGAAATTTGTTTTGTTGTTGTTGTTGTTGTTGTTTTAGTCTTTTTGAGATGGTCTCCCTGTAGCCCCAGCTAGCCTGGAACTCACTATGTAGACCAGGCTGGCCTTAAACTCACAGAGATCCACCTGCCTCCACCTCCTGAGTGCTGGGATTAAAGGTGTGAGCCACCATGCCCAGCTGAAGTTTGTTTTTAAAAATGACCTGTGGGGCTGAAGAGATGGCTCAGTAGTTAAGAGTACTGGCTGCTCTTGCAGAGAACCCAGGTTGGATTCCCAGCACCCACATAGTGGGTAACAACCATCCATAACTTCATTTCCAGGGGATCAGATACCCACTCTGGCCTCCACAGGCATTGCACAACACGAATGCACTTACATACATGCAGGCAAAACATTCATACACATAAAATTTTTAAAAAAATATGTTTTAAATAACTTGGAAGCCAGCAAGATGGCTCAGCAGATAAAGATGCCCGCCACCAAACCTGACTACCTGAGTTCAATGCTCAGGACCCACAGAGTAGAAGGAGAGAACTGACTCCTGAAGGTTGTCCTCTGACCTCCATGTACATACTGTGTATGTGCACACATAAACACATACACATTTTTACATGCACACACAAAATTAACATAAATAAATAATGTTTTTTTTTTAAATTTGGCTGGGCACTGTGGCACACTCCTATAATCCCAACATTCAGGATAAAACAGGAAGACTGTTGAATCCAAGGCCAGCCTACGCTATATAGACACTGCCCAAGCCCCTTTCCAGAAAAAAACAAATAGAAAATATGTATGCCTATCAAAAAGAGAATAAATAACTGAAAAACTAAGTGAATAAAATCTACATACCTATTCACCTTTCAAAGGCATAATGTTGAACAATATCAATTTAGAGAACTGGAGGGGTTGCTTAGTGATGCAGCACTTACCTAGCATGTACGTGGCCTTGGGCTTAACCCAAACACCATAAAAAATTAATTAATAGATTAATATGAAACAATATACTACTAAAGAAATTTTTAGACTGCAAAACATTTTTTCATATATGAGCATATAACTGTATATTTTTTAAAAGTTTGTGGGCTGGAGAGATGATTCAGTGGTTAAGAGCACCGGCTGCCATTGGAGAGGACCTGAGTTTGATTCCCAGCACTCACATGGCAGCTAACTCCAGTTGGAGGGGATCCAACATCTTCTTCTGGTCTCCTGGGGCAGCACAACACTGGTGCATTTACATACATGTAGGCAATGCACTAACACACATAAAATAAAAATAATAAATAAAATATAGTTTTAAAAAATAAAAACAGATAGCTGGGTATGGTGGCGCACACCTGTAGTCCCAGCACTTGGGAGGCAGAGGCAGATGGATCTCTGTGAGCCAGCCTGGTCTACATAGTGAGTTCCAGTACAGCTGGGGCTACAGGGAGACCCTGTCTCAAAAAGGCAATAAATAAATAAATAAATAAATAAATAAATAAATACCGAGACTGGGGAGATGGCTTAGCAATTACAAACATTGCCTACTGTTGCAGAGGACCCAGGTTCAGTTCCCAACACTCACATGGCAGCTAACAACTGTTCATAACTCCAGTTCAGGGGAATCTGATGTCCTCATCTGAGCTACACACTTGCCTCGATTGTGCCCATGTCTCATTTCTAGGAAAAAAATAATCTAAAGTTAATACAGCAAAATGCTACCATTTGATTAAACTGAGTTGGGGCACAGGAGACTGGGGAGGTGGCTTAGTCAGGAAAGCAGTTGTCATACAAGCGTGAGCTCCTGAGCTGGATCCTTAGCATCCAAATACAAGCCAGGTATAGTGGCACATGCCTGTAATCCCAGTGCTGGGGAGGCAGAGTCAGAATAGACAGATCATGAGCTCCAGGTTCAGTGAGAGATGCTGTCTCAAAAAATAAGGTGGAGAGGGACAGAGAAAGACACCCAACGTCAACCCCTTGCTTCCACCTGCATGCACACGTACATGCACATGTACCCAAACACACACAGGCACACACACAAACATGTACACACATATATACACACATCTTTTCTAAACTGAACGGTGGGTGCTTTTATTCTTTTCTGCATTTGTTTATATACTTGAAATGTCGCATGACTAATAAAATGTTGGATCAGTAAAATTATGATCCCCCCTCCTTTTCTTGAATGTGTATCCCCAGATAATAGATTATACATGGTTTTCAATGCTTTTGGAGATGATTCGGCCTGCTGGACCTATCAGGAAGGCATCCTGTCCATGAAAGTGACAAGGAAGGGAGCTGTCATCAGCACACTTGATGCCAACTGGCTGGAGTTAACTACATTTTATTATAAGCAAGGCTTGTCTTTAATAGACTCTTTTGTATGCTGGGAGACACCAAAAGGTAAGTTATATTAGCAATATATTTATATATAAATACTTTGGACTTGTGTCAAAATTGGTGAAAATATTTTTGCTTTTCAAGTTCTGTGTCTATAAGGACTCAAATGTCTTTTTTCTTTTTTTTTTTTTTGGTCTTTTTGAGACAGGGTCTCCCTGTAGTCCCAGCTGTTGGCCTGGAACTCACTAGGTAGACCAGGTTGGCCTCAAACTCACAGAGATCCGCCTGCTTCTGCCTCCCAAGTGCTGGGATTAAAGGCATGAGCCACCACTCAAATGTCTTAAGCAAATATATTCCAGTCATTGCACAAGTTTATAGCTTTAATTTCAAAGTTTTGGCTAGTGAAATGGCTCAGCATGTAAAGGCACTTGCAGCCAAGTTGTCAGGGTCTGAATTTGATTCCTAGATCCACTTGGTAGAAAAGAACTGACTCCTACAAGCTGTCCTCTGACCTCCACATGTGCACATATAGAAAACATACACAAATAAAATTTTTCAATGTAGCAAAATTTTTTCAATAAAAGCTTTATCATCTTGAGAGCAAATGGACACCCCATGTGGGTGTTGAATTGTGGTGTAATGATGCTGTTGAGTAGGAACTATGGGGACTAGACAAATCATCATGGGAGTGATGTGGAAAGTTCCAAGAGCAATGTCGTAGTGCAACAGCCAATTGGGAAGCTTACAGTGGCATCTGATAGTTAATATCACATGAATATATTATCCCAATTAGTCAGTGTATTCCTGGGTCTGTCTGTAATTTGTGCAGAAAAGAAATCGTCACTTCTATTTGTCTTTTGTCTTCTTCTAGCCTCTCTCAGTGAGTTACAGTATATAAGAAAAACAAAAGACTTCCCCAAAATAACTTTAAGAGCGGTTAGTGTTCAAAGGAATGAAAAACAGATAGTAAGCAAACTGGAGAAAAACGCATCAGATAAGGTGAAAGTTGGGATTTTTTTGTTGTTTTGTTTTGCTTTTTTCTTTTTGAGATGGGGTCTCCCTGAAAGTTGGGATTCTTTAGCACCCTAAGCACAGTGAGGCTGGAGGAAAGCATGCAAGAGCAAATAAGATACACACTCATCTATACCTTGCTATTTGTATTTATTTATTCTCTTAAGACAAGGTCTTAATATGTTGACCTGGCTGATTGCGAACTCACAGAGATCCGCCTGCCTCTGCCTCCTGAGTGCTGGGATTAAATGCATGCACCATCATGCCCATCTATTCTTTTGAAAAAAAAAATTACTTATTTTTATTTTTTAATTTTATTACTTTTATTTTATGTGTATGATTGTATTGCCTGTATGTATGTAAGTGCACCCATGTCATGTAGTGCCCACGGAGGTCAGAAGAAGGTGTCAGATCCCCTGGAACTGGAGTTATAGATGGCTATTAGGCATTGTGTAGGTACTGGGAATTGAACCTGGGTCCTCTGCAAGAGCAGTCAGTGCTCTTAACCCCTGAGCTATCTCTCCAGCCCTATTATTTTTATTTTATGCATTTGACTGTATTGCCTGCATGTGTGTAAGTGCACCTGTGCTGTACAATGTCCACAGAGGTCAGAAGAGGGCATTGGATGCCCTGTAGCTGGAGATACTGACCGTCAGTCAGACTGTTGTTGTTGACCACCATGTAGGTGCTGGGAATCGAACCCCAGTCCTCTATAAGAGCAGCCAGTGCACTGAGCCATCTCTCCAGCCCTAAAATAAGTGTGACTTATGACCCCAACATGATTTGAACATACAACCCCTGATCTGGAGTCAGACACACTACCATTGCACCATGAAGCCTCCCTGCCCAGCTATTCTTAAACTAGTCTAATAATACCTTCCCTAATGCAGCAGATGATGGGATGAAACTTAATCTAGCCAAGAGTCATGTTCCCGTAGGCCCTTTTAATTAGATACAATATTAAAGCCCACTGGAGTGCCTCAAAACATAGTTCCTTGCAAAGATGTTGGCATACAGCATGTGCTCAATAAATATTCCTTAGTATTTCTTGGTTATGAGAAACTTCTCTGACTGGGTTTTATATGGAAATAACAAGGTTTAATGAGAAGAAAGTAGGCATTAGAATCTGATAGACTAGGATTTAAATTTCACTTCTATTTATAATTAGCTCTGTGACTTGGGAAAGTGATTGAGCTGACTTGAATCTGAGTTTAAGGAGAATGAAAAGGACTCTTTATCATTGTGAGACTTTAATGAGGCTGTGTGGATAAGGGGACGCCGAGCATCCAAACTGCAGGGGAATTCATTTCCTGGCGTGTCTTCTTTCCTGACACGTGTCATGTGTGCAGTTTCATCCTTCTGGTAGGAATCATCTATTTGGAGATTTGATTTGTACTTTGTACTGTTTTCCTCTCTCCCTCTCTCCTTATCCCTCTCCCCTCTGCAGAGTCACTTCAAGTTTTGGTTTGTGACAAACTGCCTAAGGAAAAACAAAAATATTCTTTCTCACAGTCTCTCTGGCATCCTGCCTTGGGCCTGGTCTGATGGAAATAAAATTAGCTACAGCAGTTGTTGACCAGAAACTCTGTGGGGCTTTTGTTCCCAAAGCCCTGGGGAGACGCTCCCTCTCAGGGCATGCCTGGAATGCCTTTTCAGACCATATACAGTGCAAGCTCTGCCAAGTCCCTAAGGAGACACCTTGGGCTGTGGGGTCCCCACAGTGGGTGTGTCACTGGGATCTTCCTGGGAGTGTGCAGGGATGATGCAGAGGGAAAACTGACCAGTATCTATGTCACTGTGAGAAGCCAGTTAGAGGAATTAGGCCTGAATTAAACTGTGCCCTGGATTGTTTGATGCCTGACTTTCACAGCACACAGGGAGACAATACATACTTTTTTGTGCCTCGCTTCTGTCCTCATCTCAAATATTATCAGAAGTCAGATCACCACAGGAAGAATAGACATACAAAACCAGACATTGTCCAGGAACTTAAATATCATACCTTACAAATCACAGTGAAGAAAGTACTCCAGAAACCGAGTGGCTGTGCAAGGGGAGACACTTTGAAAATCACTTACCTCAGCAAAGCATGGTGTAAACATTGTAAAATTTGTGGGATTCCTCTGCAGTGTCCCCTCACTTACACTCTACAGCCTTTTCTGTTTTGCACAGCCCCCAGGAATACACACACACACACAGATCATCCTCAGAGTAGAGCCCCACACATACACCCCTCTGTATGCCAAATCTTAAGGCTGCATTTTGATTGTTTCTGAATTTGCTTCATTTCAAGGAATCACAATGAGGAGTGCAGTGGGGTGAGCATACTGAAAGATGTGTATCTTCCTTTCAAATACATAGATATGCTGGCCCTGTTCTAGGCCCTAGGTTTGCAATAATGACAAAATGACCATCTTTGCTGCTCTTAAGGAGCAAGCATGGGACTTCAGTCAGGCTTTGGAGGTCTCAAAACATATGTATCTAATTCAAAATTAAGAGAAATATTGAGATTATGCCCAACATTATGGCAAGAACAGCAGGGAAAAACCTACAAGAAAGGGTGACCTGGGGTCAGCAATATGGCTCAGAGGATAAAGGTATTTGTCGCCAAGTCTGACCACCTGAGTTCAATTTCCCAGGACCCACATGGTGGAAGAAGAGAACCAGCTCTGCAGGTTGTCTTCTGACCTTCACACTAGTGCTGTGACATGCCCACACTCAACATGTACACACAAATAAAGAAAATAATAACTAAGTACAGGAAGGTAATCACACTGAGACTGGATGCTGGAAGGACAGGAATATAAGAGCCAGAAGTGGACCATTCAAAGCAGCAGAAAGTACAGTGAGTGTAGAGCAAGGAAGAGGAGCACCCCAGAAGGTCTGTGTGGGCTGAACAGGGCAGTCAGAAAAGCTGGCTCCAAGCAATGTGGGAGAGGTAGGTAGTGGCCATCCACAGAGTCCGGTACTGTCAGCGAAACAGTGGCGAGAGCTAGCCTGTGTGTTTCACTTGTTTTCTGCCAGCATTGCTCGAAACACTGCGTTGACTACCTCATTACATCCCCACAAGCAGCCCTGTGAGGAAACCTTGAGACACACAGCTACTAAATAATGTGCCACATTTGCCTGACTAGGAAGTGGTGAGGCCAAGGTTGAGGGAGGGTGGTGCTCATAGTTGGTTGTTTTTTTCTAACATTTATTCATTTTGTGGGTGGGTGTGGTGGTTGTATGCACATGGGCTCATGTGCCACAGCACAAGTATGGAGGTCAGAGGACAGCTTTCAGGAGTCAGTTCTGTCCTTCTACCATGTGGGTTCTGGGGAGCAAACTCAGATCATCACATCAGTCTTGTCTGTAAGCACCTTTACTCAATGAGCCATCTCCCAGCTCGATGTGCGTGCTCTTAACCATTTAAAGAGGGAGTCATCTGATTTGCATTTTTATGTTTAAGTTTTATGTTTATTTCTCTCTGAGTGTGTCTGCGTGTACACACCCTTGGAGACAGAAGATGGCCTCAGATCCTCCAGAGTTGGAGTTATAGGCAGTTGTTAGCGACCCAATGTGGATGCTGGGAACCAAACCCAGGTCCTCTGCAAGAGCACCAAGCGGAGCCACATCTCCAGCCCTGATTTGTATGTGTGTGTGTGTGTGTGTGTGTGTGTGTGTGTGTCCTTTTGAGACAGGTTCTCCCAGAAGCCCCAGCTGTCCTGGAACTCGCTATGTAGACCAGGCTGGCTTCGAGATACGCCTGCCTCTGCCTCCCAAATTCTGGGATTAAAGGCGTGCGCCCGGCTTCATTTGCAATTTTAAAAGGGCCTCTTTGGACTCATTTTGGGAGACTGATGAGAGATTCCAGTAGTCCAGTAGTCCCCCCAGTAGTCCATGGTGGGGGCGCTGAGACTCATTTTGATAGATATGACAGAGACACAGAATAGCAGTTACCATGCATGCTTGCCCTCCACTTTAGAGATGGTCCTGGGCCCACCCAGGCAGTTTAATAACAAAAATCCCAAAACGGAGTGTTGCCTTTCCTCACATTTACAGGAATATCAATGTCATAGCAGCTAAAATGCATGTGCAAGGTCACCTGTCCAGACAAGTAACCCATTCTCTGGCCATCCAGCAAACTTGTGCTTTTTTGGCCCAGAATACAAGTGCCCTTAGGGTATGCACCCTGCCAGGGAGTAGGGAGGTCACAAGTTTGCAGGGTAAACTTTCCTAGTACTTTATGAGAGGGAAGGGGGGGGCTGGAGAGATGGCTCAGCTGTTAAAAGCCCTGACTGCTCTTGCAGAAGACCTAGGTTCAATCCCCAGCACCCACATGGCAGTTAACAACTGTCCAAAACTCCAGCTCCAGGGGATCCGACGCCCTCTTCTAACCTCCGTGAGCATTGCATGACACGGGTTCATTTACATGCAGGCAATACACTCATACACATAAAATAATAATTTTTTTAAGAAAAGAAGAAAGGGAAGGGAGCTGGGCATGGTGGCACATGCCTTTAATTCCAGCACTTGGGAGGCAGAGGCAGGTGGAACTCTGTGAGATCCAGGCCAGCCTGGTCTGCATAGCAAGTTCCAGGCCAGCTGGGGCTACAGGGAGACCCTATATCAAAAAGAAAATAAAGGGAAAGAGTGGAGAAGCACATTACTTCTTTAGATAAGAGGAGGGCATTTCTTTTTGTTTTGTGATAATGGAACTCAAACCCAGGATCTCCCAAATGCTTGGCAAGCACTGAACTAATATCCCCAGCCTTTTGGGAGCTTTGGGGTTTTTTTTGTTTTTTTTTTTTTTGGTTTTTTGGTTTTTGAGTTTTTTTTATTTTTGGGGGGGGAGGGGGTTGTTGTGTTGCATTTCACTCTGTTTTGAGACAGGGTATCATTAAGTTGCCCAGGCTGGCCTCAGATTTGTGATCCTCCTGCCTCATCTTCTGAAGTAGCTGAGATTACAGTTGTATACCACCACACCCAGCCAGAATGAATATTCAAAAAGTATGAAAAGTTTACATGGATTTTTTTTTAATTTGTTTTTTAATTTTATGTGTGTGCATGTATTGCCTGCATGTAGGTAAGTGCACCCGTGTCATGCAATGCCCTCAGAGGTCAGAAGAGGCTGTCAAATCCCCTGGGACTGGAGTTATGGACAGCTATTAGTTGCCATGTGGGTGCTGGAATTCAAACCCTCATCTTTTGCAAGAACAGCCAGTGTTCTTAACCACTGAGCCATCTCTCCAGCGCCTGCCTTCATGGATTTTTAAGACAGAACATTGACATTAAAGAACTTTATGCTTGGGGCTGGAGAGATTGTTCAGTGGTTAGAGCACATACTGCCTGTCCAGAGGACCCAAGTTCAGTTTCCAGCACCCACATCAAGTGGCTCATAACCCCTGTAACTCTTGTTCCAGGGGGATCCCACGCCTCTGGCCTCTGCAGGCATTTGTACTCATTCACATACACACAAATATGCACACATACATATAATTTTTAAATTAAAAGTAAATCTTTTAAAAAAGAACCTTACTGCGATGCACTTCCATCTCTACTGCAGACCATCCTTCGAGGTTACAAGTGCACTTGCTACTGGTGGTATTCAGTTTTTGGTGTTTTGTTTTGTTTTTAATGAACAGCAGGACGTTATGCGAGGGCTTTATAACTTTTCCAGACCATGCACATAGAACATGCTACTGCTGTCCAGCACATGAACACATGTGAATGAAACTTCTCTGGGAAGGAGGGGGCACTCTGTATTTTTGACATACCTGAAAACTTGTCTTGGGCACATTGGTGGGCCACGTTGGTTGGGAAGCTCTAGGTGGTATAATGTTAAGGAATGACTCAGCATGCAGAACAATAAACAAGGTAATTATTCAAATGATTACCTCACTCCTTACCCTCCTTATAGGGAGATTTAACACTTCCCACAAAGCCTCACTTGCCACTCTCCCTAGATGCCACTTCTGTTAGGAGACTATGTCAAAAAATGAGTGCTCCTTCCTGCAAGGGTCAGATGTCAATGGCTCTGGAGCCTTAGGAGCTCGGGGTAGAGCCCCAAAGCAAGGAGGGCTTCTGTTTGCAACACACAGAGAAGTGCACTCATCTTATGCGTAGTTGAGACAACACACAGTCAAGATATAGAACATTCCTAGGATTCCTGGTGGCTTCTGGTGACCCTTCCCAGTCAGTTTCACCTCAACTCAGATAAGCATCACTTGCTTTCTCACAGTTTGCTCCTGGACAGCTTGTTCTGGGGCTCCACCAAACTCTACAGATTATACTCCTTCTCTCCCGATCCCTTGTTTTTTGTTTTGGAGATCAGGGCTTTTTTTGAAGTACTGGGGATTGAACCTAGGGCCTCAAGTGTACTAGGCAATCAATCGCTGGGCTACAGCCTCAGCTTCTTTCTTCTTGTCTTTTTAAAACAGGGTCTCATTCTATAGCCCAGACTGGCCTGGAATTTACCCAAAGCCTTGTGCCTCAGCCTCCCAAGTGCTGGGATTATAGGCATGAACCACCACACCCAATTAAGCTGTCTTTTTTCTCATATCTGGTTTTTGTGCAACAAAATATCTTTGAAATTCACTAGTAATACTGCTTTATAATGAGCCTCTTTTATTTCTATGCTGTATTGCTTTGTGTGAATCTGCCACAGTTTCTTTTAAACCGAAAAGTTTAGAAGTGGGCCAGTGAGATGGCTCAGTGGATGAAGGCACTTGCAGTCTGATGACCTGAGTTCAATGCAGCAGACCCACATGGTGGAAAGACAGAACTGACTGACACAAATTGACCTCCACAGGGGTGCTGTGGAATGCAGGCATGTACACTAATTATTTTTTCTAATTTATTTAGTATTATTTTTTTAATGTGTATGAGTATATTGCCTGCATGTATGTGAGTGCACCCCTGTCATGCAATGCTGCGGAGGTCAGAAGAGGGCTTCGGATTCCCCTGGAACTGGAGTTAAGGATGGTTCGTAGC
>NW_008351455.1:1013557-1034834 GCF_000622305.1 Nannospalax galili | reverse complement strand
GCAGCCGCCATGTGGGTGCTGGGAATCAAACCCGGGTCCTCTGCAAGACCAGTCAGTGCACGTAACTGCTGAGCCATCTCTCCAGCCCCATACACTAAATAATTAATTAAATAATTAATTTTTAAGATAGAAGGAAAAAAGTTTAGGGCCTGGCGTAGTAGTTTACTCCTTGAATCTCCATGATTTCAAGATTAGCCTGGACAACAAAGTGAGTTCAAAACCAGCCAGGGCTACATTCTGAGGCCCTATCTTTAAAAGAAAAAAGTTTAGGAGTATTATATATTCCAATATTGAAAACAAGAAAACAGACAGAGAATTGGAGAAACTTCTCTGCTGTTAAGAGCACTGGTTGCTGCTGCTGTTGCAGAGGACTCAGGTTCAGTTGCCAGAACCCATATAAGGCAGCTCATAACTGCCTGTGACTTCAGTTCCAGGGGTTCTGGTGCCCTCTTCTGGCTTCTGTGAGCACATGTGGTACATATACAGACAAGAAAGCACATATACACACACATAAATAAAAATAATTTTTTTTAAAAAAGAAAATAGGGCTGGAGAGATGTCTCAGTGGTTAAGAGCAACTGGCTGCTCATGCAGAGGACCTGGATTCAGTTCCCAGCACCCACATGGCAGCTAATAACCATCCATAACTTCAGTTCCAGGGGGTCCGATCTCTGCAGGCATAGCATAACATTGGGTGCATTTACACACATGCAGGCACTACACTCATACATATAAAATAAAAACAATAAAAAAAATTTATAATTTTTTTTTGTCTTTTTGAGACAGAGTCTCCCTGTAGTCCCTGTAGGCCCCAGGTGGCCTGAAACACACTATGTAGACCAGGCTGGCTTTGAACTCACAGAGATCTGCCACCTCTGCCTCCCGAGTGCTAGGATTAAAGGCATGTGCCACCACGCCCAGCAGTAGTGGCACTTTTATCTTGGGGGCAATCAACAGCTACCTAATTCGACTAAAAGCCCATTCATTGGGAAGAAATGCTATGTGGTACTGTAAACAGCCAAACACACGTGACTGGAGAGGTCATAGATCTTAGAGAAAACCACAAGACTGTCAAATGCCTAGACTAATGTAATTTCTTACTATGTGCAAAATATGCATCCTCATATTTACAGACAACTATCCCAGTCACCACTCATCAAAGAAGGTTCTTTTGCACCAGATGGAGACTATTTACAGAGTACCACAACTGGTCACACACAGACATTGTCTGTGAATTGTCCAAGCCTAAGTGGCACATCTACAATGCAACCTCTACACCTAAGGTTCATGGAAGACAGAACAAGGGGTAAAAAGGAACTAATGAATATTTCAGTTCTCATTAATGAAGCTCCCTCGTGCAACAGAGGGCCAGGGACACAAAAGGTCACAAATGGCCAAAGCATAGAGATTAAGAGTCTGCAGAGTGCTGATCCTTGGATGGGTCTAAAGTTTACTCACCCAGGGCTCAGGGAGCATTGTGGAAGAGGGGGTGGAAAAATTGTAAGAGCCAGGGAAGAAGTGCATGGTCATATGGGAAGAGAGTCCTACAAGCTCCTGGGACCCTGCTCATTAGAACTTACAGTAATAGTGTCAGCATGTACAAGACTCATGCAAACTCAAGCAGAAAAAAACTCAGCATAGAACTGGGGAAGTGGACAGCACACCCAAATCTTAACTGAAGAAATATTGGCAAATGATTAGTACTGGGTGAGGAAGAGATGATCTTCCTAAAGTGAGAACTCTAGATAAGCTGACTAGATCTCAGTAGATGAACTTGCACTGAGGAACATCTGGGGATACTAATTTGACTGGGGCTACAGGAAGACCCTGTCTCAAAAAAACAAAAAAAAAAAGAAAAAGAAAAATAAGGGCCACTACTGCACCAATGTTGTATACTGTGCTGGTCATTGATGTGGTTAATTGGTCTTGAAGCTGGTATTGGACCATTGATTGATGTTCTCCCTCAGCAGCTTGTGTAGTGCTCTCCAAAGCTATGAGAGCTAGCCTTTAGGAGAAGTGGTGTCCTCCACAGGCATTGCTCTACACAGGTGTACTTACACACATGCAGGAAATATATTCATACACATAAAATAAAAACAATAAATAAACTATTTTTAAAAATAAGAAAACAGGGGCCAGGTGTGATGGAGTACACCTTTAATCCCAGCACTTGGGAGGCAGAGGCAGGTGGATCTCTGTGAGTTCAAGGCCATAGTGAGTTCCGGGACAGCGGGGGCTACAGGGAGACCCTGTCTCAAAAAGACCAAAAAAAAAAAAAAAACAGACACAGAGCCATATGCTCTATGGTTTTCAAATTGCATAGTCCCCAAAGAAACAAAAGTCTGAAATTAACTACAGAATTATTGCACTATATAATTATTTTAAAAATTCATAGCCCCATTCTAAAAAAGGTGTTGAGATATATACAATTTTAAAGATGATCATATTTTATTCCACTGGTCACTCTGTTGTGACAGTGGAAAACTACACTCAAAGAAAGTAGAACATATAAGTAGAAAACCAGTTCCAGCTAGTAAATTAAGCTTTACTGCATTCCTGGGAACCACTCCAAAAAAATGTAAATGATTTGTTGCATTCTGCCCTAGAGCAATGATTTTTTTAAAAAAGTAAAAATCATTTGCTCTGAAAGTTCTGTTAATGAAAATTAAAACTAAAAATTAACTTGAAATTAGTTTTGTCTTTATTATCTTTAAGCTTAAACTATTATGTGAAAGCTTCCTAAGCTTTTGTTATTTTGAAAAGAATCAAACAGGGAAACTTTGATGTGACATTGTGCTACATAAAAACTACAATGTTTACCCAGCACATGACCATAAGAAAAAATGTCTTCTATTGCAAAGTAGGAGACAATAGAATTTCCATTAAATCCTTTTCATTTAGGCCAGATGGTCATTGTCAACTATTCAAGAAAAAGTCAGAGAGGCCTTCCTTGAAAACTTCCTTCCCTGCAGGAATTCTTTTGACAATGAGTTCTGTTTAGGGTCTTCCTGTCGCTATTTATTTTGGGGAGCTTAGATTTTTAATGCATCAATGTAAATAATTGTTCTGTGTTTATAACTGTGTGTGTGCGTGTATGTGTGATATATATGTATGCCTGAGCACTTGCCCATGCATGTGTGTGTAAAGCCTGAAGTCAATGTCAGGTATCTTTTTCTTATCACTCTCTGCCTTATTTGGAGGGGGGGGAAGAGTCTCTGGCAGAATCTGGAGCTTGCCATTTTGGCTGAGCTGGTAGGTCAGCAAATCCTAGATCATCTGTCACCACAACCAGAAGCACTTTACCCACTAAACCATCTCCCAAGCTCTGTGTTTATAATTTTTAAAGCTCTTACCACGCACTAATTTTAATATTATATCTCTAATTTCAAGGATTAATATTTTCAATGTTAATCAGAAATCAAAATTTGATTTTGAGATGAAAGTCATTTCTAGATGTTTTGGGGATTTTCTGTTCACTCTCACACTATTTAATCTTGTTTCTTCTCTGCTCGTTTCCATGTATATGTTTGATTTTAATTCAATGAAATATAAAACTGTCTTCACTTTCATTGAAAAATAAAATCTTCAGAGTGTGTGTCCCTGGATAGAACTTATATTAAACCTCACCCACCCAGGGCTCAGGGACCATTGTAGAAGAGGAGGCAGAAAGATTGTAAGAGACACGGGTGGTACATGACCATAAAGAAACAGAGTCTTCCAGGTTCCTAGGAACTTGCTAAATGAACTTATAGCAATGGTGACAGCATGCACAGACCCATGCAAACTCAATCAGAAAAAAAAACAGCATAGAACTGTGGACAGGGGCAGGAGGTCCCAACCTTAGCTGAGGAACTATTGGCAGCGGATAACTCCTGGGTGAGGGACAGTTGATCTTCTCTAAGGGAGTAACTTTAGATAGGCTGAGGCTCCAGAATGGATGAACTCATACTGTGGCACATCTGGGTACACAGGCTTGATTCAATAGGGCTTGACTTTTTTTTTTTTTTTTTTTTTTTTTTTTTTTCGACCCTCCCTATTTTAAACACGACGGCCCCCCCGGTTTCGGGGTCAGAGCGGGACACCCCCCCCCCCCCCCCCACAGGTGAGAGGCAGAAGCAGGAGGGTCACCTCAGCTACATGTCAACTTTGATGCCAGCCTAGTCTCAAAAAAAGAAAAAAAGAGCTGGGCATAGTGGCATATGCCTTTGATCTCAGCACTCGAGAGGCACAGGCAGGTGGATATCTATAAGTTTGAGGCCGTAATGAGTTCTAGGCTAGCTGGGGCTACGGGGGGGTGGGGCAGAGAGAGAGATTTTTTTTTTTTTTTTTTTTTTTTTTTTTTTTTGTCTTTTTGAGACACTCACTATGTAGACCAGGCTGGCCTCCCGAGTACTGGGATTAAAGGCGTGCACCACCACTCCCGGCCCAGGCCTTGACATTTATGACAGAATGCATGTGAACAGGCTATGGAGGGGCAGTGCAGGTTAGGGGAGGGGAACTGGAGCTGGAGTTACTAAATTTTCAGCCACTGGATTTGGGTGCTGGGAACTGATCTTTAATCCTCTAGGAGAGCAGCAAGTGATCTTAACCATTGAGCTGTCTCTCCAGTCCCTTTTTGAGTATGTGTTTTGAGACAGCATCTCTTGTAGTCCAAGCTGGCCTTAAACTTGCTATGCAGCTAAGGATGACCTTGAGCTCCTGATCTTCCTCCTACCTCCACCTCCCAGGTTCTAGAATTACAGTGTGAGCCACATCACCCAGCTTCTTTTGTTGTCTGATGCTGGGGATCGAACCTGGGGCATCAAACATACTAGGAAATTATTCTAGCACTGAGTTCAACTCTTCCACCATGAAAACAGATGCTTTTCAATTGGAAGGTTTTTCTTTCAGCTTACTATAAAGGTTGGCTTAAGGAGTTAGGTGATCTTTAGAAACAGGTATCATTTACTTATGACTGTTCTGAATTTTATACTTTTTCCCACCAGGGGACCATTTGTCTAAATCTTTGGAAGGATTTTTTATCTATGAAGAAGAAGGTTTTGGAGTTCCAGGCTCTAATAGGAAAGGAAATGATGCTATTGTGGTAGAACAATGGACCGTCATTGAGGTGAGCTGCAGTTTTCTGACAATTTTGCTTTCCTTTTACACACTAAAGACCTTTAGTGCCTGGTACATGTGGTATCCTTAAACACAGATGGTCTAGTCTTCAGAATGTCACCACAAACAAACAGGCAAACTTCTTCTGCATGCTTTACCCATTTTAATTTTTTGGTAAAATAGCAAAAATAATTATCTGTACTTTAATAGAAGATTCCCAAAATTCAAGACTCTATCTCTAGTCAAAATTCTCTGGTACTAAAATCCTCACTACAAAATGCCTTGACAATAATTGAAAAATAATAATTTATTCACTCAACTAATCTTTAACCTCCAAGCAGTCAACAAGATACACTTTTTTAACCTAAAATCACTTTTTAAAAAAAAATTTTTGGGGGGTTTTTTTAAAACAGGGTTTCCCTGTAGCCCCAGCTGCCTTGGAACTCACTATGTAGACCAGACTGGCCTCGAACTCACAGAGATCCACCTGCCTCTGCTTCTCAAGTGCTGGGACTACAGGCGTGCACTACCATGCCTGGCTATACTTAAAATATTTTTGATTTTTAAAAAAAAAAATTATGTGCAGCCGGGCATAGTGGTGCACACCTTTAGTCTCAGCAGTCGGGAGACAGAGGCTAGCGGATTTCTGTGCGTTCAAGGCCAGCCTGGTCTACAAAGCGAGTTCCAGGCCAGCTGGGACTACAGAGAGACCCTGTCTCAAAAAAGACCAAAAAAAAATTTTTTTATGTGTATTTGTGTATTGCCTGCATGCACAGAAGTGCACCCATGTTGTGCAATGCCTACAGGGGCCAGAAGAGGGAGCTGGATTCCCTAGAACTGGAGTAACAGATTGTTGTTAGCTGCCATGTGGGTGCTTGAAAACAAATCCAAGTCCTCTGCAAGAGCACTGAACCATCTCTCCAGCCCCCTTATGACACGTTTTCTCATGAATAGACTTTTGAAGGCAGAACTACCCACGGTGTTCTTTCTCTCACCTGGTCAGGTAAGTACTCACAGCACTGTCTTTCCTAATCAGACTTGACATTGCTGTTGCAGTTGTGCACTCTGAATTCAGATGTCATCCATTGGACTGCCCCCTCACAGTCAGGGTCTTGCAGGAAGACTTTCCTTAACTCATTTTCAAAGAAATTAAAATCCCCTTGAGGGGGTATGGAAACTTTGGGTAAAAGAAGTAAAATTTTAAGTAAAAAATTCCGGCCAGCTGTGGTGGTACAGGCCTTTAATCCCAGCACTCAGGAGGCAGAGGCAGGCAGGTCTCTAGGAGTTTGAGGCCAGTCTGGTCTACATAGTAAGTTCCAAGCTGGCTGGAGCTACAGGGAAACCTTGTCTCAAAAAGACCAAAATAAATAAATACATTATTTAATTTAATTTAATTTAATTTAATTTAATAAAAATAAAAATACAGGTTCTGTGGCTGGAGAGATGACTCAGCAGTTAAGAGCACTAGCTGTTCTTGCAGAGGACCTGGGTTCAGTTCCCAGGACCCACATGGCAGCTAACAATCACCCATAATTCCAGTTTCAGGGGATATGATGCCCTCTTCTGGCCCCTGTGCAGAGCAACGTGATGGGTGCACTTACACATACGTGCAGGCAAAACACTCATACACATAAAAATAAAACACATTCCTGTTTATAACACATCAAGGCTCTATGGGATACTTCTTCCAGATCCCTAAAGAGTACCCAGCATGCTCCTTTCTCTTCCTTCTAAGTCCCAGGGAAGTAGAGAGACTTGCCTTGGGGCACACAGGAAGTAGATATAAAAGCTGAAAAAGCTCCGCACCTGCCCTGGGCTCTGGCCAGCCCCCATCTCAGCGCTGCACTAGCCTTAATCCCATCAGGTTCTTCAGCGACAGAAGGGACCAAGAATCCTGCATACCTACAGGTTACTTGGCAAGGCTTCCAGATTCTTCAGGCTGAGCTGCTGACTTCCCTGGGAAGTATGGGAGGGGCTGGCACACAGCCCAGTGGGAGGGTCTGATGTCTCACAAGTCGCCTCACCAAGAGGCCAGGAAGAATGTACTTCATTTCTCACATGACCAGTCTTTGGATATTCAGCCTCCTATCCCAGCATGCTCTATCCAGCTCTGGGCATGGTGGCGCACACCTTTAGTCCCAGCACTTGGGAGGCAGAGGCAAGCAGATCTCTGCAAGTTCAAGACCAGCCTGGTCTACATAGGGAGTTCCAGGACAGCTGGGCTACAGGGAGACCCTGTCTCAAAAAGACCAAAAAAAAAAGAAAGAAAGAAAAGAAAAATACAGATTTCCTGTTCCACACATTAGAATCTGAGGATCATAGCCTAACAAGACCAAATAAAGGCCTGAATGGCCACTGTCCTCCTCTCTCAGTGTTTCTAAGAAATCAGCAGTCACAGAAAATGAAGGTCTGAAAATCATAGCAGATGGACAGTGAACTCCCCCATCATAACATGCTTCACCTCTCCATCCTAGTTATCAGTGTAGCTGGCTAGCTGTCCTTGTCATTAGACTGTCAGCTCTTATGCTTCTTCACACAGGGCTGTGAAATCAAAACAGATTATGGCCCTCTGCTCCACACTCTGGCTGAATTCGGATGGCTTCTGACAAGCGTGTTGCCTACACCTATACTGAGACATGACAGGTAATGCCCAAGCATCCCAAGTATTCTCACCTACTCGTTTAATTCTAAAATGTATTTCTTTGTGAAATAATTTAACCAATGTTTATTTAAAGGCTACAAGAAACATTTCACAGAACTTTTAGCCTGACTTCATAGAATTTGGAGATCAGCAAATCCAATCCCTTTGTGTTACTTCTGTAACACAGAAGTGAAAACTATTAGGCCTCTACATTCTGTGTACAAAGCTGTCCCTAGCACAAGTCCTAGGCTGGAGCAGGCAGAAAGAAAACCGTGCCTGCTGCCTTCATCCCTCCCCTCCAGTGTGGCTGTTTAGCTGTGCCCTGCAGCATGATCTTGTTTCAAAACCTACATTGAAACCGGAATGTCAGCACCTCTCAAGAACTCACTTTTCCTTTTCCTTTCCTCTTCTTACTGACTTTCTTGGGGAAGAAAAGTTGAATCACTACACTTTTATTAAATTCATTTTTGAAAGAGGACAGTTCATTCTTATGTGTAAAATGCTTCACTATTTTGTCAGCTTGAGATGTCCCCGCTGCCCTCACTGGGACCTTGAACATAACTGACTGTCATGGTTGCTGTGTCTGGGTCAGTGACTACCTGCCCTGTATGGCACAGTACCCTAGGGGCCTTGGTTTTTGGCAGAGTCATCGTGGCTCCATGTTCCAAATGACTATGATGACTAAGGACATGGGTGACAACTCCTCCCTCCTGGTCTCCCTTGCTCCTCTGGTCCTCCCATCTGTCCCAGTGTCTTAGCAGACTGTAAAAATCTGTGCTGTAGGGCTAGAGAGATGGTTCAGCAGTTAAGAACACTGGTGGTTTTTGCAGAAGACCCAGGTTCGAATCCCAGCACCCACATGGCAGCTAACAACTGTCCATAACTCCAGTTCCAGGGGATCCGACAGCCTCTTCTGACCTCTGCGGGCATTGCAGGACATGGGTGCACTTGCCTACATGCAGGCAATACACGCATACACATAAAAATTTTTAAAAATAAAAAATAAATCTGTGCTGTATATGGCTTTAGAGCAAAGGCACACCTTTGTGTGGGCACAGGGATTAAGGAAGGCACAGTAAAGATACTCAAGCTTAAAGGCCAAAAGAGGAGTGGTAAGAAGCAAGCAACACATCTTGTCCATTTTCCTTCTCAGAGATCCATAACTTCTCAAAATGAGTGGCAACTCCCCAAAAGAGTATTTCCCAACTTTCTGAGTATTTCTGTCAAATCTCACTCCGACAGTAATCCTCAAGATTAGTTCAAAGAACAGGTAACACGAATCACTAGGAGAGCCATGAAAATGCAGACACTACAGGGTCACCCCATTTGGGCAGTCAGCAGCTTAGAGAGGGCAACCCTGGCATCTGCATTACCCTGAGGGCCTCAAATACATGGACATTTCAGAAATCTGCAAGGGGGAGTGAAAGACAAAGGAACTCCTCTGCTTTCCTGCCCCCCACGGAGGATGTCCATGCCAAGGGTCTGCACATATCCTCTGAACAATTTCTATGTATAGTGCCCTTGTCTCTTTTTGAAGGTTCTCCTGGATGTCATATAGCCTGGTGCAGTTAGGATTATAAACCTTCCAAAATGTATGAATTCTGAACCTTTCCTCTTCCTTTTTTTCCCTAAGGAGAACTATAGCTAGCCTTTCCCAGTCATTCCATGATTCTGACTGGTCTCAGATCTAAGTATTTCCCACAGTGCTCTCAATGAATGGGCAGTGCCTCTGGCAGCCAGCCCACTCAATGCTGAGCTTCAGAACATGGGCTGGAGCTCCAGTGGTATTTCCTGTATCCGGTCACGGTGGGTTTGGGAATGACAGGACTAAGCCTAAGGGTGAGACTAAAGTGTTCTGTGGCCTCAAGTATACTGCAGAGTGGGAGTGGGCTGTGAAACAGAGCCATACTCAATTGCTTTGTACCAAACTGCAGAAGGTCCAGCCCAAGAGAATTTTAGTTCAAACCAATTATGGAACCCTGATGGGCTGCAAGCATGCACCAAATCAGATGGCATGTAAGTCTAGGTTCGTGTGGTCCTGACAGAAAGGACTAGCCATCATTCGGCATCTAACATAGTGTTCCACTCTTATATTGTTGATTTTGTTATCTGGGTCCTTCTGAGTACTTGTTACTTGTGTCACCATGACAGAACACCTAAGAAAACAACCTAAGGAAGGAAAGATTTTTTTGGGCTCCTGGTTTAGGAAGTGTCAGTCTGTGGTCACTTGGCCTCATCACTGTGGGCTGGTGTGAAAGCAGAACATCATAGCAGACAGCGTGTAGTGAGCAAAGCTGCTCCTCTCATGGAGGCCAGGAAGCAGAGCCAGTAAGACAGAATGTCTCGGGACAAGAGCCATGCCCATGTCCTCCTTCCTTCAACTGTGCCCCACCTCCTACCCACTCAGTGACGGACTCCTCAGTGGGTCAGTCTGTTAATGATGTCAGCACCCTCATGACCCAATCATCTCTCAGCAGGACCCCCATCTGGGAACCAAGCTTTGACACATGAGCCTTTTGTGGACATAGTTCATATCCAAGTTACACCAAATATAAAGATGAAGCTTGCTGATAAGAACTGTTTACCCTCTGCCTTTCTATTCTGGTCCAGATATGCAGTAATCATTGCCATTCAAGTCATCTTTTAAAAGAAAAATTACATCTGGCTGATCTTAGTCAAGGTAGAGGATAGAACCTAAAGTTTTTAGCTCTGAAATTTAAAAAACAGTTAAACTCCAAGGCTTTGGAACTAAACAGATCTTATGTAACTGTAACTTCACTAGCTGTGTAACATTGGGTAATTTACCTAACATTTCTAAGTCTTAGTTTCTTATCTAGAAAATAGTACAATAATATCAACATTTAGTGGGCTGTCATTAATTAAGAAAATAAATGCAAAGAACCTATGCAGGGTCTGAGCACATTAGGCTAACAAATTAGAGCTATCATTTGGGGACCTAAATCCTTTAGCAGAATTGAAATCTCTACAAGGTTAAAACCAATTGTTCAAGCATGATGGGCTGGCCTGTCCAAAATCAAGATATTTCAGAAAACATGTTAGTATGTTTCCCTATTTACAAAAGGAAAGCAGCACTGAGGATTATAAGACAGTAAAAGCAACAGAAATAAGTGGTATTATAAAGATGCATGTGCTTTCACCCAGAAGAAATGACATGAACTTCCTTTTGGGGTCTGCATGTCTGAAATATGTAACTCAGAGCCACTATTAGTGAAAACTTCGTTCCTTAGATATGTTCATTTCATGCAACATTTGATTTTCCCTGCTTCTCTGCTGCCTGAATCATACCTGAATGGGCTCACAAGAGCCATTTCCCCTCTTTTCCCTCATGATTCTCAGGCATCCTGTTATCACAGTACCAAAGCATATTTTCCAGTGAGTCTCTGGGTTACAATTGTTTCACTTTCTGAGGCCAAGGTTTAAAGTTGCATTACTATGGAAACATCATGATGCTGTAATCTGGTATCCTGATACTATCCTAAGATTATTTCTGTTGGCCTAAAAACATGCCAGAATCTCTTTAGCATTACCACTGTGCTATCATAACATAGACCCAGTCCTTTTTCTCTTGGTGAAATCAAGGTGAGCATTACCAGAAAATTCTTCAAAGCAATTTTAATGGAGAAACAGATTAGCTGAGCTAATATTACAGACTTTAAAAAAAAAAATCACTGGGCCAGGTGTGGTGGTGCACACCTTTAATCCCAGCACTTGGGAGGCAGAGGCAGGAGGAGCTCTGTGAGTTCGAGGCCAGTCTGGTCTAGTTCCAGGTCAGCTGGGGCTACAAGGGAGACACTGTCTCAAAAAGACCAAAAAAAAATCACCAGAGGGGCTGGAGAGATGGCTCAGGGTTAAGAGCACTGGCTGCTCTTGCAGTGACACAGGTTCAGTTTCTAGCACCCACGTGATGACTAACAACCGCTCTGAACTTCAGTTCCAGAGGATCTGATCCTCCTCTTCTGGCCGCCTTTAGACAGACAAAACACTCATACACGTAAAATAAAATTTTTTTTTTAATTTTAAATTGGCAGGGCGTGGTGGTGCATTCCTTTAATCCCAGCATTCAGGAGGCAGAGGCATGGGAAGCTCTGTGAGTTCAAGGCCAGCCTGGGCTTCCTAGTGAGTTCCAGGCCAGCTGGGGCTACAGGGAGACCCTGTTTAAATAAATAAATAAATAAATAAATAAATAAATAAATAAATAAATAAATAATTTTAAATCCCTGGAATAAAATGGAAGGAAGTGCCTAATTTCCCTCTGTGTAGTTACCTCAAAACAACAACCTTATAAACCAGGTGTGGTGGAGGCAAGCCTGTAATCTCAGGTGGAGGCAGGAGAATCAGGTTTCCAAGATCATCCTCAGCTACATGGCAAGTTTAAGGCCAGTCTGGGCTACATCAGACTTGTTTCAAAACAAAACAAAAATACAGCAGCCTTGCTCTCCTCTACCCCACTTCTGTGTTAGTTATGATGGGGAATAGGTAAGAATCCCTGGGTGACGCAGAATTCTGAATGGGGGCTAGGGATAGGTTGGGAGTTGGGGGGAGAGAAATGGACACCTTGGAATGCAGGAGAGAAGAAAGGGCTTACAACCTTGTCTATAACTCAGAAGTCACAACTTAAAGACAGGGCTTTTTAGTACAATTTAATCAAGTAATGCTACAATGAGGATTTTTTAAGGCCTGGTCCCTGGGCCAGTGAGATAGTTCAGCAGGTAAAGGTACTTGCTGCCAAGCCTGCTGATGTCTTGAGCTCAATCCCTGGGACCCACATGGTAGAAGGAGAAACCAGAACAAGTTTTCCTCTGACTTACACACACACACACACACACACACACACACACACACACAATTAATTAATTAGTTATTTGTTAAATGTAATAAAAAAAATTTAGGCCTGGTACCTAAGGAGAAGGTGAAAAATAGGGGTTGGATAGATAACTCAGCAGGTAAGAGCCCTAACTGCCCTTGCAGAGGACCTGAGTCCATTTCTTTCTAGTTTGTTCTTCATTGCTGTGACAAAATACTCTGACCACTACCAACTTGGGGAGGAAAAGGTTTATTTAGCTTACATGTCCCAGGTCACAGTTCATCCGGGAGCCCAAGGTAGGAACTCAGGGCAGGAACCTGGAGGCAGGAGCTGGAGCACAGGCCATGGAGGAACACTGCTTACTGGCTTGCTCCCCTGGCCCATGCTCAGCCTGCTTTCTTATACAACACAGACCCACCTGCCCAGGGGTGGCACCACCCACAGTGGGCTGGGCCCTCCCACATCCCTCATCAAGAAGATGCCCCTCAGACATGGCCACAGGCCAGTCCAATAGAGGAAATTCCCCAATTGAGGCTTCTTCAATCCAGGTGTGTCAAGTTGACACTAAAGCTATACAGCACAAGTTCCCAGCACCAAACACTCACACAATAAAATAAAAATAAATAAACAAAAAAAAATTAAATGTGAAAACCAGTGGAGTGAGAAATGCCTTTTCCCTGTGCTTTTGGTAGACCTGTCCCTCCTCCTTCCCTCCAGAAAGGCTCAGCAGCCCTGCATGCAGCACAACTCAGAAGCTTTAGAAGTCTGTGGAGTTGCCTAAGATGCTTAAGTGTCCCAATCATGTCCTGCAAAGCCTCCTGCAGTCAAAACAGGGGTTGCCCATGTATATTGTCATTCAGAGGAGAGAGTGTGGTCTGTACAGTCCTTATCTTACCTAGTTTAAGTTCCATGGAAATGGTATCGTCTACTTCCACAGTGAGCTGAGAGCATGGTCATCTTGCCATGGACAGCATTTTGATAAGGCCAGTGTTTTCAGTTATTATATAGACTGTACTTCCAGGTACCAATATTTTCCTCATTTGAACTTGTATTTTTAACATTCTGCAGATTGTCATCTGGGCTTTGGGAGGAGTTAAACTGTGGTAATTTGGGGTTTGGGTTTTGTTATTTTGAGACAAGTTCTCCCTATATAGCCAAGGCTGGTCACCAAATCCGGGTCTCCTGCCTCAGCCTCCTGGGTACTGGGATTATGGGGATGGGTCACAATGCCCAGCTTCTTTTATGACACAAATACTAATATCTGAAAAAACAAATCAGAATCATAGGCAGAGGAACCATGTAACTAGAAAGATAGCTACAAAATTGCAAGCTGAAGCTTAATTCTATAATTTTAATTTTTTTATTTCTTACTTTTATTTCTTTAATGTGTATGAGTATATTGCATGCATGCATGTTAAGTGCACCTGTGTCATGCAGTGCCTGAGGAGGTCAAGACAGAGTGTCAGATTCATTGGAACAGGAGTTAGGGATGGTTATTAGCCTCCGTGTGGATGCTGGGATTGGAACCTGGGTCCTCTGCAAGAGCAGCCAGTGCTATTAACCACTGAACCATCTCTCCAGTCCTATAATTTTGATTTTTTAAATATTTATTTTTAATTTTTTATGTTTATGAGCATATTGCCTGCATGTAGGTAAGTGCACCCCTGTCATGCAATGCCCGTGGAGGACAGAAGAGGGCATCAAATCCCTTGGAACTGGAGTTACGGACAGGACAGTTGTTAGCTGTCATGTGGGTGCTGGGATTTGAACCCGGGTCTTCTGCAAGAACAGCCAGTGTTCTTAACCAGTGAGCCATCTCTCCAGCCCTATGATTTTGGTTTTCAAAAGAAAAAGTAAAACTCATTTGCTTTTGAGTTGCAAAAGCTAAACAATGGCAATTATTAATGTATAAGGTAAAGCAAAACTCAGAAAAAAACCAACTATTCTAATAGCAACTCTATTTCCTCTAGTTTAATGATCCATATAGGAACTCATGTTTGCTTGGTTGCTTGCTTGTTTGTCAGACAAGGTTTCCCTGTGTAACCCAGGCTGGCCTGGAACTTACTATGTAGCCCAGGCTGTCCTCAAATTCACTGTCCTCCTGTCTTAGCCTCTCAAAGACTGGGATTTATAGTAATATGCTACAATGCCCAGCAATGAAACTTTTTGTTTTGTTAATTAGGGTTTTTGTTGTTTTATTTTAACACAAGCCCTCGTCCAGCCCAGGCTGGTGTCAAACTCACTAGCTGAAGCTGGCCTTGAACTCCTGATCCTCCTGCCTCTGTATCCCAAGTGCTGGAATCACAAGCATATGCTGCCACACCAGGTTGAAGTCTTATAAGACTATTTCACAAGTGACTAAGCAGTCATAGACAAACTCATTCTTTTTGTTTGCTTGATTTTTGGTGAACCAATGAGTTTAATTAGGGTTATTTATAGGAGCATGGGTACCAGTGACTACATCACTGCAGAAAGCATTTCTCTCCTGAAACCATTAACTGCTTATAGATTCTCAGGAATGTTGAGGATTTGGATCCTGTACAAAACTTATGCAAGTAATTACAGCTGCTAGAGTTCAAGAATGCAGTGGCCAAGTCATACCCAGAAGACAGCATTCCACAACACTCTACTCTTTCCTCTGGTTTTTATATGTTCTTTCCTTTCCCCCCTTCTGAAATGTTCAGAGAAGCTTCTTTTTAGCAGTTGGAAGTGGTTACTGTAGACACTCAGGACTGGTCAAAGTGCTGAGAATAAGTGACTATTGAATACTCAGCCCTAAAGAGGACACCTACATCACCCTCTCCAAGACCCTGGGATCACACTTGAAACTATTCTCAAAAGATGGGGAAGGGCTAGGGGGATGGCTTAGTGGGTAAAATGCTTGCCTTAAAAGCATGAAAATCAGAGCTCAAATCCCCAGCAGCTATGTGAAGTCAGGTCTGCCTGTGTTCTAGCACTTTGGCAGGCAGAGACAGGATCCCTGACTGGTTAGTCTAGCCAAGTTGGCAAGCTATGGGTTCAAGTAAGGGACCCTGCTTCAATACATAAACTTCAAAGCAATCAAGGAAGACCTCCAACATCAGCCTTTGGCCTCCATACATATGTGCACATACATGCAGGCTCACACACATATGCACCCACACACATGCAAACATGCACTACACATACACATGCAATTTTTTTAAGATAGGAAAGATGGGAACAGGCAGAGGTGGTGGTGTGTGAATTCCAGTTGGGAGCTGCCTACAGCAGTTTCAAAGACTGGCCATTGGACAACAAGCACGTCTTAAAATGTAGAGAAACTTGGGCCAGCACTTGCAGCCAAGCCTGACAACTGAGTCTGATCCCTGGGACCTACATGGAGGAAGGATAGAATAGGATCCTAGCAATGCCAGTTGTTCTTATAACATCTACAAAGAGAATTTTAGGGCTGGGTGCGGTGGCACAGCCCTAATCCAGCATTCAATTCCAGCATTCAGGAGACAAATTCAGGTGGCTCTCTGTGAAATTGAGGCCAGCCTGGACTGCATATCGAATTCCATGCCAGCTGGAGCTACAGGGAGTACAGGGAGACCTTGTCTCAAAAGCACAAACAAAAGACCAAAAACAAAAAACTTAAAAACTTCAATATCACTAAAAATATTGACAAACTATATACAGGACTCTTTTCAGTCTTGTTTCTGTTGCTTTTTATCTTTATAATATACTCTTTACTTTTGGCAAACCTGAATTCACTGGAATTATTTTTGTCTTTTTGAGACAGGGTCATCCTGTAGCCCCAGCTGTCCTGGAACTCACTGTGTAGACCAGGCTGGCCTTGAACTCAGAGATTCTCCTGCCTCTGCCTCCTGAGGGCTGGGATTAAAGGAGTGTGCCACCTTGCCCAGCCTTCACTGGAATTTTTAAGCAAAGCTTTCAGTGACTCATTTTTGATGTGTTTAAATGCCAGGGGTTCTGAACTTGCTACTGTCTCCATATTAACATTAAGACCTACTAGGCCTGTTTAAGTAGTCTAATTGACTCAAGAAGGGAAAAAAAGAACAGTTGTTTTTAATGTTCCTTATTATTCTTTACTACAATGTATTCTGAACATTATAAACTGAAATCTTAACATGGGAGATGCTAATAAAAACTTGGACTTTGCTGGGCGTGGTGGTGCACGCCTTTAATCCCAGCACTCGGGAGGCAGAGGCAGGCAGATCTCTGTGAGTTCAAGGCCAGCCTGGTCTACATAGTGAGTTCCAGGACAGCTGGAGCTACAGGGAGACCCTGTCTCAAAAACACCAAAAAAAAAAAAAACAACTTGGACTTTTTCAAAGTAGACTGCCCTTATCCACAAATTATAAGGCTTTTTGGTCAAAAAAAAAAAAAAAAACAAAAAACAAAAACCTAGTCAGGCCTTCACTGAACTTATTCAGCCTTGACATGTTGAGGTATTATGGTTCCATAAAAACAAATGAGAACTAAAGAGTAGACAGAGAAAAGCACTTAGAGCCCCAGAGACCAATCTTCTTGTCCATAAAAATGGGAAAATATCCACTTTGTCTACCTTAAAGGACTAGCACAAGAAACAAAGGCACTAATGTACACGGTGAGACTTTTGTGTTAAGAACATTCATAGGTCAAGTGATCTTTGTTAATTTAGCCCTTATGAGCTTCTGCTAAATGGGAAGTCCCCATCTTTTTCTTGATAGATGAGTTGTTGCTATGGAAAATCTCTCTCTCTCTTAAAAAAAATGTATTTACTTTCATGTGTTTTACCTGCATGTATGGAAGTGTACCCGTGTTATGCAAAACCTGTGGAGGTCAGAAGAGGGCCTCAGACCCCATGGAACTGGAGTTACAGATGATTATTAGCCACTATGTGGATGCTGGAAACCGAACCCGAGTCCTCTAGAAGAGCAGCCAGAGCTCTTAAATGCTGAGCCACCTCTCTAGTCCCTTTGTGTACCATTTTGAAAAGGATTTTCAGGTCTTTACCTAGGGAGAGGCCCCAAACCACTCCTTCTGGAACCACTGGAAGGTATTATTTTATCCATTGTTTCTTTTGAGAGTGAACAGCCCTTGGTTCATGTCTTCAAAGCCTCCACCCTTTCAGAGATGGGTCCCTTTCATTCCACAGGGGTCATAGGCTTGGCTGTGCCACTGTCCCACTGACGTGGCTGCAGAGCATTCACCTCCCCTTTGCCATGTCTGCATAATGTGTTCAATACCAGCAGAACACTGATACAGAGAATCTTATTTCAAACAAGCAGGCACTGATTCTCAGCCCAGGCTTTCGACCATCTGAGGACTATTTTTCTTGATGTATACCACAACCCACCTACCAACCAACCAAAACTCTGATAGAGCACCCCTTTATCCTTCTCCCCACACTGCTTTGAGATCTACTGACATATACTCTCCCAGAATTTGAGGTTGCTGCCTGGATTCATGTCCCAGACTAATGAGGGAGTACCCTCTTACCTACAACCCAAATTGCTTTATATTTCAGAAAAATCAGGTCAGAAATTAATTAATAATTAAATCTAGCAAAATAAATATGTCCTGAGCATGGTTCTAAGTAGCTTTTCTGTCTAAAATAGTCCAAAAAAAACTTAAAGGACATGTTTTACAATAGAAGGTCATGGTGATTAACATCAAGGATTAACATCAAGTTAATTAACATCAAAGATTAACATAAAGTTAAACAACAAGAATGCTTTTAGAAAATGAGTTTTATCTAGGGTTGGTGGCCCACACCTTTAATCCCAGCATTCAGGAGGGCTGCAGGAGACCCTGTCTCAGAAAGACAGAAAGAAGGAAGGAAGGGAGGGAGGGAAGGAAGGGAGTCTTGTTTGCTTGCTTACTTTTTTGAGACTCAGTTTCCCTGTAGCTCTAGGGGTCTGGAACTCAGAACTTGCTAGTAGACCAGGCTGGCCTCAAACCCTTACACATCCACCTGCCTCTGACTCCCGAGTGCTGGAATTAAAGGCAAACACCACCATATCTGACTCATTTCATCCTCTTGTCTTCAGATTTGCCCCAACCTATAACTGGCAGGGAAAAAGTCACTACAGAGGCACCCACCATACCTACCTTGACCTGTGTTTCTCATCTTGGCCTGGTTCTCTAGTGTGCTTCTCGACCTGGAGCACATGCTTTTTTAAAAAAATTATTCTTTTTTTTTTTTTTTTTTTGGTCTTTTTGAGACAGGGTCTCCCTGTAGCCCCTGCTGTCCTGCTGTCCTGGAACTCACTATGTAGACCAGGCTGGCCTTGAACTCACAGAGATCCGCCTGCCTCTGCCTCCCGAGTGCTGGGAAGCTCTTTGTTTCTTTATCCTTCCTAGGTCCTTGATAGGAGACTGAGGAGAGAAATTATTTTAACAAAGAGTTGGCTTTAGGTGCTGTGATATGGCTGGGATTTGAACCCAGGAAGCACCTGGTTCCAAAGCCCCTGTCTTTTTTTTTCCCAGTGTACTGTGTGCCTCTCTGCCTGTTCTGTATGCTAATCCCTTCCCTGTAGCTTCTCAAGATTTCAGTTAGTCCCCAAAGTTACATCATGCAGTCTTTTGTTCTGATAGATGATAAGGTCAAACTAAAATGAAACTGGACTACAAGCAGTCTTTTAAAAATCAAATTGAAGCACTCTCTTCTCACCACTTCAGGAGAAGAATTGGTATTTTCCAAAATTCAGAAGTACCAATAAGTTTGGAATTTTAGATAGTGTCCAGTTGATTGTTGTACACATCTAGGCCAGAGTTTCACTGTCGCATTCATTTTCCAGAAAAAGAGCACAGAATAAATTGCTACTAATAGTAGGTTTTGTTGAGATTTTTTGCATAATAAAAGTCGTAACTGAGCAACATTAACTACAGACACTCCTCCCAATAAATCCATGGAGACTGAGAAACACTTCAGAGGAATACAAACCCTAAGTAGTCTTTGGCAAGGGGTAATTTGCCATGATGATAGCTGAATAAGGAGAATACTGAGCGACTGACTACAAAGAGGCATCTGAAATGAAACTGGCTGTGGCTGAAATCTCTCAATGGAAAATATACATATAATTTCTCACATGTGGAGCCCAAATTGATCTCTAATTTTAACAATGCATACCAAGAAGGTCAGTCATACTTTTTGACCTAATAATCTCATTCCAGAAAATTTATCTCAAAGAAATAATTCATAATTGAAGACTATACATATTTTTACAATAGCATGATTTATAACTAGGAGGAAACTAATTTTCCAAAAAACAAAGGAAAAACAGTATATTTTGGTGCCTTAATTCTTTGAAGCTCTTTTATAGCTTTAAAAATAATATCACAGAGATAGGAGAGATGGCTCAGCACTTAAGAGCACTGGCTGCTCTGGCAGAGGACCCAGATTTGGTTCTCAGCACTCACTTGGGCACTAACAACCATCAGCAGCTCAGGTTCTAGGAGCTCCCACGGCCTCTTCTGGCCTCCACAGCATTGCATGCACATGGTGCACTTACATACATGCAGGCAAAACACTTCATACACATAAAGTAAAATTTAATTAACTAATTAAAACAAAAAAAATACTGTCACAGTTTATAAAAACATGTCAAGACACAGTGCGCACGTGTTGAAAAGTATGAGGGGAAATAAAGAAAATAGCTACCCAGAGACTGTGAGATTATAAATCAGAATTGTTTTCTTTTGCAATGACTATATTATTCTTAGAAGTTTTTTTTCTTTTTAATTAATCCTTTAAAATATTGTTTTATGCTGGGCGTGGTGGTGCACGTCTTTAATCCCAGCACTCAGGAGGCAGAGGCAGGCGGATCTCTGTGAGTTCAAGTCCAGCCTGGTCTACACAGTGAGTTTCAGGATAGCTGGGGCTACAGGGAGACCCTGTCTCAAAAAGGCAAAATATATATATATATATTGTTTTATTTATGTGCATATGTGTGTGTCTATGTGAGTGAATGGCACATGTGTAGGTACCTGTGGAAGCCAGAAGGGGGCATCAGAGCCCTTGAAGTTGGAGTCACATGAGGTTGTGCACCACCCAAGATGGGTTCTGGAACTGAATGTGCGTCCTCTGCAACAGCAGCAAGAGTTCTTAACCATTGAGCCATCTCTCCAATCCCCTTAATCATTTATTTAATAGAGGGTTTTTTTTCTTCTTGTTTTTCCAACTTCAACTTACACAGAATTGTATTTCATAATTATTTTGAAATTAGGAGATTATTCTACAAAAATATATGCCTGGGCCATCCTAACCAAATGTGAATTATAGATATGAAAATTACTAATTCACTAGATCAAAGTATAATGACACATATGCATGAAAATGTCATAATGAAACCCATTAGTTTTATGCTAACTTTAAAAATTCGTAAAAAGCACTCTAGAATTAAAAGAAAAGAACATTACTAATTCACAAATGCTAATCTTATTGTTCTAATTTGCAGTGAAGGGAATTTGGCTACAAAGCAGGTCGTGTTCCTTCAGAGGCCCGTCATGTGGCATCCAGCTGCTCAGACCCCAGAAGTGAGTAAAATTCACCAACTTTGACTCTATGAATAAAAGACCATTCTAAAGCACTTCATCCTTAGACTCTCTCTGTCATTCCAAATGCAAGCAAAGATGAGGAAATATGAACTCCACGTGGAAACTGTCTTCTAAAGCAGCATGTGAAAAAGAAACTGAGTTTGATCCCCAGAAACCACTGTGAGAGAGAACCAACTGCCAAAAGTTGT
>NW_008351455.1:1010120-1013441 GCF_000622305.1 Nannospalax galili | reverse complement strand
TATCAGATCCCCTGGAACTGGAGTTATGGATGATTGTTAGCCACCATATGGGTGCTGGGGATCGACCTCAGGTCCTCTGCAAGAGCAGCCAGTGCTCTTAACCACTGAGTCATCTCTCTAGCCCCTTTTAATTGTTTCAAAAAGAAGAACTATGCCAGCCTTCAGGCAACATGAGACAGTTCTGAAGAGTACTATAAAATATGTCATTCCAACCAAATACACCACTTCTGGGGCTGGAGAGATGACTCAGCAGTTAAGAGTACTTGTTGCTCTTGCAGAGGACCCAGGTTTGGTTCCCAGCATCCATATGGCAACTAATATCCATCCTTAATTCCAGTTCCAGAGAATCCAATGCCCTCTTCTGGCCTCTGTATGTGGTGCACTTATATACATGCAGGCAAAACACTCATACACATAAAATAAAAATAATAAGTAGCTGGGTGTGGTGGCACACGCCTCTAATCTCAGCACTCTTTGGGAAGCAGAGGCAGGTGGATCTATGTGAGTTCAAAGTCAGCCTGGTCTATATAGTGAGTTTCAGGCCAGATGGGGCTACAGAGAGACCCTGCCTGAAAAAGACCAAAATATAATTAATTAAAAATAAATAAATAAATAAATAAATAAACTAACAAATAAGCTGACAAGGGGCTGGGAATGGCAAATTTACATTTCAAGTTTTGCACCAGAATGGGGAAAAGTCGAAGTTCAATGTCTTGTTGGAAGTAAAATCCAAAATAAGCCACTTTGACATAAGAACTATTTTGAGCTACAGGCAATTAGGGGAGTAGACACAGAAAGAACTCTCTGACTTCCTCTTTTCTGCAAGAAAAATGGCATATATTTCACTTCATAGAGGTAACATAAGTTCCCATTTTGTATAAACATCTATTCTCCCCTGATTAAGAGACTTAATCACTGACGATGATTCACACTCACCTGAATCTACAAAAAAACAAACCTTACTAAATTAACCCTGATCTTCTTTGAGTTTTTGCTGCTTTTCTTCAAGTCCCTGTGTACATACAAAATAAACCTTTACTGCTGACCTGGCTCCTTAATTCCCAGGCCTCAGCTACCAAACCTGAGGGTAGAAGAAAGTTTTTTCCTCCATTTTTGTTCTAAATTCCCTATAGCCCCAGCAGACCTGCCACTCTAGAACAGACTGTAGAACAGGCTGGCCTCAATCTCATAGAGATCTACCTTCCTCTGTATTCTGAGTGCTGGGGCTAAAGGTGTGTACCATCATGCCTGGCTCTAAAATAGTATTCTTGAATGAAGCAATACCGTATTAATAAAACATAACTCGCAAAAGGATCAGAAAATATTTAAAGTGATCTGTTATAACTATATCAAGAAATGACTGGGTAAAAAACAATTTTTTTTAAGGATCTAGAAGATGGTTCAGAGGTTAAGAGCACTGGCTGCTCCTGCAGAGGACCCAAGTTTGGTTCCTAGCCCCCGCGTGGCAGCTGTCTGTAATTCCTATTCCAGGGGCTCCAATGCCCTTTTCTGGCCTCCACAGGCATTTCATGCTTGTGGTGACTTACATGCAGGCAAAACACGCATGTACATAAAATAAAAATGAATCGGGGGCTGGAGAGATGGCACAGCAGTTAAGAACACTGGTTGTTCTTGCAGAAGACCCGGGTTCGAATCCCAGCAGCTAACAACTGTCCTAACTCCAGTCCCAGGGGATCCGACAGCCTCTTCTGACCTCCGCAGGCATTGCACGACACGTGTGCACTTACCTACATGCAAGGAATACACGCATACACATAAAATAAAAATAAAAGTTTTTTTAAAAATGAATTAAAAATAATTTTAGAAATGACTTGGGGCCTGGAGAGATGGCTCAGGGGTTAAGAGCACTTCCTGCTCTTCCAAAAGATCCAGGTTCAGTTCCCAGCACACACATGGAGCCTAACATCAGTCAGTAACTCCAATTCCAGGGGATCCAACACCCTCTTCTGGTTTCCTTGGGCATAGCATTCACACGGTGCACTTACATGCAGGCAAAATACTCATACACATAAAAAATTAATTTTAAAAAAGAAGCAAGACTAGATGGATGCAGACTAGGGATGGAAAATGTTCCATTCTTCCATGTTTTTCCACAAAGCCAATTTGTCACGTGTAACTAGCAGCCTCTTCTTTCTCTTTCCTATTTTAACATTCTACAAATGAGCATCATATTTTTAGAAAAGATTCCTCGCCTTCATAACCTCATGGGATTTGGATTAACTGAGGGCAACGCAGTCATGTTTGTGAAGATATGGGGATTGAATTCAGCCACTTCCCAATCCCTGCTATTTAGGATTCTATAGCTGTTTCCTGACTCATTGGAAGTATTTAGACCCTGTCTTCAACTTTAAATACTAGGACTGGGGATATAGCTCAATGGTAGAGTACTTGACTACTATGTATAGGCCCCAGGTTCAATCCCAAGTGCTAAAAAGCAAATAAACAGACTTCTGGGTAGAATGGCAGAGCTGAAGCTATTTGTGTGACCCAGGGAAGAAGAGTCAGGATAAGGAAGAACAGACTCCTTTCCAAAGAGAGAGAGGGAGGAGCATCAGAAGCTCACAGGAGAGTGAGGATGGTGAAAAGTGGGGTCAAAGAGAAGAGCAACAGCGAACAGAAAGCCACAGCGAGACTGACAAAAATCCTCCCCAGGAAGAAGCCCCAGGAGTGGCTGCCATTGGTGACAACCTCATCGCCACACAGACCCACCACCAGGACTCGAGTCCAGGGACTTAAGTATTTTCTGTACTATGCCGGGCCCCAAGTACTGACACAACAAAGAGTCAGAGAGAGGGAGTGGGCTGGTCCACCAGGGATGCACAAAGGTGGTCAGTGTGATACTGACCGCTAAAGCCACAGAGGAAGTATAACACAGCTACCCCATCATCCCAGAATGAGCTCTCATGACCCCACCCTGGAATTCTCATCTTCCTGTCTCTCCCTCCAGAGTGTGAGATTACAAGCATTGCTGCCATGAGTTTTAGTCTGTGGTGCTAGACCAGCCCCTACTTTCTCTTTTCTTTTTTTTTTTTCCTTTTTTATTTTTTATTTACAGCATGAGGGTTTTTTTTCATTTTATTTTATTTTTTTTTATTTTAAATTTTTTTTTTACAATTAAAGTTACAGTTTTAACAATATACAAAATATTACACTAATTCAGATTTTTTGGCATAATGATTACAGATTTGATAAATACATTTTATATCTCATAATAGCGATGAGGATTATACAAAAGCTATTAAAACAATTATGAGAATAAATTCTATTGTCACTTAAGTATCTAAAGCTATTTTCCTTTGC
>NW_008351455.1:985309-1004635 GCF_000622305.1 Nannospalax galili | reverse complement strand
GAGCGGAGAGCTGCGCTATAGAGTTTCCCCAAGAGGCCTTTTTTTTTTTTTTTTTTAATATAGGGTCTCATTATGTAGCTGTAGCTGGCACATGCACTTAACTGCCAAGCCATCTCTCCAACCCCTCTTTTCCTAACTTTTCGTGAACATGTTTCCCTAGAAGTTTTCTAATCATTTTTTAATATCTTAAAGGAAATATGGCTACAAAGGGCTTTTTTTTTTTTTTTTTAATATAGGGTCTCATTATGTAGCTGTAGCTGGCACATGCACTTAACTGCCAAGCCATCTCTCCAACCCCTCTTTTCCTAACTTTTCGTGAACATGTTTCCCTAGAAGTTTTCTAATCATTTTTTAATATCTTAAAGGAAATAGGGCTGAGAAGCTGGGTGTGGTGGTACTCACTTTTAATCCCAGCACTCAGGAGGCAGAGGCAGGCTGATCTCTGTGAGTTTGAGGGCAGCTTGGTCTACATAGCAGATTCCGGGCCATCTAGGGTACAGGGAGACCCTGTCTCAAAAAGACAAAAAACAAGCACCTCCTGTCCTCCAGGAGGTCTCTCCATTTTTCTTTCAGTGACAGAACTTTCTCCCTCCCACACCCTACAATGTTTCGTTGGACATGTGGTGTTTCACTGTAGTACCACTGTGGTTGCCCAGACCACATTTTCCAGCCTCCTTTGCAAGTGAGTGTGGAGAGAAAAGTAAGCTCAGGCCCATGCAAAATGAGAAGGGATGATGTCTGTGATTTGGATCTCACAGCCTTGGCGTATACTAGGAATGCCTTTTTTACCTCTCTTTACTGGGCATGGTACCAACTGGTACAGGAGCCTTGGTCCACAGGCAAGAGCCCATTTCTGAGCATAACAAGGCTGATCCAGGCCAAAAAGCCCTTTCTGCCATCCTCAAGTGTCTGCCCATCTTTAGCTATTACAAGACAGAAAGACTTTCTACTGTGTTTAAGCCATTCTTTCCTGGGTATTATTGTTTACTTGTTATTGTGGGTGTGTATGATGTTTGTTGGGGTGCACATGCTATGGTGTGTGAGAGGACAAAGGACAGATTTGTGGAGTTGGTTCTCTCCACGTGGGTTTCAGAGATCAAACTCAGGTTGTCAGGCTTGGCAGCCAGTGCTCTTACCTGCTGAGCCATCTTGCAAAATCCCTTTACTCAATCTTTTTTGTTAGAGCAGCTTAGTAACTATTTACTGATTAACAATCAACATAGAAAAATGTTGCTTATGACTAATGTTTTCAGTTTAATTTTGCCCAACTTTCTAATTATGAAAAATTTCAAGTATGTAGAAATTTTAAAGGCTAGAATAATAAGCACCAATGTGCCTCTCCACTTAATTAAATACTTGTTAATATTTTCCCTTATTGCTTTAGAGGTATGTGTATGCTTTGGAATAGCAAAACTCATTGATAAACACATCTGTATAACCACTGAATGTTTTTTAACTGAAAAAAAATACAGAGCCATTTGGAGTTTTTTCTTCAGTCTTTTTATATAGTAAGTAGAATTTAATGATCAGGTATTGAAAGGAAAACATTCCTGTGAACACAATAACCTCTCATTACCCAACCTTATACCAGACACACTTTATATGTTTCCAGAGCAAATCCTGAGAGCCCTTGAGTCTGTGCTAACGTTCCTCATGTTTTATAGAGGAAATGGAGATGTAGGGAGGTCAGCAAGCTCTGTCTGTGTATCTCTCCCACCTCAAGCCTTCAGAATCCTTTCCATATTTATTGTCAACTCTGAGACTACAATGGATGACAACCCTACTCTGAGTTAGTAGAAACCAAATACTGTTAAATATTTATCTCTGGGGGCTGGAGAAATAGCTCAGTGGTTAAGGACTGTGCTTCAGAGGACCCAGGTTTGGTTCCCAGCACTCATATGGTAGCTAACAACTGTTCATAACTCCAGATCTGATGCTCTCTTCTGACCTCTGTGGGCCTCGTACGACACAGATGCACCTACGTACACACAGGCAATACATTCATACACATAAAATATTAAAAAAATAAATGTCTTTTATTATTTAAAATTATATGTATATGTGTATGTTTGTGTATATGCGCACATGAATGCAGGTGCCCCAGAGTCCAGAAGAGGGAATCAGATCCCCTAGAGCTAATATAACAGGCAACTTTGAACCACCCACATGAGTGCTAAGAACTGAACTCAGGACTGCAAAGGCAGTATAGTCTATTAACTGCTAAGCATCTCTCCAGCCCCAGGAATCAAATACTTTTAACTTTATCTCTTATAAATGATTATCAAAGGAAATGTGTTTTGCCTGCATCTATGTAACTGCACCCATGTGATGCAGTCAGTGCTCATAGAGAACAGAAGAAGGTGTTCTATCCTTTGGAACTTCTGGATGGTTGTGAGTTACCATGTGTTGCTGGAAACTGAACCCAGGTCCTCTGCAAGAGCCATCAGTGCTCTTAACTGCTGAGCCATCTCTCCAGTTCCTCTATGGCATAGTTTTGAGGATGTCGTATAAATAGAATACAGTCTGCAGCCTTCTGAGACTGGCTTTTTTCATTCAGTATGACACCTGTGAGATTAATCCAATTATTGTTCCTATCCCTAGCCATTTCTTATAATGCACTAGTGGGACCAGCCACTCCAGTTGTGGATCCTGCCTCTGAAGAATCAGGGACTGATTTAATATTTTATTTATTTATTGTCTTTTTGAGACAGGGTCTCCCTGTAGCCCCAGCTGGCCTGGAACTCACTATGTAGACCAGGCTGGCCTTGAACTCACAGAGACCACCTATCTCTGCCTCCTGAGTACTGGAATTAAAGGTGTGTACTACCACACCACAGCTCTTAAACTTTTTTAAACTAATTTTTTATTTTATTTTATATGCATAAGTGTATTGCCTGCATGTATGTAAGTGTACCCATGTCGTGCAATGCCCACAGAGGTCAGAAAAGGGGGCAAGATCCTCTGGAACTGTAGTTATAGGTGGTTGTTAGCCACTGTGTAGATGCTGGGAACCAAAACAGGTGCCTCTGCAAGAGCAGCCAGTGCTCTTAACCACTGAGTCACCCTTCCAGCCCCATATTAATTAAACTTCATAATCATACAGCAAGGAAAAAATATGTTTGAAATCTTTTAGAGGTACAGTGTTAAATATTTGTCATCTAATATTTCAGATTTATAACTGATGGCTGTTATTAATGCTTATCTAAAAGTGAATTACTATGAATTTTAGTATCCAATTTTTATTAAGGAAATTCCTGTTACAATGAAAGTTGGCCTCTGTTATCTGGTAAATAATAAAGGATTACAAATTTCACCTTTGGCTTTGTTGCCACTGAGAAAGAACAGATCCAGGGCAAGGCCCCTGATAGCCAGGCTGGAGGAAGCTCAAGCTAGCAACAATGTTCAGCCCTGTCTGAAGCAAAAAGACTACATCCTCACTGACCAGGGCCCTGTGCTGGGTAATGGCCATTCCCAAATATGGTACATATCTTAAAGAAAATTTCAGGCCCCAGTATGTATATTAAGTTCAGCACATTGGGTGAGCAGGAATTTAAAAGGGCAAGGATCAAGGATGAAAGATCGGACACTTACAATTGATGAATACAAGGGTGTCAATGGAAAATGGGAGCAGCACAGAACTAATTGCAACTTGGACCCACGGAGTGGCCTTTGCTGAAGAAGGACCCATCAAACTTTCCTTTCCTTAAACCTGTGCATAGACTCCAATAATTAGGCTAAGAAGAAAACAAAAACAAACTGCCCTGGCACTGCTGAGCCCCTCCTTTCCATCCCACACCTGAGGGACTCCATCTTCATATACAATGTGACAGACAAGTTACATCCCACTCTGGCCCTCAAATCTAATCTAATGGAGCTGTTTGTTTACTTTCTGTATTTACCACAAAAATACTTTTATATTTTTGTACACTACAGTTCAACAAACCTGTAGTTAAGCTTGTATAAGACCACCCTAGGTACCTGATACCTATGTTTTTCTAAGAGTTTCATAATTTTAGCTTTTTTAAAAATATATTTTATTAGGCCAGGCGTGGTGGTACACACCTTTGATCCCAGCACTTGGGAGGCAGAAGCAGGCAGATTTCTGTGAGTTCAAGGCCAGCGTGGTCTACATAGTGAGTTCCAGGCCAGCTGAGTTACAGGGAGACCTTGTCTCAAAAAGACCAAAAAAAGCCAGGGGTGGTGGTGCACGTTATATTATTTTATGTGCATGAGTGTATTGCCTGCATGAATGTAAATATGCCCATGTTGTACAATGCCTGTGGAGCTCAGAGGAAGGCATCAGATAACCTGGAACTGGACTTACAGATCATTGTTAGCTGCCATGTGGGTGCTGGGAGCCAAACCCAAGTCCTCTGTGAGAACAGACAGTCCTCTTAGCCTCTGAGCCATCTCTCCAGTCCCCATTGCATGAGTGTATTGCCTGCATGAATGTAAATATGCCCATGTTGTACAATGCCTGTGGAGCTCAGAGGAAGGCATCAGATAACCTGGAACTGGACTTACAGATCATTGTTAGCTGCCATGTGGGTGCTGGGAGCCAAACCCAAGTCCTCTGTGAGAACAGACAGTCCTCTTAGCCTCTGAGCCATCTCTCCAGTCCCCATAATTTTAGTTTTTGCACTTAGGAAAATCTAATCTTAGTTTTCAACAAACATATAAACAAATCTTGGATAAATAAAGTCTTTGTAATTGGGAAAAAGGCAACAACTTATAATTTTATCTTTATCTTATTCAGCTTTATGTACCCAGGTGATAATATCCCAGTATATGTTCATAGTGTTAAATAAGCTCTTGTAGTAAAATCACCTTGAATTCTCCTCCCTGAGCTCCTTCTGTAACTTAATCTAAATTGTTTTGTCCTAAGTTTACTTAGCAGAGATATGTCCTTCATCTTGATCTGTACCTAAGGCATTGGCAGCCCTTAGTGAATATTTATTTGCAAAACACCCACAAACTATGGGTCTGATGAATGAGCTAGATCAAACTGCTGAGCAATAATCCTGTGAGGAGATGCAGTTTGTAGCAGGACAAGGAAAGGGATCTGCTTGGACCCCAAAGAAACTCCAATCATTCATTCAAAATAAACCTAGTCTGAATTTTCCAGGACAGGCCTCTAAGACATGAGACAAGGCAGCCACCAAAGCACATTTTCTACTGTTTAGATAGCAACTAACACCATTGCTGGATAGCTTTAGTTGTCAACTTGACACACCTGGGTAGAGGGACTCACAATTGAGGAACTGCCTCCACTGGGCTGGCCTGTGGCCATGTCTGTGGGGTGTTTTCTTGATTGTTGAGTGATATGGCAGGGCCCAGCCCACTGTGGTGGTCCTGTGTTTTATAAGGTTGAGCACTGGGGCTGGAGAGATGGCTCAGCGGTCAAGAACACTGGCTGTTCTTGCAGAAGACCCGGGTTTGAATCCTAGCACCCACATGGCAGCTAACAACTGTCCGTAACTCCAGTTCCAGGGGATCCGCCAGCCTCTCTCTCTGTCCTCTGCGGGCATTGCACAACACGGGTGCACTTACCTACATGCAGGCAATACACACATACACATAAAAATAATAAAATATTTTTTTAAAAAAGAAAAGTTGAGCACAGGCCAGGGGAGCATGCCAATAAGCAGCATTCCTCCAGGTTCCTGCCAAGTTCCTGTCTTGGCTTCCCTTGATGATGTACTATGAGCTGCAACCTAAATAGGCCCTTTCTTCCCCAAGTTGGTTTTGGTCAGTGTTTTTATCAGAGCAATCAAAAGTAACTAAGACACACCAACAACGAAAATGTACTCATATTCACTCTACCTTGCTTTGTTCCCCAAGTACGACTGTAACTCATTTCTGGCCTCAAAGAGGTACACATCCCACTTGCCAGTGAGAATGACAAGCCAAGAACAGAGAGTTTGCAAGACAGGTAGAAGTGAGGAGCAGGACTAGTCCTTAAAGGTGAGCAGGCTCTTTCTTGCTGGTGCTGAGGATGAAACCCAGGGTCTTGAGCATGCTAGGCAGGTGCTCTAGCACCAAGCCATATCCCCAGCACCAATAGTGAGCAGGATTTTGAAGAGAAGTAAGAGAAGTTTCAGGCAGAGAAGCCGTGTTGGTGAGAGAAGAGGCACAGGAGACACACTTATCTCCTGATTAACAATCTCTGTGTTTCAGAGGAAAGCCAGCCGCCTTCTGAAAGGTGAAGACAGAAACAAAGTGAACACCAGGACCGTCAGCCTGGACACAAACGCATCCCAACCAGCAGAAGCCCAGGCCCTGCCCGTGGAGGGTCTCCTCTCTACCTCCAGAGAATGTTGGACCAAGGAGGGGCAGCCAGCACAGTGCAGCAGTTTCTCCGGGTTTAGCAGCAGTGACAGCGTCCTCCGGGAACTGGATGATGGACAGTTTGACCAGGAAGATGGTGTGACGCAGGTCACTTGCATGTGAGCTGGCGGGTGAAGCAACAGAAGGTTTTGTAAATAGTTATTAAAATGGCTGCCAACTGACTTTATTATTTTTATCTGCATTTATGTAATTTTTTCAAAAATTTTCCAGACCCCATCTTTACTCTATGTAAACTTTGGCTCAACCTCCCAGATAAGGAAGAATAACCAGCATTATTTATCAATTCAGAATCATGTTTCCATTTCTCTCAACTAAAACATCTGGCTAAACAGATGTCCTACTTGGTCATTAAGTGATAGCCTACTTCAGTTTCTCATGAATAGATAGAATAAATGTTCTTACCATTCCTATTAAAAAGACTGACTATCCAAGTTATTATATTAACCAGTTAGAGAGCTCTCAGGAAGTTACAGTCTTATTTAAGTGAAAAATAATCTTTCTGTCTCTCATTCCCCTTCTCTTTCACATACACACAGATTAGTGAAAATAAATATTTCCTGACTATAACAATCTTAATTTTGTGTTTGCCTATGGCATGTATATACAAAGCAGATCCTGTTTGTCAAAATAGTCTCCTTTCCTATGTCTTTCCTTTTAAAGGGTCACTATGCTACCAACCCCCTTACTGATACACTGAACCTGGGCATTATTGATCCTAATGACCACAGAGAAGCACCTCTTAAAACCCTGTCAGAAGAGAACTCATAATCACAACATGTGGAAACCTTAAACAGAAACATTTGACTTTCTTTGAAATTGCAAATACCAAGGCTGGAGAGATGGCTCAGTGGTTAACAGCACTGGCTGCTTTTGCAGTCAACCTGGGCTGGGTTCCTAGCACCCACATGGCAGCTAACAACCATCTGTAACTCCAGTCCCAGGGATCCAACACTGTCTTTTGACCTCTGTGGGAACTACACGACCTGGGTGTACTTACATACATGCAGGCAATACACTCCTACATGTACAAATAAATATTTTAAAAGAATAAAATTGTATATACCATTGAAGAAAAAAATACCAACTCAAATGGAAGCATGCCTTCCACTGCTCTCTAGATTATAATTGGGCTTGTATCTTGACGTGTCAAATCTGGAAGAATGTTGAAACCCAGACCTCTCAGTCCTGCAGGACTGGAGATAGGTCAAACCATGCTGTGTGACATGGACCTACTCCATGTCACAGGGAGGCTTCTCTACTAGGTAAAGATGAATGTTCTACAAAATAGAAGACTCATTTATGTATGAAAGGCTTACCTTCAAGAGAATTACAACTGGCTCTGCCAATGAGGAATTCAGCCTATCATATTTTATTAGCTTGATGTTGACATTGTGAAACATTCAAATAATAAACTGTCATTTTTTATTAGGATGTCATTTTATTGAGCACAAATATTCATGTATTTATCTTAGTTTGCTTATTTTGTTTCTTTTAATCTTTTTTATTATTTTATGTATATGAGTCTATTGCCTACATGTATGTAAGTGCACCTGTGTCATGCAATGCCTGTGGAGGTCAGAAGAGGGCATCAGATCCCCTGAAACTGGAGTTACAGACCATTGTTTGCCACCATGTGGGTGCTGGGACTCAAACCCAGGTCCTCTGAAAGAGCAGCCAGCACACTTAATCACTGAGCCATCTCTCTAGCCCTACTGGTTTTGTTTTCTGAGACTGGGTCTTGCTACATGTAGCTTGGCTCACTTGGAATGCACAGTAATTCTGCCTGTTTCCTGAGTCCTGGAACCTATAAGGCATATGCCACCATGCCTGGCTTTCATATGCTGTGTACATAGGACAGATATGTACTGTATATTATCAAATATATACTGTAACTAAACTAAGCCAATCTGCATGAATTTCCAATGAGGTCACAAGAATGACTTTATAATTAACATGCCAAAGCTCCTTTTACACATATAAATGGAAATAAGGACTTTCTGCTCAGCCTTACACTTTAGAAATACCTATCAATAATATGTGTGGGGATGTTTTTTGTCTTGATTTTGAAATTTTTATTTATTTCTATTTTGTATGTATGAGTGTTGTGCCTGCATGCAAGTGCACCTGGGTATGCAATGCCCACAGAGGCCAGAAGAGGGTGTCAGATCCCCTGGAAATGGAGTTATGGACAGTTGTTAGCTGCCATGTGGGTGCTAGGAACCAAGCCTGTGTCCTCTGCAAGAGTAGTCAGTACTCTTAACTGCTGAGCCATCTCTCTAGCCCCTTATCTTGATTCTTAAATGAACTTTGGTTATATATTCAAGAATTAGTGAGTAGGGCATGGTAGTACACACCTGTAATCCCAATCTTCAGAGGCTGAGGCAGGAGGATCAAATATTTGAGGCTACAGGACACCTGCTGCTACATAATATCTTTAGACACCTAGACATGACAGAGAAGCTGTACCCATGAAATGTCAACATTTTTTTTGGAGGGGAGTATTTTTTTTTTTTTTTGAGATAGGGTCTCCCTGTAGCCCAACTGGCCTGGAACTCATTATGTAGAACAGGCTATGCTCTGGATCTCACAGATCTCACAGAGATCCACCTGCCTCTTCCTCCTGAGTGCTGCGATTAAAGGTGTGCACCACCATGCTAACTATATGTTTTCTTAAACAAGACCTGCACAATGACAATACTAGCTGACATGCTGTAAGCTCAAATTCACTGCTGGAAGGTACATGTGGCATCCAGTTCCCTCCTCCCACTGTCCTTATGACAACCCAAGGCAAGAATTCTCCAAAACCACCATTTGGAAAATCCTAACAAGTTTATTGACCTTGCTAACTGAGCTTGGGGTGCTGATTTACTTACAAAAGAATGCCCCCCTCCACCAATTCATGGTTGTACTGGAAAATCCACACCCAAACATAAATCCTGTGGCTTCCCGACAGTCACACAAAATGGGAAGAGGCCTGCCTCATGGCATTCTCCACTAATATATCCTTAGCCCTTCCCCCCCATGCAGCTAAGATCGACTGATTGGATGGGAGGGGTAACTGGATCCCCCCACCTGACTCCTTTCCAGGAACTTGGGAAGGAGGTGGGACTATAGCTTGCTGCCATAGTGGTTGAAGGAACTTCCAGGTAACACATGCCAGGGTGGATGGGAGAAATTTCACAAGGCCCCACATGTAGATGAAGAGCTATAGGCAATCAATGGCTGTTGAGAGAGGGAGAATCAGTTTTCTCAAGGAACAAGCTCCCTGACAGGTTATCCAATCCCAAGTGGTCAGTCCTAAATATGTATACACAAACACTAAATGGACTCAGTAGGTTGTGGGTATGCATATAAAATCCTGTGGCTTCCCGACAGTCACACAAAATGGGAAGAGGCCTGCCTCATGGCATTCTCCACTAATATATCCGTAATATAACCGTAATTAAAGAAGAGGCCACAAAATTAGGAGGGAGTAGACGGGAAGTGAAATAGCAAATGTTTAGATGATCCCTGCCCTACTCCAGCCAAACATCCTAGAAAAATCTGAGACCTCCCCTACCTATGCCAGGTAAGACCTGGGATAGTCTGGATTTCCACCCTCATGAGGCTGTGTTACAGTCTGGGTATTAAGTGCCCCCGCCCCCACATAAAGGCCTATGTGTTAAAGGCTTGGTCTCCACAGCTGGTGGTACTATGGAGAGGGCACTAACTTTATCAATGGATTAACCCAGTGATGCGTTCATAGCTTACTATGGGTTCATATTTATTAAGAGGGGGTACTTAGAAGTAGGTCTTTAAGGGCTGGTCTGCCTTTGAAGCATATACCTTGTCCCCAGACTCTGTCTCTCTGCTTCCCAGCTGCCATGAGATGAGCAGCTTTCCTTTGTTTGCCCTTCTGCCATGATACTTCTGTCTCATACTGCCTGAAAGTGATGAAGCCACCTGACCAAAACCTCTGAAACTACGGGCTAAAGTAAAGCTTTCCTCTTGATTTTTCTCGTGTATTTTGATATAGCCACAGGACTCTGTCAACCACAAACTGTAACAAGAGTCTTCAAAACTCCAGCTGTGGTGAAGTCAGAGATACACAGGGAACTAAGACAGTTTCATCATGTCTAAAGATTATATTATACCCAAGGACTTTCAATGACCCTTAAAGATATTTAAACTGTTATACCATTATTTGTAATAAATCCTCTATAATTTTAAGAAATAAAACAGTCAGGGCTGGAGAGATGGCTCAGCAGTTAAGAGCACTGACTTCTGCTGCAGAGGACCCAGGTTCAATTCCCAGCATCCACATGGTGGCTACGAACCGTCCTTAACTCCAGTTCCAGGGGAATCCAACTTCCCTCTTCTGACCTCCGAGACATTGCATGACACGGGTGCACTCACACATATGCAGGCAATATACTCACACACACAAAATAAAAATAAATTAATATTTTTTAGAAAAAGAAATAAAATAAGCCGGGCGTGGTGGTGCACACCTTTAATCCCAGCACTCTCAGGAGGCAGAGGCAGGTGGATCTCTGTAAATTGAAGGCCAGCCTGGTCTTCATAGCGAGTTCCAGGACAGCTGGAGCTACAGGGAGACCCTGTCTCAAAAAAGACCGAAAAAAAAAAAGATAAAAGAAATAGTCAAGTTTTAAAGGAAGAACACTAAAACTACTGAGTGGTTGTTTGCTAGACATGACAATCCAAGGCTGTCGTGTTTGGTGTTTCATCCTCAAAACACCAAAGGTCAGATTTATGAGTCTGATGTGCTACCTACACTACACTAATGAGGCACATTGAAGGCTGGACTTATCCCAGTTCAGGATAAAGAAACCAGCCCAGAACGCTGGAATACATGGGTAGTTATGCACAGCTTTGGGGCTAAGAAACGAGAATTCAGAATTTGGCTTGATTCCAAGTATCCTCATCACACAGAGAAATGATTAGGTTGTTCTTCAACCCAAAAGTAGCATCTCTCCTTTATTCCTCTCTTTTCTTAGTAATCAGCAATCATTAAAGCTATGGAAGCAATCAAGTGAATAAAGCACTACGAAACTATTTATAATTCAACTTTAAAAATTGCTGGAACAGCCAGGCGTGGTGGCGCATGCCTTTAATCCCAGCACTTGGGAGGCAGAGGCAAGTGGATCTCTGTGAGTTCAAGGCCAGCCTGGTCTACATAGTGAGTTCCAGGACAGCTGGGGCTACAGGGAGACCCTGTCTCAAAAACAAACAACAATAAAAAAAATGCTGGAACATAGAAGAGGTAAAGAAGAGGACACTAATGAATCTCTTGGTTCTCATTAATGAAGCTCCCTCAGGCCAGGAACACAAAAGGTCACAAACAGCCAAACCGTAGAGATTAAGAGTCTGCAGGATGCTGGTCCTTGGACAGGACTACTATATTAAACTTCACCCACCCAAGGTTCAGGGGTCATCTTGGAAGAGAGGGTAGAAAGATTTCAAAAGCCAGAGAGGAGGTGTACAACTATATGGAAACAGACTCCTACAAGCTCCTGGGACCCTACTCATATGAATTGACATCAATGGTGTCAGCATACACAAGTCCCATGCAAACTCAAGCAGACAAAATTCAATCCAGTCCATCGTACTGGGGAAATGAACATCAGACTCCAATCTTAGCTGAAGAAATACTGGTAACTGATTACTGCTGGGTGAGGAAGAGCGGATCTTCCTAAAACAAGGGACCCTAGATAGGCTGACTAGACCTCAGTGGATGGACTTGCACTGGGGAATGTGTAGAGACAATGACTTGACACAGTGGGCTTTAATACAAATGACAGAGTATATGGGTTCTAGTGGGAGGGGGGCTATAAGAAGGTGTCAGTGGGGACAGGGGTATAAAGATGATTAAGATTGAGATATTCTGTATGAAATACACAAAAATTCAATAAGAGTAAATTTTTTAAAAATTGCTGGAGAGCTGGCTCAGGGATTAAGAGCACTGGCTCCTCTTGCAGAGGACCTAGATTTGGTTCCCAGCACCCACGTGTAACTCTAGTTCCAGGGAATCCAACACCCTCTTTAGGCCTCCATGGGTATTGTACAACAGGGGTGCACTTACATACTTGCAGGCAATACACTAATACACATTTAATTAATTAATTAATTAATTAATTAACAACAAAAACAAATGTGAACTCAGAAAACTCCTTTCATATCTATTCCAGCCAGCCCTCTTAGAATAAACAGCACGAGGTTTGGCAGCCAGCCAGGGCTCCATCTTTGGCTGGCTCAGCTGTGCTCGCTTCCCACAAGAACCCATCAGGCCAGAGGGAGATTGCCAAGACAAGACTCTATTGAAAACGCAATTCAACACAGCTGATTGGATGGAAAGAAATTTAAGCACAGCAATGTGACTAGGAGTAAAAACTTGAAGAGAGTTGGATGTAGTGGCACAGGCATGTGATCCCATCACTCAGGAGGCTGAGGCAGGACGATCACAAGTTCAAGGCCATCTTTGGCTACATAGTTATATATAGAAACTTTTGACTTGCAGAAGAGGATAAGAAAGAGAAAGAGGAGGAGGAGTTCACATTTAGGAAATTGGAAAAATTATCTCAGAAGCAGATGGAAAAGAATTACCCAAGACATACTGCAGAGGTGAAGGTAGACCAGATGTCCTTGTTTTGGGTTCTTTCATTTTTTTTTATCAGCTGTGTGATCTGAGATACATTGCTTAACCTGAGATTTACCTTATCTATGAGATGGGAATGATAGAATATATTTGTTGGTATCTATGGAGGATTATTACAAAACTAGCATTTGTCACATTTAATTGTTGTTGTTGTCATATCTAGACAGCAGCTTTGAAAAATCAGTGCTAATAATATGAGGTGGGTTCTTTTTCTTCATCGATTGCAAAATCTCATCTCAATTGTTGCAAAAGAAGTTCCAAAGAGGGTTAGGAGTATAACTCCATGGTAGAGGGAATATTTAGCGTGGGTGAGGCCCTGGGTTCAATCCCCAGAACCTCCTTCAAAAAATTCAAATGACAATGTATTAAGGTTAAAAAATATCATCTAATAAGTAAAGGAAATATAGCCATTCTTATATTCTTATCAAAACTTCAAGTATTGGGCTTAGGAGATAGCTCGGTAGATAAGAGCATTTGCTGGAAAAGCAAAAGGACCTGAGTTCAAATCTCTAGCACCCACATAAAAGCCTCACACGGCTGCACATGTCTGTAACCTCAGCATTTGGTGGGGTAGGGGGTGGGAGCAGGGGTAGGGGGTAGAAACAGGCAGATCCTGGGAGCTTACTGGCCAGCCAGCCTAACCAAAATGGCAAGCTTCAGGTCTTAATAATAAATAAATAAATCGGAGCGAAAAATAGCAGAAGACTACCACTGAATGTTCTCCCCTGACCTCCACATGTGTATGCATAGGCATGTGCTCCCACAGACTTGTACATACCCACTCACCCTCCCTGTAAATGCTAAATAAAACAGGAGATTTTGAAGACTTGCTTGCATGGAAAATGCATCTGAATCAACCATCCAAATTGGGGGTGGGAGGTTGGGGAGAGCACTTCCTGTACTGTCCTACTGAATCACCCCACCTAATCATAGCCCTCCCTGAGCCTGAGGAGAACTGGACCCAAAGGGGCATCTGGGAAATCGCAAGTCCTCGCTTTTTAGTAAAAGAATTTCCTTTACTGGTTATGCAAAAATACCACATTTCTAATTTCTTCTGAGTCTTAATGGGTGTACTAATTCTTAGGGACTTAGTTGTTTTCAACATGTTAAAGTTTCAAAAGAGAATCATTCACATGATTGTAAGATAAGTAGTTAGCAAAATAATTTTTTAAGTTTCTTAAAGCATGAGTATAGCCAGTCTTTTGATCTCAGTAATTAACATAAACTTGAAACATACCAAATTGGGATATTTTATTTCCATTTCCTTTTTCTTTCCTAGCCTAGAGTCATAATTTAATGCTCATACCACACATGCAAAAAAAAGTGAGTTTTGCCATTTCAATATTGCTTCTGAAAACACTAGTTCCTTTGCCACATGTTATTCCTTTGAGTTTTTTTCTTCTGGGAAACCATGTGTCTCAAGAGTTTTCTCCTTTATAAACCCTAGAAGATTCAGTTTGTGAGGATGTCCAGCTGCAGAGTGGTGTCTGACAGTGTCTCTTTCTTCCTTTTTTCTACCTTTTGATGAGTGCTACTGTCCCAGACCCAGTTAAAAGGACTAAGATTCATTTCTTGGTTCAAAATATATTCCACATAAATGAATTTAAATGTAAAGAAAATACTGAAATAATATATAGGCAAATATTTAGAGCATAATTCAAAACTCAGAAGCTCTAAATGAAAAGATTGTGTAAACACTAAGGCTATAAAAATATTTATAACTTTCACAGAGCAAAACACTCCATTAACAATATCAAAACTTGAAGAAAAAAATGGAATAAAAAAATGATCAAACAAGGCTAACATTCCAAGTAAAAAAAGACATATTAACAATAAAGCACTGGAGAGCGCTGGCTGCTCTTGCAGAGGATGTGGGTTTGGTTCCCAGCACCACATGACAGCTAACAGCTGCCCATAACTCATTTCAGGAAATCCCTTGCCCTCTTCTGGCCTTTGTGGGCACTGCATGTAAGGGTGTACTACATACATGAAGGCAAAACACTCATACATATAAAATAAAAATAAATAATTTTGAGACTTGAAATAAAAAATATATACAACCAAGAAAAAAATTACAAAGGACACAAAGTACATTTTTTAAAAATCATAAGTAGGACTGGAGAAATGGCTCAGCAGTCAAGAGTACTTGATGCCCTTGTAGATGACCTGGGCTTGGTTACCAGCAACCATGTAGCAGCTAACAACCATCTGTAATTCCAGCTCCAAGATATCTGACACCCTCCTCAGGCACCAGGCATACACATGGTGCACTTAGATACATGCAGACAAAACACTCATACATGTAAAATATATATAAAACAAACAAATAAATACATTTTTTAAGCATGGAGCTGGGCTGGAGAAATGGCTCAGCAGTTAAGAACACTGACTGCTCTTACAGAGAACCCAGGTTCAATTTCTAGCACCCACATGGCAGCTAACAACTGTCTATAACTCCAGTGCCAGGGGATCTGACACCCTCTTCTGACCTCCATGGTATTGCACAACATGGGTATACTTGCATACATTCAAGAAAAACACTCATAAAATAGGAATAATAAGTAATATATTTTTTTAAATCATAGAACTGAAGAGATGGCTCAATCTTTAAGAGTACTTGCTGTTTGGGGGCTGGAAAGATGACTCAACAGTTAAGAGTACTGGCTGCTTTTCAGAGGACCAAGGTTCAATTCCCAGCACCCACATGGCAGCTAACAACCGTCTGTAATTCCAGTTCCAGGAGAATACAACACCCTTTCTGACTTCCTTGGGCATTGCATGACACAGGTATACTTACATATAGGCAATACACTCACACACATAAAATAAAAAATAAAATAATTCTTTTTAAAAAGAGTACCTGCAGCCGGGCGTGGTAGTGCATGCCTTTAATCCCAGCACTTGGGAGGCAGAGGCAGGCAGATTTCTATGAGTTCAAAGCCAGCCTGGTCTACATAGTGAGTTCCAGGCCAGCTGGGGCTACAGGGAGACCCTGTCTCAAAAACACACACACACACAAAAAAGAGTACTTGCTATTCTTGTAGAGGACAGGAGTTCAGTTCCCAGCACCCACATGGTGGTTCACAAACATCTGTAACTCCAATTCCAAGGGATCCAACACCCTCTTCTAGCCTCTACCAGCACCAGGTTCACATGTGGTGTACTTACATACGTGTAGGCAAACACTCAAACACATGGTATAAAAAAAACTAAAAAAAAATGATAAAAATTATATGCAATCAATAAACATGATAAGATTTCAATAAATTAATTTGAAAACTGCAGCAAGACCTCCCAAGTGCTGGGATTACAAGGGAGGAGGATAGAGTTTGAGGCCATTCTGGGCTACATAGCAAGACTCTCTTTGAAAAAGAAAAAAAAAATAATACATCTCTCCCTCCCTCCTTCTCTCCCTCCCTCTCTTCATCAAAGTGGCACAGCTTTTAAAACTGTTTAACAATCAAAGCTGTGTGTGGAGTCTGCAGGGGAGCATGCTGGCACGTACTGGCCCTCAGGATGGAGGAAGGCTCCAGGTGACTGGATAAAGGACAGGAGGAAGGAGAAGCCAATACACAATCCCAGAACTGTAAACCTCTGGACTTCTTGTTATGCAGAAAAGCAAAACCTGATTTGGCAAAGCCTCTCCAATCCAACACATGCTGCTTAATACAATCCCCCCAAGAAAGAAGAAGGGGCTTTGCAAAGATGGATAGCAGTGGATAGCAGATAGCAGCACTCTCAGGCACCAGAGCTGTAGCCCAGCAGAACAGGAAGTCTGTCTGCCTTTGGTGCCAGAACTGTTCCCTGGACAGTGTGCAGCTGTTTGGGAGCTCAGTTTACTCATCTGTAAAATGAAGATGGCAAGAAATTTAGTTTCTTGAGGCTAAAACTTTTTCAGGACTAGTTTTAAGTTTGTGAAAAATCTCTCTTTACTGTAGCGAATAAGACTATACCCAGGGGGTTGGAGAGATGGCTCAGTGGTTAAAAGCACAGGCTGCTCTATCAGAGAACCAGGGTTCAGTTCCCTGTACCCACATGGCAGGTAACAACCCTCTGTAACTCCAGTTCTACAGGATATGACACCCTCTTCTGGCCTCTACAGGCATTGTACAATATGGTTGTACTTAATATACATGCAAGCAAAACATTCATACACATAAAATATAAATAAATTTTTTTAAAAAGATTCTACTGACCTCTCTCTGCTTCCCTGGACCTGAAAAACCCGCCTGAGGCCTCTCTCCTACCCACAGGCCTCTCTCAAGGGTAAGTCCACCGAGCCCTACCTGCCTTGACTCCCCCAGCCTCATTCACCCTCCCATCTCCGCATCCGTTCTCTCCTCCAGTTTGGACCCTGCCCCATTCCTTGTCTTGGGGCCCCAGACACCTGGGGAACCAATACTGCTTCCTGATCCTTTCCATCTAGACCAAGGTAGTCCCTTCTCTGGGCCCGAGGAGCACTGCCCCAAGCCTCTCTCCTACCCACAGGCCTCTCTCTGGGGTAAGTCCAACCCTCCTAGCCTTGACTCCCCCAGCCTCATTCACCCTCCCATCTCCCCCACTTCCCTGGGCCTTCACCACCCACCAGCCTCTTTCTGGGACTTGGGGGCTGACCTGTCCTCTTCCTGATCCTTTGCATCCAGGCCAACCCAGCTCCTCAGTGCAGTCCCCAGGAGACCTTGGGGCCTCTTCCTGCCCCATCTGCCTTTGCATCTCTGGGTGGGATGGCCACCAGCTGCCCTAGACCAGCATCTTTCCTGGGCAAGGCTCCCAGGCCAGTCCAACCCCCAAATTCCTGAGGCCAAAATCATTCCTGGAGGGATCCAGACCTTAGGAGAAAGTCTGAAAACATCTGACCCTCACCTGAATTGGCCCTCGGGGGAACCTCCGGAGGAAAAAACCAACCCAGCCACTCCAATATAAAATCAAAAGAGAGAACCGGAAGCTTAGACGAACCAGCTTTTCATATCCAAAAGTAAACCACAAAGACACAGAAAGTTCACAAAAAGAAGCAGACCTAAACTTGAAGGCCTGAGTCCCACACAAGAATCAGAAACTACAAAAGAAATTCACATGTCAAAATCACAGAGAAAAAATAATAGCATGAGAAACCAAAATAACATATCCCCACCAAACACCAGTAGTCCTCTAGAGGACTACAATGAGAACCCCCTAGAGATAATGCAGGACATAGAACTCAAAAGAACAGTTATAAACATGATAAAAGAATGGGTCAGTGAATTTAAAGAACACACAGAGAAAGAAATCGAAGAACTGAAGGAAGATAGGGATAAACTTCTGAATGAACTGAGAAAAGAGAAATATTGAAGAATACTCAGGCTGAAATGAAAAAGGAAGTGAAACACTCAGTAAGCCAATTAGAAACAACAGGAGAAAGCCTCAGGAATAGGACAAATAAAATGGAAAAAAGAGTATAAACACTGGAAGACAAAGTGTGCAAACTAGACCACACATGCAAAGATTGTGAAAAATTTAAGAAATCACAAGAATGGAATATGCCATTCCATTCAAATTTATTGTGTGAAACCATAAAAAGACCAAACTTATGAATCATAGGCATACAGGAAGGAGAAGAATCCCAAGATAATGGCATGGACCAGATCTTCAACAGAATCGTGGAAGAAAATTTCCAAAAATTAAAGAAAGACATGCCCATACAAATACAAGAAGCATATAGAACACACCAAATACATAGGACCAGAAAAGAAACTCTCCACAGCACATCATAGTAAAAACAATAAACATACAAAACAAAGAGACAATATTGAGAGTTGCAAAAGAGAAACAACAAGTCACATATAAAGGAAAGCCCATTAGGTTTACAGCTGACTTTTCAGTGCAAATTATGAAAGCCAGAAGAGCCTGGACGAAAGTATTCTCAGTTTTAAATGAGTACAGATGACAAGCAAGATTACTATACCCAGCCAAAATGTCTATTATAGTTGAAGGGGAAAGAAAAATATTCCATGTCATAAATAGGTTGAAGGAATTCATGTCCACAAAACTAGCCCTTCAGACAGTTCTGGAAGCAAAACAAAGAGCTGAAGAAAGGAATGACTATACCCAAGGGGTTGTGGAAAGAAATCCAATGAAGGTATAACTCTGGAAAAGTACAGCTACATCACGAATGTAAACAGAAATAAAAATAACATCATTCAATACTCATCTTTCATTAATTACTTTAAATATTAACAGACTGAACTCCCCAGTCAAAAGACACAGACTATGTGAATGTATTAAGAAAAAAAACTCCGATTTTTGTTGGCTGCAAGAAACTCATTTCACTTTCAAGGACAGACACT
>NW_008351455.1:984506-984909 GCF_000622305.1 Nannospalax galili | reverse complement strand
ATTCCACCCAAACACCAAAGGACATACTTTCTACTCAGCACCCCATGGAACCTTCTCCAAAATCGACCATACACTGGGACACAAAAAAAACCTCAACACATACAAAAAGATTGAAATAATTCATGCATTCTATCAGACACATTGCAATAAAGCTTACAATCAACACTGGAAGAAGCCCAAATCACCACATGAACACATGGAGATTAAACAACACACTCCTGAATGATGAATGGGTCAAAAGAGAAATTAAGAAAGAAAAGTATTCCTGAATTTAAATGAAAAGGACAATACCTCTGGGACATGCTGAAAGTGGTCCTAAGAGGGAAGTTTATAGCTCTAAGTGCCTACATCAAAAAATCAGAAAGAACACAAATAAATGACTTAACATCGCTCTCCTTTTATA
>NW_008351455.1:982537-982907 GCF_000622305.1 Nannospalax galili | reverse complement strand
CCTGAACACTATAAGCAATGCCAGGGGGATTACTATACCAGATTTCAAGCTGTATTAGAGAGCTATAGTCATAAAAACAACTTGGTACTGGCACAAAAATAGACCTATAGACCAGGGAACTAAATTGAATACCCAAATATGAGCAAATGCAATTTCAGCCCCCTGATATTTGACAAAGGGGCCAAGAACATCAACTGGAGGAAAGTCAGCATGTTCAGTGCTGGCAAAACTGGATCTCCACTTGTAGAAGAGTGAAACTAAACCCCTATCTTTCACCCTGCATGAAAGTCAATTCCAAATGGCTCAAAGACCTCAATGTAAAGCCTGAAACTCTGAAACTCTTAGAAGAAAACATTGGGAAAAACCTACA
>NW_008351455.1:978501-981876 GCF_000622305.1 Nannospalax galili | reverse complement strand
GGGTGCTGACAATACAACAGACAGTAGCAGGGATATCAGAGTATAAGGGCTCTAGTGGGGGGAGGGAGGCTATGGGAGGGTGCTACCTGGGAAGTGGGTGTATAAATAAATAAATTAAGAAAAAAGAACAACAACAGAAAAAAAATTCTACTGTTGGGCATGGTAGTGCACACTTTTAATCCAAGCACTAGGAAGGCAGAGGCAGACAGATCTAGAAGTTCAAGGCCAGCATGGCCTACATATCATGGGGTTACAGGGAGACCTTTTCTCAAAAATAAACAAACACTTTATTGGGCTGGGTGTGGGTGTGGTGGTGTATGCGACATGGTGAAACCTTGTCTCAAAAAAACAAAAAATAAAAAAATACTCGACCAGTCAGGTGTGGTGGCACACAGTGCCCACGCGCCTTTGATCCCAGCACTTGGGAGGCAGAGACGGGGCTCTCTGGGAGTTCAAGGTCAGTCTGGTCTACATAGTGAGTTCCAGGTCAGCTGGGGCTACAGGGAGACCCTGTCTCAAAAAAAGACCAAAAAAATGATCTTACCCAGAGAAACTCTAGAATAAACCCAGGGCATCTTTAAAATTGTAATACCCACAAACATTCAAATATATTTCTGGGTGATTAACAGGATTCATCATTACATTGCCATTATCTTGACTAATCTGCAGGAACTTCAGAACTGCTGGAGACCCAAGATTAGATGCTAAATAGCCAAGAACAAATTACTCTAGGGTGTCTACAGAGGACCGCACCATGTGCTACTGGTTACAGGCACCCTCAATTTTTTTTCCAGCACTAGGGATCTCAGGATTGAACCTAGGACCTTATCCATGCTAGGCAAGAACGGATGAGCTACATCCCCAAGCCTCTAAACTTCTCCCCACCTTTTTCTCTTTTTCTTTTTTTTTTCAAGACAGGATTAATGTAGCCCAGGCTTGCCTTAAACTCACTATGTAGCTGAGGCTGGCCTGGAACACCTTGCTGCCTCCATCCCCCAGGTCTCAGTCTTCTTTTTAATCTTTATTTTAGTCTCACTAAATTGCCCAGACTAGCCTTGAACTTGCTCTGTAGCCCAGGCAGTCCTTGAATTTAAGATCCTCCTGCTTCAGCCTCTTGAGCAGCTGAGATTATAGACTTGCACCATCAAGCTGGTTCTTAATAAATGATGGAGGAGGATCTGTTTGCAGCATGTTTTTTTATTTCCCAAGGTACAGAATCAATAGGCTTGCTATCAGGAGAGAAAATGGAAAAAGAATAATTATAAGCTGTGGGTGTGGTGGTGTACACCTGCAATCTCAGAACTCGGGAGGCTGAGGATTGTGCAAACTCCAGGCCAGCCAGGGCTAGAGTGAGATCCTGTCTCAAAAAAAAAAATTAATACAAACAATTATGTCCCTGCAGGTGAAGATAAAACAACGGTTGGAGCACTTGACTGAAGAACCTGATATACTCCAGCTCAGAGAAGCTAGTCTGAGCAAAGAATGTTTGAGAAAATACAGCCTTTGGTGACAGCACAGTTGTATTGTAGGGCTAAGAACTTCCTTGCTTATCCCAGGGTCATGGCTGGCACTCTCACAACAGGCAAGTGAGCAAGAGAAAAGCAAGACCAGCTTATTTAACACAACTTTCTGTGACCAAGAGCCTCCAGAAATGAATGCACAAACTCCCAAGGAAAAGCCGATTCCACGATAAAGCTGATGAAGACAGTGGGTAATTGTAGAGAAATGAAATTGAACAAAAACGGTAAGATTTAATGGTGATAGACTGGTGGGATTTGGCTAGACCTGTTTGTTGGATTCAGGAGCTTCTGTATATGTTTCTTCCATAGCAGGTATGAGGCTGGATGAGGGTCTTCTGCCCACTTTCAGGAAGGTAGTTGGAGTGACCTTTCTGTATGTTACACAGCTGCTTAGGGGAGAGGATCTGTGAGTTTGGGGGAGGGGGTAGAAGAGAAAGGAGGTCAAGAGGACACAGAAACCCAGCTTCTAAGGCCTTCCCAAGCTCCTTCAATTCAAAGTTCTTGGCACGGTATAGTTTAATAAACTCACTAGTGTTTGGAAATTATAAACAGACCATTTTAAACATGAGCCCCTATGAAATTTTCAGGTGACCCTAAATGGTTTTAGACAGGAAAAAAATATGTTGGCTCAAAGCTATGACAACCAGGCCAGGTGTGGTGGCACATGCCTTTAATCCCAGCACTCAGGAGGCAGAGACAGGCAGATCTCTATGAGTTCAAGGCCAGCCTATTCTACATAGTGAGTTCCAGGCTAGCTGAGGCTACAGACACACCCTGTCTCAAAAAGACCAAAAATATAAAAAATAAAAATAAAATATGACAACCATACAACTGAACATTTTAATTATACAGCTTTAAAGTCAGGCATGGTGGTTGATACCCATAAACTCAGCACTCAGGAAGCTGAGGCAGGAGGATTACCATGTGTTTGAGGCCAGCATTGGCTACAGTGAGTTCCAGGCCAGCCTAAACTACAGAGACTTTGCATCAAAAAATAAAATAAAGCTGGACATGGTGACTTGTGCCTATCTAAGCACTTTGACAGTATAGACAGAAGGATCAAGGTTAGCTTCAACTAGTAGAGAGTTCAAGGCTAGATTGGACTACATGAAACACTGTTTCAAAAAACAGAACCCAGGATGGTGAGTCACACTTTTAATCCCAGCACTTGGGAGGCAAAGGCAAGCAAATCTATGTGGTCTACATAGAAAGTTCTAGGACAGCTGGGGCTACAGGGAGACCATGTCTCAAAACAAAAAGCAAATAAAAAACAGAAACAAACAAACAAACAAAAGCATACCATGTATTAGGTTTTCTTGAACTGGACATGGTGGTACAGGAGACCTGTAATCTCAGCACTCAAGAGGTTGAGGCAGAGGTGGATCAGGAATTCCAGGCCAGCCTGGGCTACAGAGACTCCTGTCTTTAAAAAAATAAAAAGTGTGGCCGGGCATGGTGGTCCACACCTTTAATCCCTGCACTCACTCTGTGAATTCAAGGCCAACCTGGTCTTGGTCTATATAGTGAGTTCCATGCCAGCTGGGGCTACAGGGAGACCCTGTCTCAAAAAGATAAACAAAAGGAAAAAAAATTTTTGAAAGAAATATAGTATTTGTCTTGGCCAGGCGTGGTGGCGCACACCTTTAATCCCAGCGCTCAGAAGGCAGAGGCAGGCGGATCTCTGTGAGTTCAAGGCCAGCCTGGTCTACATAGTGAGTTCCAGGCCAGCTGGGGCTACAGGGAGACTCTGTCTCTAAAGGACCAAAAAAAAATTTTTTTTTCTTTTCTGCAAATTATCTGCAAATGTTCATGTTTCCAGTGTAAAGTCATTACAAAAGACCCAAGAGAAACTTGG
>NW_008351455.1:957928-978437 GCF_000622305.1 Nannospalax galili | reverse complement strand
ATATATATATAATTTCCACCTAAAGAAAAACCTTCTCTTGGGTTGAAGTCAGCACTGTAGCTCATAGCGAGTATGAACTGTGGGCCAGGGGCCGACTCTCACAGCCTCTGGAGTCTCTCTTTGGTCTGTAACTCAAACATCTTTAAAAAGTATGTTGGGGGACTGGAGAGATGGTTGAGCAGTTAAGAGCATTGGCTGCTCTTGTAGAGGACCAGGGTTTGGTTCCCACCACCCACATGGCAGCTAACAACAGTCTGTAAATCCAGGTCCAGGGAATCTGACGTCTTCTTCTGACCTCTGTGGGCATTGCCTGACAAGGGAGCACATACCTACATGCAGGTGAAACACTCATACACATAAAAGTAAATTTAAAAATGTTTTAATTTGCCATCTTTATTAGAATGTCACTAATTTTTTTGTTTTTATTGAATATTTATTTCATACAGAACATTTCAAACAATCTTAATCATCTTTATACCCCTGTCCCCACTGGCGCCCTCCCAATAGCCCTTCCCCCTACTGGAGCCCATATACTCTGTCATCCCTGTTGAGGCCCACTGTGCCAAGTCAGTGTCCCCAGACATTCCCCAGTGCAGGTCCATCCACTGAGTTCTAATCAGTCAATCTAGATTCCCTTGTTTTAGGAAGATCAGCTCTTCCTCACCTAGCAGCAATCAGTTGCCAGTATTTCTTCAGCTAAGATTGGGGTCCACTGTTCTTTGCTGGGTTTTTGTTTGCCTAAGTTTGCATGGGACTTGTATATGCTGACACCATTGCCATAGAATCATATGCACAGGTTCCCAGGAGCTTGTAGGGCTCTGCTTCTATATGGTCCTGTACCTCCTCCCTGGCTCTTACAATTTTTCTGCCCCCTTCTTCCAAAATGGTCCCTAAGACTTGGGTGGGTGAAGATTAATAAAGGAGAAATGTCACTAATTTTGAAAACAAATTGTTTAGCTTAATCGATTGAAAGGAACTTAAAAGACTATGTGATGATCACTGAAGAACCACGGGCAATAGTAAACAGTCCAATTCTTAAAACTTGATTACAAAAAAGTTGATTTTTTTACAAAATATAAACATGAAGTAGGATACATTTTTAGTTTGGCTGCTGTGGGAGGAAACTAGTGTCTTAAGGCTGTTTGGGGGGGCAGTGAGATGACTCAACTGGTAAAGATATTTGCCTGATGACCTGAGTTTGATCCTCTAGGCCTAAATGGTAGAAGGAGAGAACCAACTAACACATTGTCCTCACCTACATATATGCGCTATGGCATGTGAGAGAGAGTGTGTGTGTAAAGCTAGGCATGGTGGCGTATTATTTTAATTCCAGCACTCCGAGGCAGAGGCAAGCAGATCTCTGTGAGTTCAAGCCAGCTTGGTCTACATAGCATGTTCCAGGCTAGTTAAGGCACTGAGAAGCTCAGGGTAGAGGCTCTTGGACTGAGAACAGCAGGAAGCTAGGGGGACCTGAGACTGGGAGGATAGGTGGCTTCCTATCAACAGGCATGTTGTTGCCAGCATTTGGATAGAGCAGGCAACAGGAAACTCAAGGACAAGTTTTTCTGTGGATGGAGAAGATGCTATAAAGAGAAATCATTGCCTACTGGCTGCCATCCAGTTAGCCCCCACTTTACCATCACCTCTCATCTCCCAAGCCACCCATTCTACCCTTTCTGCTCCATGCTGATTCCACCTGAGGAATGCTTTTCACATGTGTGTGAATACATAATGAGCCTTTGTGCATTCATGTAGCCTGAGGATTGGCAGAGGAAATGACCTGGAGATCCAGGAAGGCCTCCCCCTCTGACATCCCACTTCACAGGCTCTGGCATCTCCAAAGGCCTCAGAACTGTCCTCTGAACTGATGGTAAGTTCCTGCCAGTGTTTCTCCAGGTCTGAGAATTGGTATTTAATTAAAATAATGACTCATTCTCTACCTTGCCCTAAAAATTGACATTTTATTCAGAAACAGCAAACCCCACTCCTTCCATGCAAGATTCCCAGGCACATTTCCCCTGCCCCAAAGCAATGCTTGAAAAATCTCTTGAGCCAGATGTGGTGGTAAACACCTGTAATGCCAGCACTCTGGTGGTAAGGCAGGAATCTTTGATGGTCAAAGCCAGCCCAGGTTACATAGCAGAGATCTTGCCTCATAAAGAGAGAGAAAGGAAGAAAAGAAGGGAGAAGGGGAAGGGAGTAGAGAGGAGAGGGGAAGGAAAATGACCTTGCCTCATAAAAAGTACAGAAAAAGGAGGAAAATGGGGGAGGGGGGGAAAGAGGATGAGGGAATGGGGAGGGAGAGGGAGGGAAAAACAGAAAAAAACCTCTCTTCCTATTTCCTCTAATTATTGATAAGTATTTGAAGTCATATTGTATTAATATATTTAACTATGTTCAGTTATACAACATAACTATACATAAATACAGCTTTAAACCAGGTGTGGTGGTCCAGGCCTGTAATCCTGGTATTTGGGAGACTGCGAAAAGAGGATTGCCTTGAGTTTGTGAATCAAAGTTCCTGGAAAAACTGCAGACCTTGAGTTTGTGAATCAAAGTTCCTGGAAAAACTGCAGATTTTTTTGTTTGGTTGTTTTTTTTGGTTTTTGTTTTTGTTTTTGTTTTTGTCTTTTTGAGACAGGATCTCCCTGCAGCCTTAGCTGGCCTCTAGCTCATAGAGATCTGCCTACCTCTGCCTCCCAAGGCAGGTCCAGAGCCTAATTACAATTTATCTTGGCTATCTTTAGCCCCCTAACTAACCACTTCTTGCCCACCTGTTTCTGACTTAACATCCTGTGACTAACAGATAAAAACATTTTGGAATGTATTAACTTAGCAGACCACCAGCTTCCATCAACCAAAAAGCTCAGTGTCATCAGATAGCATCTGAGACCTATAGCTGAGATTTATCTTTTGCTTTAACCACTTAATGTTTCCACCAATGCATTTAAAAAGTGTCTTGATTTAAGTATGGCTTTCTTCTGTTATTATAAAAACTCTGTGAAACTGTTACCATGTTGGAACATGGAGTTTGGGATAACCTGAATCTGTGTTTCTGGGCCATATTTAGCTCCAGAATAAACTATCACTTATTCCCTTTTAGGTGAGGCATTGTGCTTTTGCATCAACAAGTTCAAGGGCAGCCTAGGCTATATAATAGGAAACTGCTTTAAAACATACACCCACAGACACACACTGTACACTAAAGAAAACTCTATAAATAGTAAGGTTGTGAATACAGCTTGGGAAAAAAAACTTTAAATTTATTTTATTTTTATTTATTTATTATGTGTATGAGTGTTTTGCCTGCATGTATGTATGTGTACCACATGTATTCAATGCTCACAGAGGCCAGAAAAGGTGTCAGGTGCCCTGGAACTGGAGTTATGGGCAGCTGTTAGCCCATAACTAACATGTGGGTGCTAGGAACAAAACTTGGGTCTTCTGTAAGAACAGCCAATGCACTTAACCACTGAGCCATTTCTCCAGCCCCTAGAAAAAAAACTTTTACTTGATGCAGGGGCTCACTATGTTGCCCACAAAGACCATAAACCTCATGTTCCTGAGTAGCCAGGACTACGAGCATTATAGCCAGATGCAACATCAGGCTTGAAAAGCACTTTTGTTTTTATTTTTAGATTTTTTTTATTTTTATTTTTTGTGCATGACGGCTTTACCCGACTATCTCCAGGCATAAGACATCAACATAGGCCATCATTATACTGTAAAATTAAACTTAAATATTACTCAAGGAAATTTACTAACTTTATAGACAAAAGTAATGCTACACAATGAATCAAAAACTATAAATTGAGGGCTGGAGAGGTGGCTCAAGTATCTCAAGTTCAAAATCAACAAGACCCTTTTTAATTTTTTTATATATATAAATGTTTTATCTGCAAGTATGTAGATGTACCATATGTCAGATTCCCTAAATCTGGAGTTAAGGACAAGTGTTAGCAGTCATGAGGGTGCTAGAACTGAACCAGGGTCTTCTGAAGAGCAGCTAGTGCTCTTAATCACTGAGCCGTCTCTCTAGCCCTCTTTTTATTTTATGTGTATGAGTGTATTGCCTGCATGTATGTGAGTGCACCCCTGTCGTGCAATGCCGTGGAGGTCAGAAGAGGGCTGCTTCTGGGACCCAAACCCAGGTCCTCTGCAAGAGCAGCCAGTGTTCTTATCTGAGCCATCTCTCCAGCCCCTATTATTATTATTATTATTATTATTATTATTATTATTATGTATGTGTTTGCTTGAGCCATTACTTTCCAGCCCCAAAGACCCTTTCTTTAAAAAGGGGGAGGGGAAGCCAGGCGTGGTGGCACATGCCTTTAATCCCAGCACTCGGGAGGCAGAGGCAGGTGGATCTCTGTGAGTTCAAGTCCTGCCTGGTCTACATAGTGAGTTCCAGGCCAGCTGAGGCTACAGGGAGACCCTGTCTCAAAAAGACCAAAAATAAAGGGGGGGGAGGGGGAGGGCAGTGAATTGGCTCATGGGTAAAGGTTACTGTCATCAAGCCTGGTGGCCTGAGTTCAATCTCCAGAACCCACAAGGTGGAAGGAGAGAGAACCAACTCCAAGTTGTCCTCTGCCCTCCACACATGTGCCTGTAGGACACACATGCCCCCTACCCAGTAAGTAAACAAATAAACTATAAATTGTAGGACATTCCAAGTTTATTCAGAAACTGAAAACTGAATCTTTTGGGGGTTGGTAAAACAGAGTCTCATATAACTCAGGCTGAGCTAGAAGTTACAATGTAGCCAAGTGTCCTAGCTATTTTTTGTAGCTGTGATAAAACACTGACCAAAACCAATTTGGGGAGGAAAAGGTTTATTTCAGTTACAGATTATAATCTATAGCAAATCAGGGCAGGAGCTCAAGGCAAGAACCTGGAGGCAGGAACTAAAGCAGAGACCACTAGCTTGTTTTCCCTGGCTTGCTCAGCTACCTTCCTTAAATAGCCCAGGCCCACCTGTCCAGAGTAGGCTGGACCAGCCTACATCAATTAGCAATCAAGAAAACTCTCTACTGACATGCCCTGAGGCCAATCTGATGGAGATAATTCCTCAGTTGAACTTCCCTGTTCCTAGGTAGCAAGGTGGCTAGAGTCAGGTCGACCAAAGCTAACCAACACACCAAGGATGACCTTGAACTCTTGATCCTCCTACCTCCACATCTCAAGTGTTCAGATTACAAACCGGTACCACAACACCTGGAGTTTTCTGTTTTTGTTGTTCTTTTTTTAAATTAATTTATTAAAATTATGTGTATGGGTGTTGTACATGTATACAAGTGAGTGCACCACATGCATACACTACCCACAGAGGACAGAAGAGGTGCTGGATCCTCTAGAACTGGAGTTACAGTCTGTTAGCCACCTTGGTTTTTTATTTGTTTGGTTGGTTTTTTTGTTTTGTTTTGAGATAGGGTCTCCCTGTAGTCCCAGCTGGCCTGGAACTCACTATGTAGACCAGGCTGGCCTTGAACTCACAGCGATCTGCCTGCCCCTGCCTTCCGAGTGCTGGGATTAAAGGCATGCACCACCACACCCAGCTCTCTTGTTTTTAAATTACATTTTTATTTTTTAAGAGTATGTTATGCATGTGCGTGCATGCATATGTGTATGTGTGTGCTTACAGTAAGCATATGGAGGTCAAGGGATATCTTACTAGAGTTGGCTCTCATCCTCACCATGTAGGTCCCAGAGACTGAACTAAGGTTGTCAGGTTTGGCAGCAGGCACCTGCCAGCTTGCTGCCCTGTTTTTGTTTTGTTTTGTTGTTTTTAAAGAAAGGTTTTTACTAATTTTAAACTTGAGATCCTTCTGCATTTGCCTCTCAAATGCTGGGTTTACAGGCATTCACCATCCTGCCTGGCCCCTACTTTCTTCTTTTTGAAGTTCCAAACATCACATTTTATTTCTTCCCCACCAGTCACAGTTATAGCTCCCAGAAAGCTGTTATTTGCATAGCTATTATTAAAATTTAGCTTTGGATTTGCTTCAGAAATCAAAATTACAATCTTTAATATGCTTAATTGATTGATCCAGCTTGATGGATGTAATTATGTTCTTTTCAAGGAAAGGCTTCTGCTCTGAGAAACCATTCATAGTCTAGAATACACTGGGCATTATATTTACAATGCCTTGCTTTATTCACTCAATTGGATCTGGATTATTACAGAGTGGAAATTAGGCAGTGAGCTAAAGCTTCATCTTTTCTATTCAATCACTAGAAGCAGAAGCAGAAGGCCAGGGCCAAGTGATGAACAACTGCAATGCGCAGTTCTGACTCAGGGAGGCACTTTCAGACCCAACTTAAGAAATCGCCAAGTTTATGCTAGTCTGTATAGGAAGCCCCAGAAAGAACGGGTACATTGTGAAGCTCCTGGCACACTTAGAAGCCAGCTTGTAAGAGCTAAAGGCAAATGGGACCACAGCCAGTTGATGACTGGCCTATTTTTAATTTAGAATTGTAAGCAGGAGAAAGGAGCTGTTTTATAATCAGCCAAAATCACAGTATGATTAAGATATGCCCTGGAAGCAAATCAGGGGTTTGGGAAGTTCCCAAATACCCTATTTATGGTACTGCACACTGCTGTACTAAATACTCCAGTGGATGAAAAGAATTCATGCAACTCCCAAACACTAACCTATTCCCAGAGACTCAGACAATGACTGCAATGTTAGGCTTTGGCCAAAACATGTGGGGGTTCAACTAAAGAGAGGATCGCATAATTTCCTGTTGGGATCATAGCACTGGCCAAAATTCAACTTGCCTGAGTCGTCTTCAGATCTGAGATCACGGGCTGATGCACCTTTGTACTACTGAGAAGTTGGGGGTTGAGCGAGGGGCACTATGTTCTCAGGTCCAGTCAGCAGAACTTTCTTCTATACAAATCTCCACATTCACATCCATGCCTTTCATGGTTGAGGGCCCAACTGGTTGCCTGCTAGTGAACTGTAGGAATTCAGGGCACTCATTTAAGGTCTATGGCTTTGATGTGTTGGTGTTTCTGTTTTGTCTTTAAATCTTTAAGATGAAAAGAAAAGAGAGACTCAAGGGGCTGATCATGTAACTCAACTGCAAGAGTGCTTGCCTAGCATGCACAAAGCCCGGGTTCAATTCCCAGTACCAAATAACCAGGCATGGCGGCATACATTTGCAATTCCAGCATTCAGGAGGTAAAAGAGGACCAAAACTTCAGTTATCCACACCTTTAATCCCAGCACTCGGGAGGCAGAGGCAGGCAGATCTCTGTGAGTTCAAGGCCAGCCTGGTCTACAGAGTGAGTTCCAGGACAGCTGGGGCTACAGGGAGACCCTGTCTCAAAAAGACCAAAAAATAAATAAATAACCTTCAGTTATCCTCAGCTACATACTGAATTCAAGGCCAGCCGGGGCTACATGAAACCCATCTCAAAGAAATAAAAATAAAAGGAACTCATGGGCACATGTATGTACACACACACACACACACACACACACACACACAAGCAAATAATAGGAGCTGGAGGTGGAACCCAGTGGTAACTGTGTGAGGCCCTGGGTTAGATTACAAGGACCACAACAAAATTAAAATAAAGAAAACAAAGCCTGGTGATTCAAGAGTGGTCATAGGAAGGCTGTATTCAAGTCTCCCAGTTAACCCAAACTACCAGAAGAAACCCCTCAATGTTAATGCCATGGCTAAAAGTCCTTGCCAGCAGTATTACAGACTCAGTCTAAGATTAAACTTTGATTCCCATTCAGCTTAGTGTCTGAAAAAGCACTTGCACACACAACACAAAGTAAGGCATCTTCCAACTCAGGCAGCAGTGCAGCATAGAGGCTAGCAAGGGACCTGCTCACTCTCCATTTCACTTGTGTGTGGCCTCCAGTGTCACAGGGAGGCACCGATGCTAAAACCCATTAAGGCACTCCTGTTAGGCATTTTCCTCAGGGTGAGCATTTTGCCACTACACACTCACCATGGCCAAAGAGAACTCTGTCTTCAATTGTAAAGCAGTGAACCTCCCACCTCATCTAAGTTTCCCAGTTATTTCCAGAACTATCTATCAAAGTTACTTGAGAAAGTTGAAATTCAAATTCAGGTCACCCAATTCCCATTCTCAAATCAGATTCTAAACAACAGCCAGGAATCTGTAAACTCCTCCCTTGTTTTAAATTTTAAAAATTATTTTGTGTGATTACTATGTGTGTAATTGTGTGTGAGTGCTCGCGTATACACATGCCATGCTGGGCATAGAGCAGAAAGTTCCGGAGAGAATTTTCAGAATTTGGATCACTCCTTCTGTTGTGGGTTCTGGGGATCGATTCAGGTCATCGGGCTTATTTATCAGATGATTTTATCTGCTGGCTTGTTTGGATTTTGTTGTTATTGTTTTTTTTATATTTTATTTATTATTTTATGTGTATGCGTGTATTGCCTCCATGTAGGTAAATGCACCCATGCTGTGCAATGCCGGAGGAGGACAGAAGAGACTGTCAGATCCCCTGGAACTGGAGTTCCGGACAGTTGTTAGCTGCCATGTGGGTGCTGGGATTCGAACCTGGGTCTTCCTCAAGAACAGTTAGTGTTCATAACCACTGCGCTATTTTCTCCAGCCCCGTTATTGTTTTTTAGATAAGATTTTGCTATTTATCCTCCCAAGTGCTGAGATTATAGCTACGTACCATTACACATAGCTTCCCTTTAAAAAAATTTTATTTTAAATTTCTATTTTATGTGTATGAGTGTTTTGCCTACATGGATTAAGTGCATCATATGCAAGACAGTGTCTGTTGAATTCCCTGGAAGTGGAGTTAGCCACCAGTGCTGGGAACCAAACCAATATCCTCTGGAAGAACAGCAAGGACTTTTAACCTCTGAGATATCTCTCCAGCCCTTCCCTTTGTTTTTTGATCTAAAAAAATATTTAGAAATATACCTCAAACAGATTGGGTATGGTGAGCATGCCTGTAATCTCAACACTCGGGAGGCAAACTCAGGACTGCTCCAAATTTAAGGCCATCTTGGGCTACATAGCAAGTATCAGGTCCTGTGTCAAAGAAACAAACAAGAATCTTAAATCATAAAACCCTTAAAAGAAAACACCAGGGAAATCTTTCATGATACAAGTTCTGGCAAGGACTTCACGCATATGACAGCAAAAGCACAGGCAACAAAAATAAAGGGAATTACATCACAGACAGCTTCTAGCTGGGGAAGACAGTGTAGTGGTAAAGCCACGCAAGCATGAGGACCTGAGTTTGGATCCCAGAACCAACATAAAATCTGAGACAAAAGATGTCAACACAGAGACAACACATCAAAGTAAGCATAGGGGAGGGGGCAGATAAAAGCACTGACCAAAACCAACTTGGAGAAGAAAGGGTTTATTTAACTTAGAGCTCATAGTCTATCATCAAGGGAAGTCAAGGCAGGAGCTCAAGCAGGAACATGGAGGCAGAAACTGAAGCCCAGGCCATGGAGAAACGCTGCTTACCAGCTTGCTCCCTTGGCCTGTGCTCAGTCAGCTTTTTTATACAATACAGGACCACCTGCCCAGGGGTGGCACCACCCACAGTGAGCTGGGCTCTCCCACATCACTCAACAATCAAGAAAATGCTCCACAGATATGGCCACAGGCCAGTCCAATGGAGGAATTCCTCAACTGAGGCTCCCTTTAGCCAGGTGTGTCAAGCTGACAACTGAAGCTATCCAGCACAACCGACCCCTTGTCAAGTTGACACACAAACATCACTATTAAACAAGCTTTCCATTTCTTATCCCCAAGATGTCACGTCTGGCTCTGCTACAAGTGCTGAAATTACAGGTATTGAGCCACCATACCCAGAAGGAAAATCCAATCTTAACTTCTGGATCTACATAGAATGATTAAGACACACAAAGCCTAACATCCCTGACACACTGTGAACTTTCCATTTTTCCTCCTAGAACACTTACTTTGTAAGATCAGTGTTTGCCAGTCAGGCTCAACAGCTTTGTACTTGCTGGTGCACGTGTGCATGTCCATGTCACAAGACCTCAAGTGGTGTTCCTTAGGAGCTTTACAACTGTATGTGCACGTGTAGAGGGTTCTGTTTGTGTGAGTGTATGTTACCTTGTGTTTTGAGTCAGGGTCTCCCTGTAGCCCCGTATGGCCTAGAACTCGCTTTGTAGACCAAGCTGGCCTCCATCTCAAAGATCTTCCTGCCTCTGCCTCCTGAGTGCTGGGATTAAAGCTGTGTGGCACTATTTAGCATCATCATTTAAAAAATATATTTTATTATTTTTATGAGTGTATTGTCTACCTGGATGTAAGTGCGCCCATGTCGTGCAATGCCCACAGATGTCAGAAGAGGCTGTTAGATTCCCTTGGAACTGGAGTTATGGATGTTAGCCGCCATGTGGGTCCTGGGGATCAAAACCAGGCCCTCTGAAAGAGTAGCCAGTGCTCTTAATCACTAAGCCATCTCTCCACCACCTTGTTTTGTTTTGTTTTTAAGACAGGGTCTCTCACTGGCCTGGAACTTTCTAAGTAGCTAGGCTGGCTTACCAGCCCTGGCGATTCACCTATATCCTTAGGATTACAAGTGCATCACTGTGGGTTCTGGGCATCCAACTGAGGTCCTCATGTTTGCAAGGCAAGTATTTTACCAATTGAGCTTACTGATCTTCAGCTCAACAATCTTCAAGGTTTTTTAATTTTTATGTGTATGTTTTGCCTGCATGTTGGTAGGAGCACCTGTTGTCACTAAAAGCCTGCAGAGGCCAGAAGAGGGTGTCAGATCCCCTGGAACTGGAGTTACAGTTGTTAGCCACCATGTGGTCCTGGGAATTGAACCCAGGTCCTCTGGAAGAGCAGCCAGTGCTCTTAAACATGGAGTCATCTCTCCAGTCCAACAATCTTCAAGCTTTAAAAAATGTTTACTAGCTGGGCGTGGTGGCACATGCCTTTAATCCAAGCACCTGGGAGGCAGAGGCAGGTGGATCTCTGGGAGTTCAAAGCCAGCCTGGTCTACATAGTGAGTTCCAGGACAGCTGGGGCTACAAGGAGACCCTGTCTCAAAAAGATAAAAAAAAAAGTTTACATGTACCGGGGTATGGTGGCACATGCCTGTAGTCCTAGCACTTGGGAGGCAGAGGCAGGCGGATCTCTGTGAGTTCAAGGCCAACCTGATCTACATAGTGAGTTCCAGGACAGCTGGGGGCTACAGGGAGACCCTGTCTCAAAAAGACAAAAAAAAAACAACAGTATTTACATGTACTTATTTTGGGGGTGGCAGTGGGGACATGCATGTGTGCAGATCAAAGGACAGTTTACAGGTGTTGGTTCTTTCCTTCCACCATGAAGGTTCTGGGGATAGAATTCAGGTTGTCAACTTGGTAGCAAGCACTTTATCCACTGGGCCATCTCACCAGCCCTATTGAGGCAAGATCTTATGTAACCCAGGCTAGCTTCAAACTAAGTAGTCAAGGACAAACTTGAACTCTCCATCCGCCTGCTTCAACTACCCAAGTGTTGGGGTAACAGATGCACTCTACCACTCCCAGTTGCTTCTTTTAATATTACTTATGTGTATGTGCATTCTCAAAATTCTATGAATGGTACTAAACAGAAACTGCTTCATCAAGATCTTAGTACAATGAATCAATTTCACAGTGCAGTGAGTTAGTGAGATGTCAGGGTGAACACAAAAGCAAGACTACAAACTGATTGCTTTCTTTTGGAGATTTTTTTTTTTTCTTTTATAATCAAGACCAAACAGACAGTAGAGGGAGGATGGAATGAGTAAGAAAAAGAAAATCATACTTTATTTTCCTGTTAACACTAAGCCATATATTCACAATGTGTTTCAAAATACTTAGCCAGAATGCCAATCCAGTCACTACCTTAATTCAAATATTCACTAACAGTTAAGTGACAGAAATCCATTGTGAGATACCACCTAGAGAGAACAGCTACATTGCTATGTATGATTTATGAACTTAGTAGGTTAGTCTCTCAATACTTAGCAAGTTTGTTTAAAAATTACTAACCCCCTTGGCTTATGGTAACATTAATATAAATTTTTAACTTCAGTCAACATTCTATTCACTGTACACATAAACTTCTTAAAGACAGCTGTGTGCTGCGGTACAGCAATGACTGGCTGCTGGCACAGCATTGTTCAAAACCAAGAAGATGGGTAGGCTTGAAAAGGCATCAACTATACACACACACTCCCATTACGCTACAGCTTCTCACATTTTCTGTACATACTTGTCTCATAATACAAATGATTTCTTCAAATAATTGGAAAGACAAGATGAATGCATTTTCAATTTCATCTGAAAATAACTCTTAAATTAAAAAGAAGTCCCTTGTGTTTGTTAAATATGGTAAAGAGATGGTTTTAAAATGGTCTGAACTACATGTACAAATTTTCCACCTTATCTTAGTTCTTCATTACAAGTTTGGCATCAAGACCTCTAGCATTTTATAAAAAACTTCACCAAATACATTATAAATTTGTACTTAAATTCTTAAGACATGGAATTAAGAAATAAAAAAATGTATGACTATTCCTCAACACCACTAGAAATGTAAATTACTGTAAATAATATATGTGTATATAATTCAAACAAACTTTTGGGGAGGGAGATAAATATACTATTCTTTCATATCTATTTAATGCTGCCTACAGTTAGATGAAAAGATTATTACTAACAGAAGAGTCAAACTATATTAAGGACTATTTTCTAAGTAGTTATAACAATTTCCCAAAACAAAGATGGGCTAGAACCTATACGAATACAATTTTCCTGTAGTGTAATTGCTAGTATGAGGTATAATCTGTAAGCAATTAATGCAAATATAAATAGGGATAAGCCACCACTAAGTCATGGTTTGGTAACTAAACTTCTCAGCTAATGTGCTTTAGGGATAGGATTAAGGGTAATGAGAAGGGGCAGATGTCCATGGGAGCCTCATGTACGTGCCTTATCATTAGCATCATGTATCTAATAATCCACTGTTACAAAAAAAGGCAAATTCTTTGCTGACCTAGGATATACTTTATGAAGCACAGTAAGATTATTTAAGTATTACTAATGCCTCATTCCATTTGTATGTGGATATACACATATTGGTTATGTATATCAAAAATTATAAACAGAATTTTAAAATACTTTTAGCTCATTTTGGAAAAGTTAACAGTGGAGGTGAAATGATGCACTACTGAATTTTCTAGAATATCAAACTCAGGGCTAAAACCAAAGAAAATATTACTATCTCTTTAGTAAAATGGCTTGTGTGAAATCTTGAGCTCACTCTCATAGATCTGAAAGGATTGTGATCCAATGATTGTTTAGCAGCAATTTTACCAAACTGTAAATTCTTTTATTAAACAGGCATTATAAACATATAATACTAATCTCATTTAAAAACCATGAGTGCCACACCAGTGAATATACAGCTCATGAATAACTTAAAAAGTATTTCCCATTTTAAAAGGCAACATATAGCATACAAAAACCTTTACTAAACAAATAAGCTGTAATATGGATACATGATTGATGTGTCTAAAATGATATATACAGTACGTAATCATGTTAATTATGCGATCAGTACATTTTCTGATTCCCTTCATGCTTCACTTTCCCCAGAAACTGAATTCTGAACTTCTTCTTCTAAAATTGGTACAATCAGGTTATCCTTCGACATCAAATTATATTTCATCACAAATTTAGTAAACCGATGACATAAAAATGTTTCATTCTGTAGAAACAAAGAAAATAAAGGTCATTTTATCATCCAAAAACCAAAAAGAGAAATAGTATCAACATACATAGTTGTGTTGACAAGACTATCAGGATAATTACTGAAATATACTTACTTCATATTCATCAAATATTTGTCGGTGATGAAAATAAGCATGTGAAAATATTCTATAAATTCTACGGCATACGGATCCTAGTTTTGCTACAGATGATTCTTTTATGCTAACCCTAAAAAGAGAAAAGAAATCAGAAATTCATTGGCTGCACAAAATGTTAGGAATACTACAGTTCAATCTTCTCAATTTATAGTGTGGAAAGAAGTTACAGTGCGGAAAAGCTAGGAGGGGGCAGCTCCTTAGTCCTGAGCCAGATCGCTTTCTACACAGCCACAGCACCTTAGTTAAATGCAATATTGTACTTCTGAAACTGTTAAAGTGTAATGTAGTTAAAATGAATCCCTATCAACTCAAAACTTACCAAGAAACAGCCAAACTTCCAAAAACATTTTCCAACGTTAGTATCTTGCCCACTGCAGGTGATTAAAGCTGCTTAAAGGTATAATTATTTTAGTCTATAGAATCTGATTTTGTGTCTTTTGCTTTTTAAAAGTTAAGGGCCTGGAAAGATGGCTCAGCGGTTAAAAGAACACTGACTGTTCTTGCAGAAGACCCAGGTTCAAATCCCAGCACCCACATGGCAGCTAACAACTGTCCATAACTCCAGTTCCAGAGGATCCAACAGCCTCTTCTGTCCTCTGCAGGCATTGCACGGACACAAGGACACTTACCTACATGCAGGCAATACATGCATACACATAAAATAAAAAATAATAAATTTTTTTTAAAAGTTAAAATATGCATATTTCTGATTCTTTTTTAGAAACGTATTTGTGTGTGATACTAAGGGGAAAAATAAGTATTTTCTGTTTTGTTTTTCCCACTTTGTTTTTCTGTTTTTTGTTTTGTTTGTTTTCTTTGAGACAGGGTCTTCCTGTCGCCCCAGCTGGCCTGGAATTCGCTATGTAGACCAGGCTGGCCTCAAACTCACACAGATCTGCTTGCCTTTGCCTCCCAAGTACTGGGATTAAAGGCTCCAGCCACCACGCCCGGCCACTGTCTCTCTTTTTAAAAATAAAACAAGGGGGCTGGAGAGATGGCCCAGCAGTTAAGAGCACTGACTACTCTTACAGAAGACCTGGGTTCAATTCCAAGCACCCACATGGTGGCTAACAACTATCCCTAACTCCAGTTCCAGGGGATCCAATGCCCTCTTCTGACCTCCTCGGGTACTGCACAACACAGGTGCACTTGCATGTAGGCAATAAACTCTACACATAAAATAAATTTTTGCTAATTAAAAAAGGGGGGGAGGGGAGCCAGGCATGGTGGTGCATGCCTTTAATCCCAGCACTCAGGAGGTGGAAGCAGGTGGATGTCTGTGACACAGAGGCCAGTCTAGTCAACATAGCAAGTCCCAGGTCAGCTGGGGCTACAAGAAGACCCTGTCTCAAAAACAAAAACAAAATGAAACAAAACAAGGAACTGATGAGATGACTCAGTGGTCAAGAGTACTGGCTGCTCTTATACAGGACCAGCATTCACGTCCCAGCACCCACATGGTAGCTAACAATCATCTGTAACTCCAGTTCCAGTGGATCTTACACCCTCTTCTGACCTCCAAAAAGGGACTATACAACATGCGTGAGCTTACATAGATGCAGGGCAAATGCATATCTATATGAAAGAAAAATAAGCTGGGCGTGGCAGTGTACGCTATTAATCCCAGCACTCAGGAAGCCAAGAGAGGCAGGCAGGCAGATCTCTGTGAGTTCAAGGCCAGCCTGGTCTACATAGTGAGTCCCAAGCCAGTTTGGGCTACAGGGAGATCCTGTCTCAAAAGATTAAAGAAAAGGGCTGGGGTCTGAAGAGATGGCTCAGTGGTTAAGAGCACTGACTGCTCTTGCAGAGGACCCAGGTTCAATTCCCAGCACTCAAATGGCAGCTATGAACCGTCCTTAACTCCAGTTCCAAGGGAATCCAAAGCCCTCTTCTGACCTCTGCGGCATTGCATGACACGGGTGCACTCACATACATGCAGGCAATACACTCATACACATAAAATAAAAATAATAAATTAAAAAAAAAAAGGGTTGGAGAGACGGCTCAGTGGTTAAGAACACTGGCTGTTCTTGCAGAAGACCCGAGCTCAAATCCCAGCACCCACATGGCAGCTAACAACTGTCTATAACTCCAGTTCCAGGGGATCCAACGACCTCTTCTGTCCTCCTCGGGCATTGCATGACACAGGTGCACATACATGCATGCATGCAGTACATGCATACACATAAAATAAAAATAAAAAAATTTAAAAAAGATTTCAAAAAAGGAAAAAGAAAAATAACACACACACAAATAGAAAGGGTACTACTTAGGAAGAGGGAGTGGAAGGGGACTAAGAGAAGGGGAAGAAGTAAATATCAAAACACATGGTGTATATGTATGGAATGCATTATGTAGAAATATGTCATAATGAAACCCATTACTATGTAAAATTAATATATGCTAATTTTAAAATCTATCCACAAGCAAGAGTAAGGAGCCCTTCAAAATCAAGTAATCCAACTTGAGAAGTCTGCAGTTTATCCCATCTGGGGAAACTAACTCTGACCATTTAAGATTTAAGTGAGCTCTGGAGAAGGGACAACACTGGTCTGAACTGGTCTATGAGCTTTGGGAGACAAGTTCTGCTGCTTAACCATCACCTTAATCTCAAACCTGAATAATTCAAAGAAGCCAACACTTAAAAAAAATATTACTGAATGCGGGATGCATATCTTTAATCCCAGCACTTGGGAGGCTTAAGGCAGGCAGATTTCTGTGAGTTCAAGGCCAACCTATTCTATACTCTAAGTTCCAGGACAGCCACAGCTACATAAAGAGCCCCCATCTCAAAAACCAAAACCAAAATAAAATCAAAAACCTAGTTTTAATTTTAAAGTATCAGTCTTTTAAATGAAACCCAAAAAGTTTAATACCATATTTATAAGTTTTGCTTACCTGCTTGGAAAATATTTATTGCTATTCAGAAGACACGCAGCACCATCAAGTGTGTGTCTTGTATAATCTATAGCAGGACACTAGAAAAGAAAAAAATTTTAAATGTATTAAGAAAAAGCTGTATCGCTTACATTATGTACATTTATTAAATACCTGACAGAATCAATGTTAAAAGGGGTTTCTTTTGGCTCAATTCAGAGATTTTAGCCCATAGGAAGAGACGGATCTTTGACTCATAGCAGTCAGGAATCATAGCAAAGGCAGGAAGGGGTCAAGCAAGATGCCTTTCAGAGACAAAATTCAGTGACCCGCTTCTTCTAACCAAGTCCAACCTTCCAATTTCCACCACCTCTCTATACTCTATTCAAATTTTGTATCCATCAGGGTATTAAACCATTTAATATGAAAGGGTTGTGCTGGGTAGTTTCAGTTGTCAACCTGACACGCCTGGGAAGACGGATCATCAATTGGGGAAGTTCCTCTATGGGACTGACATCTGTGGGCATGTCTGTGAGATATCTTCCTGATTGCTGAGTGATGAAGGAGGGCCCAGCCCAATGTGGGCCACCTAAGCAGGTGGTCCTGGTTGTATAAGAAAGCAGGCTGGAGCTGGGCATGGTGGCACACTTGATCCCAGCACTAGGAGGCAGAGGCAGACCAATCTGTCAGTTCAGTCTGGTCTACAGTCTACATGGTGAGTTCCAGGTCAACTGGGGCTATAGGAAGACCCTGTCTCAAAAAGACAAAAAAAAAAAGCAAGCAAGCAAGCAAGCAGGCTAGAGGAGCAAGCCAGTAAGCAGTGTTCTAGAGTTCTTCCATGTTCTCTGCTGCAGCTCCTACCCCTAGGTTCCTGCCTGGAGTTTCTGCCCTTGATCATGTATTATAAACCCTTTTCTCCCCAAGTTGATTTTGGTTAGGTTTTTGGTTTTGGTTTTTGTTTTTTTGAGACAGGGTCCAGGGTCTCCATATAGCCCCATAGCTGGCCTGGGACTAGCTATGAAATCACAGAGATCAGCCTGCCTCTGCCTCCTGAGTGCTGGGTTTAAAGGCATGTACCACAATGCCCAGCAATCACAGCAATAGAAAGCAAACCAAGACAAGGGCTCTCATTAATTTAAATCTCTGGAAATGCCCCTCGGACATACCTTACTTACACTTTACTAATCTCCTACACTCTTTTCAATCCAATGAAGATGAAAGTCAAAATCTTATTCTAAAAGCATGAACACATTCTAAAAGTCCTTTCCAATTTCAGAATAACTATGAAATACAGTATCATACCAATGAATAAAGGTTAATTATCCCATGAACTATAATATCAGGCTTCTAGAAGACATATAACTAGTCTCCCAATTCTATTCCCAACAATGAACCTCTACGAAAACAATATTTAGGGGCTAGAAGAACACCACATTATCTAATCGAACCCTCTGTACAATTGAAGAAACTAGAGATTAGTTATTAAAGACTCAGAAACAATATTCCAGACACACTGATTCCTAGTGAACTAGCTTATATTTTACCCAGCCATCCATAAGCCTCCTTCCCTTCACAAACATCTCCAGGGTCCACTACCTTCCTGCATCCTAGAAAACATCCCTTGGTATCACCCCTGCCATCCTGTTACCAATTAAACAGCCCTCTAAGTAAATTTTTTTGTTGTTTTTGAGACAGGGTCTCCCTGTAGCCCCAGCTGTCCTGGAACTCATTATGTAGACCAGGCTGGCCTTGAATCACAGAGATCCGCCTGCCTCTGCCTCCCTAGCACTGGGTTAAAATTAAAGGCGTGCACCACCATGCCTGGCTAAGTAACTTTTTTGTAAGACACAGCTTTATTGTTTTAATAGAATAACTCACTTTACTACACCACACTGCAAGCTCTTGCACTGTTAAGGAACATGCATTTTTTTTCAGTGACAAATACTTCAGCAATCTAGTTTGTACCAACAGATTCAGCTAAGATGAAAATTTTCTTTCTGGTTTTCTGAGACAGGTTCTCATTATGTAGTCATGGCTGGCCTCAAACAGAGATTGCATGCCTCTGCCTCCCGAGTGCTGCTGGGACTGAAGATGTGCACCACCACACCTGACATCAGATGACAATTTTCTATGCTCAAATGTAATATCACAATTGTTTATGTCAGTATTTTATGGAGATAGCACAAGTTAGTGTTGCACATGTAATTCATAACTATAAACTGAGGCATTTATTTTATCGGAACTGTGATTATTCTGTAAGTAAAATTACATGGAAAATGTTTAAATTTTTGTCAAAGGTATATAAGGCAGAATTCAGCCCAATACAGAAGCTCGTACTACACGTGACACAGTAAGGAAATAAGGGATCAGAAGAGATCTGGTGCACAAAGATGAATGACAGCTTCAATTTACAGCAACAGCAAGCATGAAAGCTGTTGAAATCAAGTACTAAAGGTAACATAACAGGTAATAAAGACAGAACTCCCAACATCCTCCTGTGGCCTCCATGAGTACATGCACACACCTACACCTGCACCTACACATACACCACCACACACGTGCATGTTAAACAAAATCAACCGTTTTTAGTATATTTATAACACTGTGCAATTACGTCCACTAAATTCCACATATTGTTCCAATTTGAATATGGAATGTGCCCAAAAGGCTTATGTGTTAAAGGCTTGTTCCCCAGCTGGTGGTGCTATTATTGGGAGATGGTAGGAACTTTGGAAGCAGGGTCTAGTTAGAGGAAGGAAATCATTGGGGTGTGGCTTGAAAGGGATGCTGCTGGGATCCTGGCCCTTCCCCTCCCTTTACTACCCAGATGACAGGTAATCTGCTTTAATACTTGGCCTCACCTCCACCATAGTAGTGGAGCCAAGTGACCAGGGTCTGACCATTCCAAAACAGTGGGCCTAGTAAACCTTTACTCCTCCTAAGCATGTTTCCTAGCTATCTGTCATGGAAATGGAAAGCTGACTTATCCCCTAAGACAAACCTTGAAGCACTCAGCCATCACTTCCCATTCACTACTCTCCTTATTCTCACTGTTTTCACACAGGGTCTCCCTGCAGCACCAGCTGGCCTGGAACTTGCTATGCAAACCAGGCTGGTCTCTATCTCCTCCATCTGCCTCAGCCTCAGAGTGCTGGGATTAAAGGCGTACACCACCACACCTGGCTATTCTTCCAATTTTTTAAAAAATATTTTATTATTTTTTTAATTATTTAATAAACACATAATTAGAAAAAGCATTTCATTACAACCGCATTGACATGTTCAGTAACAATTTCCAGAGCTAAGAAGCATCTCTTTCAAAATTGGCTGTAAATTTTTAACTTTACAATTGAATTAATGCAGTTATATAATATTGTGCTCAGTATAAACCCTGTAAGACATAAAATTAAATGAGGTTTTAACCTTTAAAAAAATCTCCATTTCCTGGAGCTTGACGAGATGGTGCACACCTTTAATCCCAGCACTCGGGAGACAGAGGCAGGCGGATATCTCTGTGAGTTCAAGGCCAGCCTGGTCTACATAGTGAGTTCCAAGACAGCTAGGGCTAGAAAGACCCTGTCTCAAAACAGAAAAAAAGAAAAAAACTCCATTTCCTTATTAAAATACACAGTTTCATATAGAAAAATTCGTTTTTAATGCAATTAACACTAAGATGTTTGCACATGCATTTCTAATCTCTATATATCTGATTATTACTAGTCATAGTC
>NW_008351455.1:866962-957712 GCF_000622305.1 Nannospalax galili | reverse complement strand
AAATTAATTAAATAAATGAATTTTAAAATTATGTGATAGAAAAGTTCATTTTGGAAATCTGAAAATCATTCTACACTGGGGAAAATAGCAAGTGTGGATCTTTGTGGAATTGAGAGACATTTCCATGCAATTTCCCACTTTGACTATATCCATTTCAATTTAAAATATGTGGTTTCCTACATTTTTAATGCTACTAACAGCTAGATGTTTGCACATATGTCTTTAATCTCTATGTATCTGATGAGTACTAGTCACAGTCAGTTAGGATCCTTGGTACCTGAGTATGGATATAAAGTCATCAGGTAGATTTCACTGGTAATATTTATCTCCTCTACTATTTAACATATAGTAAATTTTTATGCTTCCACCTCAAATGTTTTTTTTTATTTGATTTTTCTGTACATATATCATACAGAACATCCCACACAATCTTATTCATCTATATATGCACTTCCCAAATGGCACCTTCCCATAGCCACCCCTCTCCCACATACTGGAGCCCATATACTCTGTCATCCCTGTTACTGTCCACCGTGTTGTCCACACCCCCCAGCCATTCTCCAGTGCTTGTCCGTCTGCTAAATCTAGTCAGCCTATCTAGAGATCCTTGTTTGAGGAACATCAGCTGTTCCTCATCTAGCCACTATCAGTTGTCAATATTCTTTTAGATAAGATTGGGGTCTGCTGTTCATTTTTCCAGTTCTATGCTGGGTTACTGTCTGGGAGTCTCTTGCACCACCTAGGCCAGCAACTCAAAGGAAGGTATCTCCTCTCTGGCATTGTTTCTTGTTATGTAGCCTTAAGCTATACATATGGACATGGACTCTTAAAAATTATATTGACCACATTAATCTTTGGTTATACTTTCCTTTTGGGTGTTTAAGACTCTACAGTTGGCCCAGATAAAACGATTTATTTTTACTCTTAAGGCCGTTTGAGGATCTGTTCCTCAGGGGGTAACACGGGCTTGGGAGGAGCCCCTGGTTCCTTTCTTTTACCAGTTCCGTCTATGTGAAGATAAATCAAAGGTCTTGCACCACCATAGCTGGCTTTGCTTGGAAACACTGAGGAAATGTTTCCTCTGTGTTGAGCCTCCTCTTTGTAGACTGGATACTGGTTCAAGTCCATCTGGTGGGGTCTTCATGGCCTCCTTGCTCAAGGGGACAGGTGACTCACCACAGTTACAGGACATTTTGAGAGATGTTCATAGTCCCCTGGAACTTAAGTCGACCTAGGAGGGCAAGGAGCAAAAACTGTCCTGTATGTCCCCCTGACCAAATTAGTATAGGCCTCAAAGAATGGCTGTTAAATATCCAAGAAGGTTAGTTCCACCAGTCTGGTACTTTTAATTACCATATGCCATGTAGATAGAGCTTGGGCAAAGACCAAATGCTCTCAGATAAACCTTGCCTAGGCATATATTACATTCTTTGATCTGGTTATATGTATAATTTGTCAGTAGGTTGTAGGCCTAAAACGGTTCCCTCTGGTTTTCTAAAACTAGCTAGGCATTATATCTTACATTGTTTAACCCTTCCACCATGGATTCCCCATTTAAGGTGCCCCCGTTTTTTCCATTTCTCCCTTAATACCCTTCTCCTATGGTCCTGCCTCTATAGAGCTCCTTCTTTCCCTTTATCCCCTAGGTTCCTTGTATAACCTTCTTTCCACTTCCCCTTAAAATAACCCCATTATTATCCATATCTCCCTTGTTAACACCTGTTTTATACTGTTCTCTTTCAGATTCTTTCTTTTCCTTTACTTCCCTGGTTCCTCTTCATTATCCTGGTTCCTATAGTTATGTCTGGATACATATTCACTTATAAGGATTTGTTGCTAGGATTCACATGAGGGAGAACAGATGCCGTTTTTTGTTTGTTTTTTTCTGAGTCTGTGTTACTTCATTTAGTATAACAGTTTCTAGTTCCATCCATTTACCTGCAAATTTCATGTTTCTTTACTGCTGAGTAAAATTCGATCATATAAATGTACCACATTTTCATTAAGGGACACTTAGGTTGCATCCATCTCTTAGCTATTGTGAAAAGAGCAGCAACAAACATGGATGTACAAGTGTCTCTGCGATAGGATAAGTTCTTTGGGTCAAGGAGTGGTGTAACTGGGTCAAATGGTAGGTTCATTTGTAGTTTAAGAGTTCTCCACACTGCTTTCCATAGGGGTTGAACAAGTTTGCAGCCCCACCAGCAGTGGATGAGCATTCCCCTTTCCCCACATCCTCTTCAACGTTTGATATTATTTGTTCTCTTAATCGTAGGCAGTCTGACTAGGGTAAGATGAAATCTTAAAGTGGTTTTAATTTGCATTTTGCTAATCACTAGTGATGTTGAAGACCTTTTAAGATGCTTCTCAGCCATCTTTATTTCTTCTTTTGCAAACTCTCTGTTCTGCTCCTTAGCCCATCTTTTAATTGGGTTACTTCCTTTTGTGATTGTTTTTTGAGTTCGTTATATATTCTGGATGTTAAAACTCTGTCAGACGTGTCACTGGTAAAGATTTTCTCCCAATTTCCTTGATTCCTTTTGATGTACAGAAGCCTTTTAGTTAAATGACGTCCCATTTGTTGACTCTTGACCTTGTTTCCTGAGCAGTCAATGTCCAGTCTAGAAAATCCTTTCCTACACCTCTATCTTGTAAGTTTTTGTCAATGTTCTCTTCTACCAGTTTCAGAGTTTCAGGCTTTACATTGAGGTCTTTGATCCATTTGGAATTGACTTTTGTGCAGGGTGAAAGATAGGGGTTTAGTTTCATTCTTCTACAGGTGGAGATCCAGTTTTGCCAGCACCATTTGCTAAACATGCTGTCGTTCCTCCAGTGAATGTTCTTGGCCCCTTTGTCAAATATCAGGTGGCTGAAATTGAATGTACTCATATTTGGGTCTTCAATTTTGTTCCATTGATCTATGGGTCTATTTTTGTGCCAGTGCCATGTTGTTTTTATGAGTATAGCTCTGTAGTACGGTAAAATATCTGGCATAGTAATTCCCCCAGCATTGCTCTTAGTGCTCAGGGTTTCTTTGGCTATCCAAGGTCTTTTATGCTTCATATGAATGGATGTTTTTTTCCAATTCTGTGAAAAATGTCATGGGGATTTTGATTGGCATTGCACTGAATCTTTTGGTAGGATGATCATTTTCACAATAAAAATTCTTCCAATCCATGAGCATGGGAGGGCCTTCCATCTTCTGATGTCTTCCTCAATCTCTTTAAGGAGTTAAAATTTTCTTTGTAGAGGTCTTTAATATCTTTGGTCAGGTTTATTCTGAGATTTTTTTTTTCTTTTTTTTTTGCAGATATTGTGAAGGGGAGTGTTTCCATGTGCTCTTTCTCTGATTGCTTGTTATTGGTATATAGAAAGGCTACAGATTTTTGTATATTTTGTAACCTGCCACTTTAACTGAATGTGGTAATAATTTCTAGGAGTCTTCTGGTGGAATTTTTGGCGTCTCTTAGATAGCATATCATCTGGAAAATGGGATAATTTGATCTCTTCTTTTCCAATTATTACTCCTTTAATTTCTTGCTCTTGCAAGAGTTTTAAGCACTATGTTAAAGTGGAGATAGTGAACAGACTTGTCTGGTTCCTGAATTCAATGGAATGCTTCCAGTTTTTCTCCATTTAGAATGATGTTGGCTGTGGGTTATATATAGCTTTAATTATGTTGAGGTAGGGTCCCTCCAGTCTAATTCCCTCTAGGACTCTGAACATAAACACATGTTGAATTTTGTCAAAGGCCTTCTCTGCATCTACTGAGATGACCATGTGGATTTTGTCTTTGAGCCCATTTATATGATTTATGACGTTTATTGACTTATATATAATGAACCATCACTGCATCTCTGGAATAAAGCTGACTTGATCATGATGGATGATCTTTTTGATGTGTGTCTGTACATGGTTTGCAAGTATCTTTTTGTGAATTTTTGTATATATGTTCATTAAGGATATGGGTCTGTAGTTTTCTTTTTTGGTTGTATCTTTACCTGTATTAAGAGTGATGCTGGCTTCACAGAAGGAATTTGGAAGTTCTCCCTTCATTTCTATCTTTTTGAATAACAAGTAGTAGTGGCTGTTGATCCTCTTTAAACGTCTGGTAGAATTCTGCTGTAAATCAATCGGGTCCTGGGCTTTTTTTAGTCAAGAGGTTTGGGAGGTTTTGTATTGCTGTTTCAATTTCTTTTTGTGTTATGGGTCTGTTTAAGCTGTGAATCTCTTCTTGGTTTAGTTTTGGAGGTTCCCATGCCTTTAGATATCCATCCATTTCTTTTAGGTTTTCAAATTTAGTAGCATATAGGTTTTAAAAGTATTCTCTTATAATGTTCTGGATGTCTTTGGTGTCTGTTGTGATATTTTCCCTTTCATCTCTGATTTTGTTGATCTGGAGGTGCTCTTTCTTTTGGTTAACTGGGCTAGCTATCAATCTTGTTTATCGTCTCAAAGAACCAGCTCTTGGATTTGTTGATTCTTTGTACTGTTTTGTTTCTATTTCATTAATTTCCGCTCTGATTTTGGTTATTTCTTCTTGTCTGCTGGGTTTGGGTTTCATTTGCTGTTGCTTTTCAAGTGTCTTGAATTGCAATGTTAAGTCATTTATTTGTGATCTTTCCAATTTTTAATGTAGGGCACTTAGAGCTATAAACTTCCCTCTAAGGACTGCTTCTAATGTGTCCCAGAGGTTGTATTGTGTTGTGTGGTCCTTTTCATTGAATTCCAGAGAATTCTTTTATTTCTTTCTTAATTTCTCCTTTGACCCACTCATTGTTTAGGAGTGTGTTGTTCAATCACCATGTGTTCGTGTAGTGACTAGGGGATTTTGTCCAGTGTTGATTTTAAGCTTTATTGCATTGTGGTCTGATAGAATGCATGGAATTATTTCAATTTTTTTTTTTTTTTGTATTTGTTGAGGTTTGTTTTGTGCCCCAGTACATGGTCAATTTGGGAGAAGAGAAGGTTCCACGGGGTGCTGAATAGAAAGTATATTCTTTGGTGCTTGGGTGGAATATTCGGTAGATGTCTGTTGGGTCCATTTGATATATGGTATTGTTTAATTCAGATGTCTCTCTGTCTGAATTATCTGTCCTGTTGGCCTATCTAATGGAGACAGTGGGGTATTGAAGTCCCCTCCTGTTAATGAGTTGGGATTACTCTGGGTCTTAAAGTCCTATAGTACTGTTTTTATGAAGTTGGGTGCACCAGAGTTTGGTGAATATATGTTCATGATTGTAATATCTTCTTGGTTTATTGTTCCTTTGATCAGAATGAAGTGGCCTTATCTCTTCTGTTTAGTTTTTGTTTAAAATCTATTTTGTCAGATATTAGAATTGCAACGCTTGCTTTTTTCTTAGTACCATTTGCTTGGTATATTTTTTTCCATCCTTTATCCATTCACATAGTCTGTGTCTTTTGACTGGGGAGTTCAGTCCACTGATAAAAGTTATTAATGAAAGATGTGTATTGAACCCTGTCATTTTTATTTCTGCTCACATTCTTGATATAGCTGTGTATTTCTACAGTTATACCTTCATTGAATTTCTTTCCGTCACCCCTTGTGTATAGTCGTTCTTTTCTTCAGCACTTTGTATTGCTTCAAGAACTCTCTGAAGGGCTGGTTTCATGGATATGAATTCTTTCAGCCTATTTATGTTATGGAAGACTTTTCTTTCCCCTTCAACTATGATAGACATTTTGGCTGGGTAAAGTAATCTGGGTTGGCATGTGTGGTCATTTAGAGCTGGCAATACATTGGTCCAGGCTCTTCTGGCTTTCACAGTCTGCACTGAAAAGTCAGCTGTAATCCTGATGGGTTTTCCTTTATATGTGATGTTGGTTTTCTTTTGCAGCTTTCAGTATTGTCTCTTTGTTCTCAACATGTAGTGTTTTTACTATGATGTGCCGTGGAGAGTTTCTTTTCTGGTCCTGTCTGGTGTTCTATATGCTTCTTGTATTTGTAGGGGTCTTTTTTTAATTTTGGGAAATTTTCTTCTGTAATCCTGAAGGTCTGTTCCATACCATTATCTTGAGATTCTTCTCCTTCCTGTATGCCTATGATTCATGTTTGTTTTTTTTTTATGGTGTCACACAGTTTCTGCATATTCCCTTATGGTTTTTTTTTTAATTTTTCATAATCTTTGCTAGAGTGGTCTAATTCATCCACTTTATTTTCTAGTCTTGATATTCTGTTTCTATTTCATTCATCCTATTGGTTAGGCTTTCTTCTGTCATTTCTAATTGGCTTATTGATTGTTTCACTTCATTCTTCATTTCAACCTAAGTAGTCTTCAATATTTCTAACTCGTTTCTGAATTCATTCAGAAATTCATCCCTATCCCTTCAGTTCTTTGATTTCTTTGTGTGTTCTTTAAATTCACTGAATTCTTTTATTATGTTTTTAGCTGTCCTTTTGAGTTCCATGTCCTACATTATCTCTAGGGGGTTCTCATTGTACTCCTCTAGAGGACTACTGGTGCTTGGTGGGGATATACTATTTTCGTTTTTCATGTTATTGTTTTTACTTTGTGACTTTGACATGTGAATTTCCTTCGTAGTTTCTGATTCTTGTGAGACGCAAGCCTTCCTTTGTTGAGTTTAGATCTGCTTCTTTTTGTAAACTTTATGTGCCTTTGTGGTTTACTTGTTGGGCATGAAAAGCTGGTTGGTCTAGGCTTCAGGTTCTCTCTTTTGATTTTTGGAGTGGCCTAATTGCTTTTGTCTTCAGGAGTTCCCACAGAGGCCCAAATGATCTCAGGCTTTCTCTTAAGGTCTGGGTCCCTCCAGGAAAGATGCTGCCCTCAGGAATTTGGAGGCTGGGATGGCCTGGAAGAAAGGTCCAGGATAGATGCTGGTCTCAGGAAGCTGGTGGCTGTACCACCCAGGGAAATAAAGGGAGGTGAGGGCAGGACCAGGCCTAGGGTTCCCGGGGGCCGCAGGGAGGAAATGGGTTGATCCCTATGCAAAGATCAGGAAGCAGTGGTGGCCCTGGTTGGAGAGGCTAACGCCGGTGTCTGGGGTACCAAGACAAGAAATGGGCCTGTACCCAGCCTAGGAGGAGAGACTCGCGGGAAGAGGTGGGATGGTGAAAGAGGCTGGGGGTTGGTCTGGATGCAGAGTATCAGGAAGCAGTGGTGGCTCTGGGCCGAGAGGTTGGCCCAGGTGTCTGGGGTGCCAAGACAAGAAATGGGCCTGTACCTAGTCTAGGAGGAAAGACTTGGCAGGGGAGCTGGGAGGGTGAAAGTGGCTGGGGGAGTCAAGGCAGTGGGCACTGGACTTACCCAGGGAAGGTGCTGGACTAGGACATGGAAGGCTGTGCAGCCCAGGAAGTAAGGGAGGTGAGGGCGAGACAGGGTTCCTGGGGCCCACAGGGAGGAACTGGGTTGGGTCCAGATGCAAAGGATCAGGAAGCAGTAGCGGCTCTGGACTGAGAGGTTAGTCCCGGTGTCTGGGGTGCCCAGACAAGAAATGGGCCTGTACTCAGCCTAGGAGGAGAGACTCGGGGGCGGGTGGGGTTGGGGCGCCGGGAGGGTGAAAGAGGCTGGGGGAGTCAAGGCGCAGCTGGGCGCCTGGACTTACCCAGGGAAGGTGCTGGTACCAGGACACTGAAGGCTGTGCAGCCCAGGAAGCAAAGAGATCTACTCTTCCAATTCTTAAGCAATGACTAATCAACTTCCTTTTGTTGTTCTTGTTTTTCAGGGTCTCTCTAGACTGGTCCAGGCCTGTCTCAGCCAAAGTGCTAGGATTATAGATGTGGGCTGCCATTCCTGGCCTTTAAGTTTTAATGTACTCTGAACATTAGACCTTTAACAAGAAATATCCAAAAACATTTCCTCCCATTTATAGTTTGTCTTACTTCCTTGACTGTGTCTTCTGAAACAAAATCTTTAAATTTTGGTAAATTTCAATTTACCTATATTTTCTTCTAGTTGCTTAAGCTATTGGTGTCACAGCTAAGAAACCACTGCCAATTCCAAAGTCATCAAAATTGATATCTATGTTTTTTTCTAAGAATTTAAATTTTTTAGCTCTTCTAATTAAAATCTTTGGGCCAAGTTGTATGGAGTTGTTTAACTGTCCCTCAATGAAACCAACCAACACTTTCTCCCTTCCTTCCATAGATCTCACTATGTAACCTAGGCTTACCTTGAACTTGCAGAAATCTGCTTCAGTCCTTCAGACTCCAAAATGTTTGGATTACAGGTGTGAACCACCATGTCCAGCTCTGATTCAACCATCTTAACTGAGTTCTAACTGCAGGCATTATATCACTCACTGTGTAAGTAGTTTCACTGAACTATTAATGAAATGCTATGTGGATTTTCCCAAATACAGAGGTATTGAATCTTAATTCTACTTCAATTTATTAACACAAAAAGCACAACACCCTAAATAAAACTGGTCTTTCAAATTAAGTACCATTTTACTTAGGTACCAGATACTCATTTTGGAGATATTATCCTTTTTCAAGCAAAAGAACAACAAATAGTGATTTTGCAACTACAGTCAGTTGTCTCTAAGCCTTAAAGTTCTGTCAATAAATGACCATTTGAAAGTCTCTAATTCTATAGAATTGGTCTGACCTGTTGGAGAGACTCAATGAGTACCAAGGGAAGAGTATTATTTGGGCTGGGGATGTGGGTCAGTTGGTACAGTGTTTGCCTAACATGGATGAGGCCATGGGTTTGATCTCTGGCACACTAGTGTATTCTTGTAATTCTAGCACTTAAGAGTTAGAGGCAGAAGAATCATAAGGTCATCCTTGGCTACATAACAAGTTTGAGACCAGCCTAGGCTACATGAGACCCTGCCTCAAAGAAACAAGAAAGTAATTTAAAAGGCATTACGATGATAGCAAATTTAATTCATAGTTTAAACAAAAAAGTTGTAGAAGACATTTTTTAGAAAACAAAGAAAAAGTGAATATATACTAGCTATCAGAAGATATGAAGGAATTATAATTAAAAATGGGGAAGGAGGTATAAAGATTAAGATGTTTTGTATGAAATATATAAAAATTCAATTTAAAAAAAAAGTATAATGGGCCAGAAAGATGGATCAGCAGTTAAGAGCGTGTACTGCTCCTGCAGAAAACCTTAGTTCAGTTCCCAGTACCCTGTAACTCCAGCTATAGGCAATCCAACACTCTTTTCTAGATTCCACTGGCACCAGCACATACACATATACACACATAGGCACATAATAAAAAATGAAATAAATCTTGCCAGACGTGGTGGCACATGCCTTTAATCCTAACACACAGAAGGCAGAGGTGGGTAGATCTCTGTGAGTTCAAGGTCAGCCTCGTCTACAGAGTGAGTTCTAGGCCAGTTAGGGCTACACCATGAGACCCTCTCTCAAAATAAATAAATTTTTGTTTAAAAATGAAATTTACAATAAATATTTTTTTACTGTCTACAATCTTATTGTGACAGAAACTGAATATTAAACATTTCAACTCAGTAGATTAATGAGTAATAAACAGTTCTTCCTAGCAAAAGAAATTAATGAAGAAAAGTCTAAACATGTATATCCTACCATTCACATGATATCTGCACAATGTGAAATGTATTACTTTGAGACCACCATGAATCAAAATGAGTTCTAGCCCATGAAATTGCCAAATTATAAGAAATCTAAGAATTATTACAGCAGCACTGTGGTTGCTCTGCAGCAACAAACTTGAGTCAAATAGCAAAAGGAACAGTGAATTAAAAACTCTTCAACAGGCTGGAGAGATGGCTCACTGGTTGAGAGCGATGACTGCTCTTGCAGAGAACCAGGGTTCAATTCCCAGCACCCACATGGCGGCCAACAACTGCCCGAGACTCCAGTTCCAGAGGCTCTGATGCCCTCTTCTGATCTCCTCAAGCACTGCATGACACCGGTGCATTTACATACATGCAGGCAATACATTCATACACATAAAATAAAAATATTTAAAACTCTAAGACTTCCTCTCCCAGTGTTTCTGTGAGGTCAGATCATCATGATTCTACTAGGCATTCTAATTCATTAATCCTCACCTCTTTCGGAGTTTTATGAGCTGCACAAAGAAAAATCCATTGTTCAGTCGCTGTCATCTGAGTACATGTATCTGGATGGCATTCACTCTGTTAAAAATGATTATATTTTATAATATATGAATTAATAATGAAAAGGTTTCATCTAGGTTACTATATTTCTATGTAAAATATAAGAAAAAATATTTAGAAACTTTGGGTAAATCTAAGCATATAAAACTATCAAAAAGAAAAACATAACTCTGAATTATAGATTTAACATAAAGAAAATATTACCTGAAGCTTGACAGCAAGTCCATTTAATTCAAGACAGAATTGCCTGAAAATGCAAAAATCACATTTATTCTCCAAGTTTTGTTCAGTTTCTTATTTATTTCGTGAGTCTGGCAAGCTCACTGCCTCTTATGTACTAGGAATTTGCCGAATTTTCTGGAAAGTAGCTTGGAAATTTTGCCAAGACTCTTGGGATACATATACTTTTTGACTAAGTCTTCTGAGAATCTATTATAATGATGAAATTATCAGAACTGCAAACAGAAATGTTACAAAGATGTTCACATAAACCATATATTTAAGAGAAAATTTCTGAAATATTATGATTAACAATTGGAAGGTAGTAAACTATTGGTATATATAAACATGAAAGATGTCTGCATTTACAATTGTTTCAATTACATAAAATATTGGGCATGTGTGTATTTTTACATGCAGTTACACAAAAAGACTAAATTTTTTGTAGACTAGATGAGTTTTTTTTTAAGTTTATTATTTTTTATGTGTATGAAAATTTTGCCTACATGTATGTGGCACCACATGCATGTCTGGTGCAGATGGAGGTCAGAAAAGTATGGTGGACCCTAAAACTGGATTTACAGGCAGTTGTGTGCCATCATGGGGGTGTTGGGAACTCAACCTGGGTCCTTTCAAAGAGCAAGTGCTCTTAATCACTGAGCCATCTCTCCAGCTCCAATTAGATAGGTAGGGTTTTTTTTGCTTTTTCTGTTTGTTTTTATCTTTTGAGACAGGGTCTCCCTGTAGCCCTAGCTGGCCTAGAACTTGCTATATAGACCAGGCTGGCCTTGAACTCACAGAGATCCATCTGCCTCTGCCTCACCACAGGATGTACCAGGCCTAGATGTTTTATACCTACATGTGTTTTCCTGCAATAAGGAGTTCCAGGCCAGCTGGGGCTACAGGAAGACCCTGTCTCAAAAAGACCAAAAAATCCCAACCAAACAAAAATCAATCAATCAATCAATCAGCATTGACAACTGCAAAGACTGAAGTCAAAGCTTAGTGACAGAGCACTTGGGTGCCTAACAAGTACAAGACCCTAAGTTCAACCCTCAGAACAGCAAAACCAGAAAGAACAGAAAAGCTTCCAAAGCTACTCAATATATAATATAGAAAACCTAATCCCTCATAATTCCACTACATTCTCAAAAAAACAACAACAAAAAACTACTGTTTAGATGCAAGAAGATTAAAATATATGAAATATATTGGAATCAGGTCAGGCATGGTGGTGCAAACCTTTAATCCCAGCACTTGGGAGGCAGAGGCAGGCAGATCTCTGTGACATCAAGGTCAGCTTGGTCTCCATAGTAAGTTCCAGGACAACCAGGGTTACAGGGAGACCATCTCTTTAAAAAAAAAAAAAAAAGACACAAAAGCTGTAGACCTAGGCTTTTTGACCTATAATTATATAGTAAATTTTATTTATGATTCTCAATTCTCATTAGTAGATACTTATAGTAGTGCCTTTACTAGATTGTTAGTGTTACTTTGAGATCTCATAAAGACCTACCTTAAATGTTCATACTTCCATACTCCTTCATCTTGGCCTTCAGGTGGTTCAAGAATTTTGTCAATATTGGAGCAATCTGCCCTTATGTTCTGTTGAATATACTATAAATAAAGAAGTTCTTATGGTTAATTATACAATATGCTAAAAATAGGCAACTTTTTAATATACATCTGCTCTTGTGGTTCAACTTTTGGGTTATAAAAAGTTTAGAATCATAATCAGTAACTCAGAAGAAAGGAGGGAACTCTTACCTACTCTCCAATTCAACTTCACTTCATGTAGACTATTCATTAGGATCAGAACTGGGATCAAAATTGTAAAGCACAATTTCATATGAACATAAAATATGGAAAACAAATATAACTGAGCATGCATGATTTAATTTACTTTTTCTTTTTTTCTGTTGTTCTTTTGGGACAGGATCACCCTGTCGCCACAGCTGGCCTGAATTCTCTATGGAGACCAGGCTGGCCTCGAGATCTGCCTGCCTCTGGCTCCCAAGTGCTGGGACTAAAGGCATGTGCCCCTGCCCCCCTTCATTTACATTTTCTTAAAAAGGGGGTTTCATCATGAACCAGGCTGCCTTCACACATGCAATCCTTGGTTTTCTCAGTGCTGGTATTATAGCCATGTACCACTACACTGGACTTGAATTCCTATTTAAACCTCCCACGGGTTGTAGTTGGGCTGTTTTTTTTGGGGGTGGGGGGTGGGGGGGGTTAGGAGTTCTATGCTGCCCATAGCTGGCACTCAAGTGACCCTTCTGTCTCAGTCTCCCAAGAAGCTATGATACAGGCGCAAGTTGCCTGACATATATATTCTCTGATGTTTTTTCACCTTGTTCTAACTTTAAGTTTTGATTCTCTCCTCACGCAAATACAACTAATTCTAGACCACCTCGTTTCACTGAACAACTGTTTCCAACCCCCCTTCCCCAACACAAATCATAACTCAATTTTACTGGACTTCATATTGCGGCACTTTTGAGTACTGTGCATTCTGTTTTGTTTGGTTTTTTTTGAGACAGGGTCTCCCTGTAGCCCCAGCTGGCCTGGAACTCACTAGGTAGGCCAGGCTGGCCTTGAACTCACAGAGAGCCACTTGCCTCTGCCTCCCAAGTGCTGGAATTAAAGGTGTGTGCCACAACACCCTGTGAGTTCTGTTATTTTAAAAAACTGGATGTGGCAAGCCTGCACTGAGCAAGTCTATTTGTATAGTTTCTCTAACAGTGTGTGTACTCTTTGTACCTCTGTATCCCATCCTTGGGATTCTCATGTTTCACACTTTTCATTACTAGTGTATCTGTTACACGGACCTGTGATCAATGATCTTTGGTATCACCATTTTAATTGTTTAGGAGGGCATGCTACATCATGCTCATATAAAAAAGCAAACATAATTCATAAATATTGTGTGTGTTCTGAGTGCTTCACTGACCAGCTTTTTCCTCATCTCACTCCCTTTCCTCAGATATCCCTATTCTCTAAAACATAACAATACTGAAATTGGGCCATTTAACAACTTTATAATGGCCTCTACCTATTCAAGTAAATGGGAGAGTCAACTGTTTCTTACTTTAAATCAAAACCTAGAAATTATTAAGTTTCACAGGTGGACATAATTGTTCACACCTGGAACCCCAGCACTGAGGCAAGGGGACCACAAGTGTGAGGCCAGCCCAAGTTACATACTGTGTTCCAAGGGAGCCTGGGTGTGATAGCTAATCCTGGGTGTCAACTTGATTTGATCTCAGATTAACTGAAATGAAAAGAGATCTTCTTGATTGGATCATCTAAAGCCGGAAGACACACCCTAAATGTGGGCGTTACCTTCTGATGGCAGCCGGTATAAAAGACCAAGGCAGAGGAGAATGCAGGGCTTTTTGTGGCTTGCCTTCTCTCTCGCTGGTGAGTTCGTCTTGCTGCTGTAGACTGAAGACTAGCTGATATTTTGGAATTTGTCAGACCTTCAGCACCGGATTGGGACTACTGAGACATCCGGCCTTGTGGACTGAGTGACTACAGATTCTCAGCCTCTCCAGTGTGGTGCAGCCATTGTTGGACTACCTGGACTCTATCCTGTGAGCTAAGCTGGTAAATCTCTATACATATTCATTCTACTGGTTCTGTTTCTTTAGAGAATCCTGACTAATACACTGGGCTACACTGAAACTTTGTCTCAGTACAAAACAAAACAAAAAACATGTCATAGGCTGGAGATAACAGCTTAGTTAGTGGTAATACACTTGTCTGAGGCTCTGGGTTCAATCCCTAGCACTTCAAAAAAGAAAAAGAGCCGGACATGGTGGCACACACCTTTAGTCCCAGCACTTAGGAGGCAGAACTCTGTGAGTTCCAGGCCAGCTGGGGTTACACGGAGACCCTGTCTCAAAAAAAGGAAAAAAAAAAAGGAGAAAAGGGTGCTGGAGAGATGGCTCAGCAGTTAAGAGCACTGGTTGCTACTGCAGAGGACCTGAGTTCAGTTTCCAGTACTTACATGATGGCTAATTTACTATAACTCCAGTTCCAGGGGATCCACTGCCTTCTTCTGGCCTCCACAGGCAAAGTTAAAAAAAAAAAAAAAAACACAACAAAAAACAACAACAAAAACTGCATTACAGCTGACACATGTGCAGTAAATCAGTTGGGTGTATTGTGGAACCACCACCCAGGAATGGTTCAGCACAGCTCAGTGCAGTCCTCGAACCTCAGACTAATTAATAACCAGGACTGGTGACCCTCAGGTCAGGTCACCCAAGGTCTCTGAGTAGCTACCATATCAACATGTATCACCAACAACCAGATCTATCTAACCAATGTGGCTGGTACAGATAAAAAAAAGTCTGGAAATCTAGGGGCTGGAGCAATGGCTCAGCAGTTAAGAGCACTGACTGCTCTTGCAGAGAGAGGACCTGGGTTAGAGTCCCAGAACCTACATGGTGGTTAACAACCATATATAATTCCAGTTCCAGGGGATCCAATGCCTTCTTCTGACCTCTGCAGACATCTCACAACACAAGTGCACTTATGCAGATGCAGGCAATACACTCATGCACATAAAATAAAAATAATAAAAATTTTAAGTCTGGAAATCTCTTCAAAATTTATAAAAACATTTATAAAAACAAAGTCATCACCTGGCAGAGGTGCAGAAAAAGCCCTCAAAACTGCAGACCCACTCAGTGTTTGTTAATGTTTCTAAAAATCAAATTTGCAAAGGAAGACATCAGTGTATTTTGAAGCAGGTAACAAAACTGAAATCTGTACACCGACTTTGATTAAAGGGGTTCAAGTATCAGATAAAGAAAGGTACGAACGTTCAGCTAGAGCAGATGTTTAAGGACACTGCAGTCATTGTGGTAAGCAAATGTATAAACACAGAAACAAAGAAACCCTGTACTGTTATCCTTATCCAGAGTGCCATGAAGGAAAGCCACTATTCATTCAAACCCCAAAAGAGTACAAAACAGTAGGCTGTGAAAGTGATGAAGCAGTTGAAGGAGAAAATGAAGATTGAGCTTGGTCATTTGAGACCTCCATTCATTATTCTCGTGAGTTAAGGCAAGAAGCTGAAAGAAAAGCTCAAGCTACCGATCAAGGTTACAGAAAGTAAAAACACAGTCGTCAGTTGGAAACTGTGTCTCTCTTTGGCTAGGGTTGTAGTCAGTCAGCAGAGTGCATACACAAAGCCCTGGATTTGATCCCCAGAACCTTATACTGGGTCTGGTAGCACAGGCCTGTAATCCCAGCACTCCAGAAGTACAGGCAAGAGGAGCAAAAGTTCAAGATCATCCTTGGCTACAAATAGTTTGAGGCCAGCCTATGATACATGAGACCCTGTTTCATAAACAAAAACAAAACAAAACAAACACACAGAAAGGAAATAAAAGGCTAAAGTTATTTTTAAAAGTACTCAGTTTGAAAGATGAGAAATTTGAATAGCATTCTTCAGTCGCAACTATAAACACATCAATGTTTTTCTAACATACCATTTTATTTCTGCGAAGTATCACAAAGTCTGCTCAAAGTATTTGTCATTTTTCCATCTTTAATTAAATGTTTACATAAATGAGAATGGACTTCGTTTTAATTTTAAGTGGGAGTTTTAGGCAAAAAGAGAAAACCCAAGAGCATTTGGGGAACACAAATTAAACTGGAAGGGCCCTAAAAAAAAAAAGAGAATCATAAAGGACATGGGGTTTAGTAAGGTGGGGATGTAGAAGGGCTCTGAAGATGATCAAAATACACTGTATGATATTCTCAAAGAATCAACAAAAATATTTTAATATTTTATTATTTTTATGTGTATGACTGTATTGCCTGCAAGTATGTAAGTGCACCCATGTCCTGCAGTGTCTGTGGAGCTCAGAAGATGGCATCAGATCCCTGGGAACTGGAGTTACAGACAGTTGTTAGCTGCCATATGGGTGCTGGGTCCTCTGTAAGAGCAGCCAGTGTTCCTAACCACTGAGCCATCTCTCCAGCCCCAATAAAAATATTTTTTTTTAAATTAAGGTCGGGTGTGATGGCGCACACCTTTAATCTCAGCACTCAGGAGGCAGAGGTAGGCGGATCTCTGTGAGTTCAAGGCCAGCCTGGTCTACATAGTGAGTTCCAGGACAGCTGGGGCTACAGGGAGACCCTGACTCAAAAAGACAAAAAAAAAAAAAATTTAAAAACCTGGTAGCAACTCTGATCTCTGCAGACTGCCAGAGAGTGTGGAGTTCTGGCCTGCCTCTGGTGTAGGGGCTGAGAATGCAGGGGACTGCCTGAGAGCCTCTGATCCTGCCTCTACTTGGTGATAAGAGGTAGGCAATTTGGGAGTCTTTTAGATAGACCCACTGAAGGGGTACTCCAATTGCCTCACCCTGCGTCCCTGTTCAGCATGGAAGAAGCAACATACTCCATTCCAAAGACCAAAAATGTCTAAAGTATTTGGGAGCTTTTATCTAATCCTTAAAAGATTTTCGGGTTACTTCTTCAGAGGGGGGAATGTTAGAGTAGCCAAAAGCCCCATTAAAATAAATAAATAAATAATAAATAAATAAATAAACAAACAAATAAATAAAATGAAGGAGTACATGAAGTTATCAGAAAAAAGTGATGGGGCAATATGGGAGGAGTTGGAGGGGAGGGAGTGAGCATGGATTTGATCAAAACACCTTATATGAATGAATGAAATTCTCAATAAATTATTTTTAAAAAAAGAAAAATAAATAAAAAAACTAAAATACCAAGTCCAGAGTAATACTTGATTACTGTCTCATGCCTTTAGAGCATCCCCAAACGAAAAGTTGAGGACAATTCTTATAGATAAAAAGTTAAATTTTGTGGGACTTGAGAGATGGCTCAGTTAAGAGCTCTGGCTGCTCTTGCAGAGAACCAAGTGTTTGGTTCCCAGCATCTATATGGCAGCTAACAACAGACTCTAACTCCAGTTTCAGGAGATCCAACACCCACTTCTGGTCTCCATGGGCACTGCACAGCATGTGTGCATTTATATACTGCATGCAAAACACTCTTACACACAAAATTTTAAAAAGTTTAAGTTAAGCTGGGCATAGTGGCACATGCCTTTGATCCCAGCACTCAGAAGGCAGAGGCAGGCAGATCTCTGTGAGTTCAATGCCAGCCTGGTCTACATAGTGAGTTCCAGGCCAGCTGGGGCTACAGGGAGATTCTGTCTCAAAAAGACCAAAAAATAAAAAATTCAAGTTTTGTATATTATATAAAACCATTTGAGGGTACTAAGTCTCTTGAGATGGAACTTACTCTGGTGAAGATGTAAACACTATTGAAATGGCAATATTTTATTATTTTTGTGTGTATGAGTGTATTGCCTGCATGTACATAGGTGCACCCATGTCATGCAATGTCCAAGGAGGTCAGAAGAGGGTGTTAGAATTGGAGCTATGGACAGACAGTTAGGTGATGGGATTCAAACCAGGGTCTTCTGCAAAAGCAACCAATACTTTTAACCACTGAACCATCTCTCTAGTCCCTTAACTCTTTAATTTTTAGAGATCCTCTACTATGAGTAAAATGCCATCAAACGACATTACATACTACAAAGGCAAAGACAATTGAAATGGCAAACTTCACTGCATTATTTTAAGAGACTGCCACAGCCACCCCAACCTTCAGCCATCTATCTCCCTAAATCAGTCAATAGGCATCAAAAACAAAGCAAGACTGTCTACCAGCACAAATATTATTGCTGAAGGCTTAAATAACTGTTAGTATTTTCCTGGAATAAAGTTGGTTTTTTGCTGTTGTTTGGGAGAGGTCTTTGTTTCATAGTGAAAGGAATCAAACCCAGTGCTAATGCACTGTACCATTGAGCTAGACTCCCAATCTCAATAATACAAGGATTTGGGGGCATTTTTTTTCTTTTTTGGGGTGGGGGTGGACTCAGGATCTCACTATGTAGACCAGGCTAGCCTCAAACTCAGAGGGATTTGCCTGCCTCTATCTCTTCAGGGTATGCGTCACCATACCCACACCCAGCCCAATAGTGTTTTGCTTTTTTTTTTTATTGAGACAGGGTCTCCCTGTAGCCCCAAGACTGGCCTAGAACTCACTATGTAAATCAGGCTGGCCTTGATCTCAGAGATCGGCCTGCTTCTGCCTCCTGAGTGCTGGAATTAAAAGCATGTGCCACCACACTGGGCTTAATAATTTTTTTTTTTGGTCTTTTTGAGACAGGGTCTCCCCTTGAACTCACAGAGATCCTGCCTGCCTCCCCAATTAAAGGTGTGTGCCACCATGCCTGGAAATAAAGTACTTTTTAAATTAAGGTATTCATGAAGGAAGTAAAAAGATGGCTCAGTAGGTAAAGGCATTTGCCACCAAGCCTTACTCGACCCAAGTTTGATCCCAAGAACTCTGAATCCCGCAAACTGCCCAATGACCTTATCATACATGTACACACACAAAAAAATGTAAAAAAATTATTTTAAACAATTTTTTGGGGGGGGTCTTTCTGAGACAGGATCTTCCTGAAGCCCTAGCTGGTCTGGACTTACTATGTAGACCAGACTGGTCTTGAACTCAGAGATCTGCCTGCCTCTGCCTCTCAAGTGCTGGAATTTAAAGTCGTTTAAAATAAAATTTTAAACATTTAAAATAACATTGGAGTTGGGTGTGGTAACTCATGCCTATAATTCTAGTACTCAAGAGGCCAAGACAGAAGTACTACCATGAGTTCAAGGCCAGGGTGGACAAGAGTGAAACTGTCTCAAAAAGCCAAAACAAAAGTAATGCTCAACTAGATAAAATGGCTAATCAGGTGAAGGCACTTATAGGCAAACCTGATAACCTGAGTTCAATCTCTGGAACCAGCATAAAGGTAGAAGGGGAGAACCAACTCCATAAAGTTGTTCTCTAACCTCCACACATGCGACACGGCACACATGCATTCTAATACACACACAACTGCAATGTTTTTTTTTTTTTTTTAAAGTAACATTGGGTAGCCGGGCATGGTGGTGCATGCCTTTAATCCCAGCACTTGGGAGGCAGAGGCAGGCGGATCTCTGTGAGTTCGGGGCCAGCCTGGTCTCCATGGTGAATCCAGGACAGCTGGGGCTACAGGGAGACCCTGTCTCAAAAAGACCAAAAAAAAAAAAAAAAAAAAAGTAACATGGGGTTGGAGCTATAGCTCAATGGTTAAGCTATTGCCTAAGCATGTATGAGGCCTTGGGTTTAAACCCCAGGACTGTCCCCATCCCCACAAATACCACTGTCTGATGGGGTTTTAATGTTATGTATACAGGGGCTAGAGAGATGGCTTAGTGGTTAAGAGTACTGGCTGCTCTTGCAGAGGACCCAGGTTCAGTTCTCAGCACCCACGTGGTGGCTAACAACCATCCTTAACTCCAGTTCCAGGGGATCCAACACCCTTTTCTGATCTCCAGGGGCTTTGCATGACATGGGTGCACTTACATATATGCAGGCAATATACTCATACACATAAAATAAAAAGGCTGGAGAGATGACTCAGTGGTTAAGAATACTGCTCTTGCAAAGAACCTGGGTTTGATTCCCAGTACCCACATGGCAACTGACAACTGTCAGTAACTCCAGTTCCAGGGGAATTCAAGGCTGTCTTCTGATTTCCATGGGCACTGCATGACACAGGTACCTTTACATACATGCAGGCAATACACTTATACACATTAAAGTTAAAAATTCAATGTATGTATATAGACGTAATACATAAAGCAACAAGAGCACAGAGTGAGGGAAAGGGTCCATATAAAGGTAAAGTGTCCTTCAACTGCAATGATAAAGTATTGATTCTATTTAAGAAGACTGTAAAGTAAGACTTCAGTAAAATGAAAACTTATAGACATAATTAAAATAAAACCAAAACAGAATTCTAAAACTTAAAAAAAAACTTAAAAGGAAAGAAAAGAGTTAATAGGAACAAAGACAAAGACAAACTGAGGGCAGAGGAGATAGCTAGGTTGGTAGACTGCATAAGGCCCCAAGTTCAAACCCCTAGCACCACATAAGCCAGGCATGGTGGTGATGCCTATAATGCCAGCACTAGGGAAGTGGAGGACCAAGATTTCAAGGTCATCCTTGGCTATATTTCAAGTATGAGGCCAGCCTGGCATATGTATGTGTGTGTGTATATATGTGTGTGTATATATATATATACACACACACACACACACACATATATGAGACTGTCTCAAAAAGGAAAAAAAAGAGACAACTGAAAACAATAAAATAGTTAACCTAAATCTAAACATCTATGAATAATTAATCTTAAATAGTGTGATGGCAAATTTAATAGACAAAGACTAAAAATGAATTACAAACTGGTTCTATGTTGGCTATAAGAAATTTACTTCAGGGGTTGGAGAGATGGCTCAGCAACTAGTTGAGAGCACTGACCGCTCATGCAGAGAACCTGGGTTTAGTTCCCAGCACCCACATGGTGGCTAACGACTATACCTAATTCCAATTCTAGAGGATCTGATGCCCTCTTTTGACCTTCATGGGCATTGCATGGCACAGGTGCACTTATATACATGCAGGCATAACACGCATACATAAAATGAAAATAATAAAATTATTTACAAAAGAAATTTACTTCAAATATGATGACATAAGTACATTAAAAGGATAGAAAAAAAGACACAGCATACAACACACTCGAAGGATAGCTGTAGGCCTGGGGATAGCTTAGTGGTAGAGTGCTTGCCTAGCATATATGAGATCCTAGTTTCATCCTGACCACTGACACCTCCGTACCCCCCCCCCAAAAAAAGGCAAAAGAAAAATGTTACTTAACCAATGTCTAATCCATACCAATTCTTTTGTTCTGGGTTTTGTTGTTTTATAGACATCTTTTTCTTTCTTAAATATAGCCTTCTTTCTTTAACTGCAGTGCTGAAAAGCAAATCTAGCCACTCAGGCATGCTAAGCAAATGCTTCACCACTGAGCTACACCTACACCTCCAGCTCCAGTATGCCCTAATTTGTCTTTTATTAACCCCTCAATGCAATCTTTAAGAATTAGCCATGACGGGGCTAGAGAGACAGCTCAGAGGTTAAGAGCACTTGAGGAGGACCCAGGCTGGTTCCCAGCACCCACATGGAGGTTCACAAAAGTCTGTAACTCCAGTTCCAGGAATCCAACGCCCTCTTCTGGCCTCTGCAGGCATCAGGCATGCATGTGGTACACATATATACATGTAGGCAAACACCCATAGACATAAAAATAATAAAGTTTAAGGGGCTAGAGAGCTAGTTCAGCAGTTAAGAGCACTCCCTGCTCTTGCAGAAGACCTGGATTAAATCCCAGCACCCATATGATTGCTAACAACTGTCTGTAACTCCAGTTTCAGGGGACTGATGCCTTCTTCTGGCCTCCATGGGTATTGCACAACATGGGTGCATTTATATGCAGGCAAAACATTCACATACATGAGATAAACAATTTTTTTTTTTTTTTTTGTCTTTTTGAGACAGGGTCTCCCTGTAGCCCCAACTGTCCTGAGCTCACTATGTAGACCAGGCTGGCCTTGAACTCACAGAGATCCGCCTGCCTCTGCCTCCCGAGTGCTGGGATTAAAGGTGTGTGCCACCACACCCGGCGAGATAAACAATTTTAAAAATAATAAATCTTAGAAAAGACTAGCCATGACTATTTTTCTCCAACTCTACATTCTATTCAATATAAAAGAACTACCACTTTTTTTTTCTTTTGATAAACCTAACACAGTATATTAAATGATACTCAAAAATAATTGTTTTAGAATTTGAGATACAATTCAAACCAAACATGCTATCAAAGCCCACTTCATTGGAAACCAATGGTTTAGTGAGCTATGTGATAATGGTAATAATCTAAAGGGAAGCACATTAACACATATAATGGAGTGTGTAAGTTACAAACTAATAATGAGGACATAAATCTTAGAGACACATCACCAAAGGTTTTAGTCACCAAATTAGTATTTTATTTCTATTTAATTATTATTCTAAGTTATCACTCAATTAATATTTATTTTAATTCACTATACATTCAAATTGCATGACATTAAAAAATGAGGTTTGATTAAAATTTTAAATGGCCATTCCATTAACTCAGTGGAATCTGGTTTGTACCAAAAAATATGGGAATATTCAACTGAGCCAAAGATAGAAAATGCTTGAATTACTAGAGTTAAGAAAGAAATTATTTTTATTACCTGCTGAACAGCAAGTGTACTATCCATTTCATCAAACGATTCATCAGGCCAATTATAGAAATCCTATAAAGATAAACTCATGGTTAAAGCATATACAAAGTTACAAAGAAGGTACAGTAATGCTACTATTACCATCAATTTTTTTGGGGGGGGGTCTTTTTAAGATAGGGTCTTCCTGTAGCCCCAGCTAGCCTGGAATTCACTATGTAGATCAGGTTGGCCTTGAACTCACAGAGATCCACTGCCTCTGCCTCCCGAGTGCTGGGACTAAAGGCATGTACCACCACACCTGGCCTTAACATCAATTCTTAAAAGACCCAAAGCTCACACCAAAGTAGAAGCCATTACAATGTGATTACCAGTGAAATAAGTTTAGTCAACGTTCTTAAGCGGATACCAATGTTTTGTTTAATGAAACTACATATTATATTCTTTCCAACGACAAATTCCTCAAATATATTTCTCATTAAACTTTCATGGATTACTTAATTGGGGGGGAGATAAGTTTATCACTTTTGTTTACAATGGTTAATACCTTTAAAAGTTGCACTGGAAAAATGTCTCCAGACACCAAAAAAATTATTAAAGCTCTTGCTTCAGTAAGCAATTTATTATTCCACAGTACAATTCTGAATTGAATAGTACAAATTATTATTCCAACCCCAATAAAAAGTGTCTGGAGCTAGATGTGGAACACTAGGCATCTACAAAGTCCTGGGTTTGTTCCATAGCACTAGGGAAACCAAGAGGCAAACAAAAAACAGTTATCAAAATGATTACTTTTTTTTCTTTTGAGGAAGGGTCTCACTAGGTAGCCCTGGCTGACCCAGAACTCCCTATGTAGACCAGGGTGGCCTTGAACTCAAAGAGATCAGTCAGCCTCTGCCTCCCCAGTGCTGGAATTAAAGGTATGGGCTGCCATACCCTGCCATGACTACTTTTTTTTAAGGGCATTTTTGTGAAGTATCTAGCGTACATTGATCCTGAATCCTCTGGAGAGGGAGTTCAGACATTTCCCTAAGTGATTAAGAACCATTCTACCTGACTTTTCAGCAAAGCTTACTTATGTCTTTTTTTTTTTTTTTTTTTTTCCTTTTTGCAGTACTGGAGATTGAGTATAGGGTCTTGTACATGTTAGAAAAGCACTCTAGGGGCCTGGAAAGATGGCTCAGCGGTTAAGAGCACTGGCTGCTCTTGCAGAGGACTGAGGTTTGATTCTTAGCACCCACATGGCAGGTAAAAACAGCCTGCAATTCCAGTTCCAAGGGATCTGATATCTTCTTCTGACCTCTTCAGGCACTGCACAACATGGATGCACTTACATACATGCAGGCAATACACTCAAACACATAAAATAAAAATAAATAAATAAATAAAAAAGCCAGGCATGGTGGCACAGGCCTTTAATTCCAGCACTCAGGAGGCAGGGGCAGGCGGATCTCTGTGAGTTCAAGGGCAGCTGGGGCTACAGGGAAATCCTGTCTAAACAAAAAAAAAAAAAAGAGAGAGAGGGAGGGAGGGAGGAAGAAAAGCACTCTACCATTAAACTGTATCCCTAGCCTTTTTGTACTTTTCATTTTCACTAAACTTTCCAGACGGACCTTGAACTTGCAAACCTCTTGCCTCAGACTCCCAACATGGCTAGGATTACAGGCCTCTGCCTCCAGGCACGACTCCTATGCATTTTTACTAAGTAGCACAATTCCTAGCATATAGCTGGTCCTCAATAAACATGTCTAGGGTGAAACAAGCAGAAAAAGGAAAGAGTATTAAACCAATGACCTATAAATCTTTACCAATTAACACACCTAAGTCTTCAAAATCTACTATTTTTTTTTTTTTTTTTTGGAGACAGGGTCTCCCTATAGCTCCAGCTGGCCTGGAACTTGCTATGCAGACCAGGCTGACCTCAAAGTAACAAAGATCGGCCTGCCTCTGCCTCTCAAGTGCTAGGACTAAAGGAGTGCACCACCACACCCGGCTCAGTCTTCAAAATCTTGGGGAGGGGTAGAAAATTAAAAGGATACACAATGTGGAACACCACATGAACACCACACTTAAGAAAATGGGAAGGGACAGGGTAGCTCATGCCTATAACCCCAGAACTTGAGAGGCTGAGGCAGGGGAGTCATTGCAAGTTCATGGCCAGCCTTGGGTACAAAGTGAATTCTAGGCCAGCCTGGGCTAGTGTCAGATCCTGTTTCAATTCCTATCCCCAAAGCAAGGAAGGGACGAAGGGGTAGAGTAGGGACAGAGGGAGGGGAGGAGGGAAGGAATATTTACAAATATAATGCATATATAACATAAGCATGATGGTGCACACTTATAATTCCTATTCTTGAGAGACTGAGGCAGGAAACTAACACAAGCTGGAAGCTAGATTGAGCTATAGCAAGTACCAGGCCAGCCAGGGTTATAGTGGAAGAACCTATCTCAAAAACAAATAATCTAAGGCATAGCACATGCCTATAATTCCAGCACCTGTAGAGAGAAGATAATCCTCAGCTGCATAACAAAGTCAAGGAGAGCATGAGATGTACTCTGTTCTCAAGAATCTGAGTGGGGGCTGAGGGAGCATATATACAGCAAAAGTATTAAAACAGGAACAATTGCAGTAGGCAGTGCTAATTGCAGAGACTCCTAAGTGGTCAGAGTGATGAGAATGAAGGTGGAATGCTCAGCCATAAATGGGATCTCTATAAAAATAAATCAAAGAAGAAAAACTACAAGAAGTTATCAGAAAAAAGTGATGGGGAAGATATGGGAGGAGTTGGGAGGGGAGGGAGTGGGTATGGCTTTGATCAAAACACCTTATATTCATGTATGAAATTCTCAATAAATTTTTAAAAAGATAAAATAAAAAAATAAAAATAAACAGACAAGATGGAAATAAGAGTATCACCGAAAAAAAAGGGGGGGGGGTCTCTATATAATCCCTCCAATGCTGAGAGCACATCACTGAAGAGGGAGTAGAAAGAATGAACTGGAAGAATAGGTGCTGTGTTGTCAAACAGTGTCCTAGGCATGATATGACACCTGAACTCTTAATTCACAGCAGCTGTGATTGCCTGCACAAGTCTAGGCCTGTCAGGGGGAATCTCCCCAACACTGTACCCTGCCCCAAGTAGCTATAAGCAGTTAATGGTTGTTGGGGGAGAGAGACACTCTCTTGAGTACTTCTGCCATGGATAAGGTGCCCATGCTCCTGTAAACAACCCTAATGAAACTCTCAGGGTTACAAAAAAAAAAAAAATTAAAAGATATGAACATAGAAGGGAGACTACATGGGAAGAGGAGGGGCCAGTGGAAGGGGGGAACAACAAAGGGTCAAGGAAGTGAATAGGATCAAAATATACATATCTATGAAAATGTCATACTGAAATCCACACTATGTATATTTAACTTTTACTAATAAAAAACATTTAAGGACTGGAGAGATGGTTCAGTCGATCAAGTGCCAAGGGGATATTTGGCCAGTCAGTCTAGCTCAGTGAACTCCAGAGCAGGGAGTGTCTTAAAAACTGGACGGAGAGCCATGCCAGATGTGGTGGCACATGCCTTTAATCCCAGGCAGAGGCAGGCAGATGGCTGTGAGTTTAAAGCCAGCCTAGTCTACAGGCCAGCTGGGGCTACAGAAACCCTGTCTCAAAAAGACCAAAAAAAAAAAAAAGGGGGGGGGGGGAGGCAGTTGACGAAAGCAACCAGCCTCAACCAACCTCTGGCCTTTACACACACAAACTTGAACATACACATAAAAGAAAGCATAAACCACTTAATAGCTTGAAACAAATTAAGAGCATTAACATAATCTGAAGGAAATAGAAATCATTTTTAAAGATTACTGGGGTTGAGGCTGGGTGTGGTGGTGCATACCTTTAGTCCCAGCATTGGGACGGCAGAGGCAGGTGGATCTTTGTGAGTTCAAGGCCAGGCTGGTCTACACAGTGAGTTCCAGGACATCTGGGGCTACAGGGAGAACCTGTCTCAAAAAGACCAAAAATAAATAAAATAGAAAATTGTAAGGATTCAGCAGATAAGAGCACTTACCACTCTTGCAGAGGACCCGGGTTTAGTTCCCAGCACCTGTATTCAACCACCAGGTAGTACCGTTCCAGGTAAGTCAATGCCCCTTGACCTCCAAAGACAACTGTACCCATGTGGTGTACACAAATTCATGAAAGCACAACGCATAAATAGAAAAATAATAAATCTTTTTTTTTTGGTCTTTTTGAGGCAGGGTCTCCCTGTAGCCCCAGCTGTCCTGGAACTCACTATGTAGATCAGGCTGACCTTGAACTCACAGGGATCCGCCTGCCTCTGCCTCCCAAGTGCTGGGATTAAAGGCATGTGCCACCATGCCCGACTACAGGAAATCTTTTAAGGTTAACTATTATAGAATATTTTGCTTTAAAAAATATTAAGGGGATGGGGCTGGAGAGATAGATAGCTCAGTAGTTAAGAGCACTGGGTACACTGGGCTTGGTGGTGTATGCTCTTAATCCCAGAACTTGGGAGGCAGAGGCAGAGGCAGGGGGATCTCTGTGAGTTCAAGGCCAGCATGTCTACATAGCGAGTTCCAGGAAGCTGGGGCTACAGGGAGACCCTGTCTCAAAAAGACCAAAAGAAAAACAGCAGCACTAGGTGCTAGCAGGCAGATCCCCAGGCTGGCCAGTTAGCCTAGGTAAAACTTCAAGTTCGGTGAGAGATCCTGTGACAAGGAAATAAAGCATAAAGCAACAGATGTCTTTCTCTGGCCTCTGAACACCCACTGGAGTGCACACTCACACAGGTACACACAAGCATACATTCTTTTTTTAAAAATTTTATTATTTTTATTTTGTGTGTATGCGTGTATTGTCTGCATGTAGGTAAATGCACCCGTGTCGTGCAATGCTGGCAGAGGTCAGAAGAGGCTGTCGGATCCCCTGGAACTGGAATTATGGACAGTTGTTAGCTGCCGTGTGGGTGGCTGGATTTGAACCTGGTCTTCTGCAAGCGGTTCTTAACCGCTGAGCCATCTCTCCAGCCCCAAGTATACATTCTTTTTAAAAACAAAATTAAGCCAGGCATGGTGACATATGCCTTTAATCCCAATGCTTTGGAGACAGAGGCAGGCAGAGCTCTGTGAGTTGGAGGCCAGCCTGGTCTACACAGTGAGTTCCTGGCTAGCTGGGGCTACAGGGAATCCCTGTCTCAAAAAGAAAAAAGTAATAAAAAATAAAAACAAAGTCATGGGGCTGGAGAGATGGCTGAGCAGTTAAAAGCACTGGCTGTTCTTGCAGAGGACTCGGGTTTGATTCCCAGCACCCACATGACAAATCCGAGGGCACCTTCTGTTGACCTCTGCGGCATTTTACAACATGGGTGACTTACACACATGCAGGCAATACTCATAAAATACACATAAAATAAAAATAATAAAAGCAAAATGAAGAATACAAGTGAAACAGGAGTGGTGGTAGATATCTGTAATTCCTACATTTGGGAGGCTGATGCAGGACTGTCAAGAGTTCAAGGCCAACAGGAACTAAAAGGGTGGTTACCAGGCCAACCATGCCTATATATAAGACCCAGTCTCAAAGCAAAGTCAATCTTGGTAGCCCACTCCTGTAATCCCCAAATTTGGTGGGTGGGAAGGAGGACAAGAAGTTCAAGGTCAACCTTAGTTACCTAATGAGTTTGAGGACAGCATGGGCCATGTGAGACCATTTTTTTTAAAAATGCAAATATATATAATGTGTACAAAAAACAAATGGTGGGGAGGCTGAGGCAGAAGGATCAAGAATTTAAAACCAGTCCAGGTCAGCTCAAGCTATAAAGCAAAAATTGTCTTAAAAAAAAAAAAAGTACACATCTTTAGTCCCAGCACTCAGGAGGCAGAGGCAGGTGGATCTCTGTGAGTTCAAGGCCAGCCTGATCTACATAAGGAGTTCCAGGCCAGCTGGGGCTACAGGGAGACCCTGTCTCAAAAAAAAAAAAAAAAGTTAACTGGTAATTACATGTTTTGCCTCATAATTGTGATATATATTTATAGACATGAGAGAAACCAAAAAATCTATCTTACTAAATGTACTTATTTAATTCAGTCACCATTTATTGAAAAACCAAGTACGTGTCTATATTCCACTCTAATCAACTCTAAAAACATTCTATAGCACATGGCTGGAATGCCAGCACTCAAGAAGTGAAGGCAAGAGGATGAGAAGTTCAAGATCATTTCTCAGAGTTTAAGGCCAGTCAGACTAGGATATGAGACAATGTGAGTAAGTGAATGAATGGGAGGGAGGGAGAGGGGGGGAGAGGGGGAGGAAGAGGGAAAAAAAGGAAGATATGCTACCTACTACTCTATTAAAGAACTAAATGTATCATTTAGAACAGGCCTATTTCACTGGGGAAAATTTATATAATAAACAAGGAAAACTGCTTAAGAAGTGGTTTTGTCCTTTTTCTTTTTTGGGAGACAGAGTCTTCTTTATAGCCCCAGCTAGTCTGGGACTATGGAGACCAGGCTGGCCTTGATCTCACAGAGAACTGCCTGCCTCTATCTCCCAAGTACTAGGCCTAAAGGCATAAACCACCATGCTGGGCTTTTTTTCTTTGAATCTCGATATTTTCTATTACATTTTACTTAACCTTAATTTATGACAATGTTTTAAAATGCAAAGTAGTTTTTTCATATGTCTTATTCATACATAGCAAACATGTAGCATGTTTAAAATAAATTTCCAAAATTAAGAACTTTTATCTAAGGATATAGCTCATAGAGTACATACCTACCATAGGAAAAGTCCTTGATTTAATCCCTAGCACCAAAAACAAAACAAAAAAAAACCAAGAAAACAGTTTTTTAAAAGGTGGGAGAGTTTCACTTAAGAAGTAGAAACAATGTCACAAATGCACAATAATACTTGAGAGGGATGTAGCCAACTGAAGCTATAGGGAGAGGCTGTCTCAAAAAACAAACAGGGGCTGAAGAGATGGCTCAGCAGTTAAGGGCACTGGCTGTTCTAGCAGAAGACCCAGGTTCAAACCCCAGAACCCACATGGTGGCTAACAACCAGAGGTAACTCCAGTTCAGGAAATTGGATGCCCTCTTCTGGCCTCCTCCGGAACTGCATGACACAGGTGCACTTACATGCGGGCATAACACTCATCATACACACAAAATAAATTTAAAAACAAACAAAAATAAATAGTTGAGAAAGGAGCATTTAGGGAGTTATGAGACAGTAGTTAGAAAGCACACATAAAAGACGCATTTCTAACTGTGTGAAGACAAACTGTAGGAGAAATAATTGACAACTTCAAATACTCCATAATGGCTTTCAAAAGGAAAAAAGCTGGGAGGTAGCTCAGTTGGTAAAATGCTTGCTTAACAGGAAACAAGGCTATGGGTTCACTCTTTAGCACTTAATAAACCAGCATGGTGGCACGTGCCCGAATCCCAGCAATGGGAAGATGGAAGCAGGGGGACTAGAAGTTTATTGTCATCTTGAGCTAAGTTCAAGGCTAGCCTGGGATACATGAGACCCTATCTCAAAACAGAAAACAAACAAACAAACAAAAAAACACAAAAAGCAATTCTCTAAAGCGGGGGGGGGGGGTAGCAGAAGTATCTTGTTAAACAGAAAACGTCACCGGCGAATTAAAAAATGCAGGAGACTATAAGTAACCTTAAACAAATCTACTCCCTAGCCTTTAGTTTTCTTATCTATCACGGACTGGGGAAGGTGTCTTGATCTAGAAGCTCCCTTTCAAAATTCTCCTTTCCACAACTCAGTACAAAAATGTAAACCTATTTCCAGATGCATGATTATAGCTCCATAGCTGTTTTCTTTTTTCCACTTGCCACTTTTCTTTAAAATTACTTTTTTTTTCCCCAACAGAAAAGTTACTTGATACACTGCAAAGGGCAGCAGACTAGGCAGTAAACAAAGGTACCATCTGCTAAAATTACATTTTAAATACATCTCTTCTGACCAGAATACCTCTCTCTAGGGCAAGCCATTTCCTCTGGCAAACTCATACCAAGTTTGAATGTCAATTTCATTTTTTTTTTTGTCGCGAAGCATATCCTATTTTTTTTCTTTTGGCAAATCCTAAGAAGCAATATCTAAAGAAGAATCAATTTACTCCCCAATAGTACCCTACTAAAAAAGGTGTATTTTTTTTTTTGCATATTATAACCAGTTCATTCCCTGACTCATGCAAGGAAATTCGCAAGGAATGACATCTAACAAGTCTCAACCTGGTGGTGAAAACTGGCCGGACCGGAGAACAGCTGCAGGGAAGCAGAAGGAGTGGTGGTAAAGACGAACAGCGGGAGAAGGCAAACTGTCGCCATCAGCATCCGGCTGGACAAGCTGAATGGGAGCAGACGGGCAGGTACGTCACAGGCCAAGCCCGCCCGGGCCGCGGGTGGGGGTGGGCAGTGTTGACACCCTCGGACGCCGGCGGTCCCAACCTCCCTCGGCCTCCACCGGGCCGGCCCACAGGCGCCCGGGGCTCGGCAGACAGTCCGCGGCTCCACCCGGCCCCCCATCCCCGCGCTCCGCAGGCCTCCAGCGTGGCCGCCGCGGGCTCAACTGCCTCCGGGACTTCGGCTCCGGAAGAGCAGGCCGGGCACCAGTGTCCCAGCCCGCCGCCTGCCACCCGGGCACTGCGTCCGCTCGGAGGCCCCTGGCCTGCAGGAGCGCCTCGGCTCGGTCCCGAGAGCTCTCCGACCGGAACGCTGTAAGCAACATACCTGCGCCTTCGTGCCCGGCCTGTTCCGCCTCAGCACTGCCGTCCCCTCCGCCATGACCATAGTGCCAGAGTCTGGGCGGCTAGAGTCGGTACCCGGATGTGGGGGGCCGGCAGCTTGCGCAGGGGGCGGGGCTCCCTGCGACGCGGCTGCGGGGAGGGGCGGCAGCCTGTGGAACACCCGCCGCCCGCGCAGGGCAGGACGGGAAGAAGGCAAAACAGGCGGCCGGGCGGAGGGAGGGGCACGAAGGGGAACAGCTGGCCCGGCTCCGACCAGGCCGGAAAGGAAGCTTAGAGCGGAAGCCAGGGCCAGGAGCGGCTTCCAAAGTCTGCCAAAGAGTCCTTAGCCCGCTGTTCTCGGACTGCGTTAGAGCTGGGTTTTTGTTCTTGAGCTCTCTGCACATTGGAAGGACAGTTTGCACATTAGCGCCTGCCTCAATAAACCGTGTGCGAGCAAATACCTTCTGAAGCACACTTCTCCAAAATCGCCAGGGAAATCAAAGGAGACAACATACCAGTTTAGGAATGTTTCACAGAACCAGATTTCACAGAATCTGCATGAAATCGGAGTGGCGGGGGTGGAGATACTGATAAATGTTGCTTCTGCCCTCTGCTTACTTAAAAGCCAAGGACCTTTTCAATGACAAGTGGGTTTGCGTAGATAAAAGATACTAAATAAAAAAAAAAAGTTAAAAATTGCCAATTATTGCTGGACGTGGTGGCGCAGGCCTTTAATCCCAGCACTCGGGAGGCAGAGGCAGGCGGATCTCTGATCTCTGTACGTTCAAGGCCAGCCTGGTCTACATAGTAAGTTCCAGGACAGCTGTGGCTACAAAAAAAAGAAAAAAAAAAAAAAAAAAAAGACGTTGCCAATTATGAGATAGAAAGTGGACATCTGCTGTCGTGCGTTAAACAGACTTAAAATTAGCTCGTGTTTTGCAAGAAGCATGAGGAGAAAATAGTCCTTGATGTATGTTGGGAGTTTTGCATCTTAAGATTACAAAATTTCCTTTGTTTTAAAGTGTTGCGTTCTCAAAGGAATCACTGCCGGCCACAGTTTGAGCTGGAACCAGAAACTAGTATCACCATCAAAGCCCACCCCAGGTGACCCACTTCTGATAGCTAGGCTACAGTTCAAAAGGTTACATGGCCTCCTGAATAGCACCACAAGCTGGGGACCAGGTGCCCAAGCACATGAGCCTTTGGGGGACAGTCCACATTTATGCCATAACAGATCCTAATTTATTAGATAAAAATCAGTTAAGAGAGAAGGAATGTAGACTCAGGCTTAAGATATGAAAATAATGGACAACAATATAAAGTATAAGTCTAAATAAGCAGTGACTAAAGATACATTATGTTTTTCTCATGTAGTTAAAAGTTGGAATTAGGGCACTGGAGAGATGACTCAGTGCTTAAGAGCATTGTCTGTTCTTGCAGAAGACCTGGATTCGGTTCCCAAGCACCCACATGGTAGCTAACAACCAGCTGTAATTCTAGTTCCAGGGGATCAGACATCCTCTTCTGATCGCTGCAGGCATTGCATGCACATGGTGTACTACATGCATGCAAAATACTAATACACATAAAAATTAATTTTAAATATTTTTTCATTGGAATTAAGGCCATGCATGTTGGCACAGTCTTTAATCCCAGCACTCAGAAGGCAGAGGTAGGTGGAACTCTGTGAGTTCAAGGCCAGTCTGGTCTACATAGTGAGTTCCAGGCCAGCTGGGGCTACAGGGAGACCCCGTCTCAAAAAAAAAAAAAACCAAAATTAAATAAATAGGTAATAAAAATTGGAATTAAAGATATTACATGTTAAAAATGGGTGCTGTGACACATGCCTGAAATCCCAGCACTTGGGATGTGGAGGCAGGAGGAACAGGAGTTCAAAGCCAGCCTTGGCTACATATTGAGTTTGAGGCCAACTTGGGATACTTGAGACTTTGTTACCTGTTATCATATATAATAAATACATGCATAGTGGCACACACCTTTAGTCTCAGCACTTGGGAGGCAGAGGCAGGTAGATCTCTGTGAGTTTGAGCACAGCCTGGTCTACATAATGAGTTCCAGGCCAGCTGTGGCTGCAGGGAGACCCTGTCTCAAAAAGACCAACAACAACAACAACAATAATAATAATAATAATAAATACATGCATGCGGTTTTGTCTGTCGGTTTGAAAAATTGGAGTTAAGCCAGGTGTGGTGGCACGTGCCTTTAATCCCTGCACTGGGGAGCGGGGGGCAGAAGCATTCAGATGGCTGTGAGTTCAAGGCCAGCCTGGTCTACATAGTGAGTTCCAAGACAGCTGGGGCTACAGGGAGACCCTGTCTCAAAAAATAAAAAAATAAAAATAAACAACAACAAAAAAACAGAACAAAAACATTGAAGTTAAAATATAGGCATTTAGCTAGGCAAAGTTAGGATTATGTTGTTTAAGGAACTTAAATTTTCCAGGAAGAATTTAAAAGTATTAAGAAAACTTAAATCATTGGCGTGAATAAGGGTGGCCTGATTATATCAGATGGGAATCAGTTCAAAGAGAAAAAGAAGTAAGGTAGTTTGAGTTCTACAAGAAGAAAACATCCAATATCCCTAGATAACAGTGTTTTGAGAATGTTTAAAGAAGGGCCATTCAGGCTGAGATGACTCTGTGGGTAAGAGTGCTTGCTACCCAAGCATGAGGACCTCAGTTCAGATCTCAACACCTGCATAAAAAAGCCAGGAGTGGCCTAACATTGAGGAGGGACTACCTGGAAAGCTCTAGGTCCAGGGAGAGACCCTGTCTCAGGGGAGTAACACAAAGAGTGATAGAACAAGACACCCGAAGTTCTCCTCTGGCCTCTCACACACATGGGCATGTGCACTCACACACATACACATACACAACACACACATACACAACACACACATACACAACACACACATACACAATGCACACATACACAAAAAAAGAAAGGTCATTTCATCACCTGCAAAGATGAAAGCTGAAAAGAGAGGTTTGGGAGCTTAAGATTTATTTTTTATTAGTGTGTGTGTGTGTGTGTGTGTGTGTGTGTGTGTGTGTGTGTGGAGGGGGACTCAGAAGAGGGCATCAGATCCCCTAGAGCTGGGGTTATAGGTAATTGTGAAATACTTAGTCTATGTGGGACGAAACTCAGGTCCACTGGAAGAGCAGCAAGTGCTCTTAACCATTTGACCATCTCCCTAGCACAAGGAGGTTGGTTGGTAAGGAGGTTGGTTGGTTGGTTGGTTGGTTGGTTGGTTGGTTGGTTTGAGACAGGGTCCCCCTATAGCCCCAGCTGGCCTGGAACTCACTATGTAGACCATGCTGGCCTTGAACTCACAGAGATCCACCTGCCTCTTGAGCACTTTGTTTAAAGGCATGTGCCACCACGCCAGACAGAGAAGAGTGGATCCAAAGTTGAATAATGACTTAAAACTTGACTGAAAGATTTTGATAACAGGAAATTGACACACACAAGTAAGACTGTTTTCCAAAGCTGTATACATTGTTTCTTTTTTGTTTTTGTTTGTTTATTTTGTTTGTTTGTTTGTCTTTTTGAGACAGGGTCTCCCTGTAGCCCGAGCTGTTCTGGAACTCACTATGTAGACCAGGCTGGCCTTGAACTCACAGAAATCTGCCTGCCTCTGCCTCCCAAGTGCTGGGACTATAGGCGTGCGCCACCACACTGAGCTACATTATTTCCTTTTTCTTCTTTTTTTTTGAGACAAGCCCTCTCTAGCCTAGGCTGAACGACCTTGCACTCCTGATCCTCCTGCCTCTGTCTCTTAAGTGCTGGGATTACAAGCAGGAGTGGCCCCTTCAGAAACCAGAAGCATTCTCCTTGAGGGCACATCTGCAAAGCAGAGGAGGTTCCATCTAGTTATTTGGGGTTTGGGCTGGACAGAGGAGAAACTATGTCAGGTTCCTTCTCAGTAATGTCATTGCTTCCATAGCCCAGGGGTGTTGCTGTGTTCTTTGCACAAAGAGGCCCTTGCCCTTCTGCTACCATCTCTCAATGACTCTTCATGCTCACTGTCACTGTGCCTTACCTGCCATGCTGGACTGTATCCTTTCTTAAACCACAAAGCAAAATAAAGTCTTCCTAAAGTTGTTCTCTGGTTCTGCAACAGCAATGAGAAAAGCAACAAGTACAGTGTGGCTGGCACTGAGGTACCAGTGTATGTGTACATGTGTGTCTGTGTATGTGTCTACCACATGTATGCAGGAGCCTATGGAGGCCAGAAGGTGTTGGAGCCTCTGGAACTGGAGTTGTAGGTGGTTGTGAACCATCTGTGTGGGTGCTGGGAACCAAACAGGTCCTCTGGAAGAACAGCAAGCACTCTTAACCGTCGTCGAGCCATCTCTCCAGCCCAGGAACCACCAATTCTTATCACTAATTCAACTTATGCTAATGCAGTAAGAGTCTAAGATAAATGACACTTAAATGTTGCCTCTTTACCAAAGACAGAGAAGACGTCTGTGACAGAACAGAGTCCTAGGTATACCTTCCTTCTGTAGGCAACATCACCTCACACTAAGGATTAAGTTTAAAATTTTCAGCTCCTGTAGTACTTGACCTGCATGTAGATAGCAGTTACTTATAATTGAATGAGATCACCTTAATTTTCTCTAAATTCCAGGCTAAACAGTTTTAGACAGAAAAGGAAAAATATGTAAGTAGATGTTAAATTCTGGAGCATACAGCATCTGGGAAGCAGAGGCAGGAGGATCGAGTTCAAGGCCACTTGGGCTACAAGACACTGTCTCAAAAATAAATAAATTGCTGGGCATGGTGGTGCACACCTTTGATCCCAGCACTTGGGAGGCAGAGGCAGGCAGATCTCTGTGAGTTCAGGGCCAGCCTGGTCTACATAGTGAGTTCCAGGACAGCTGGGGCCATAGGGAGACCCTGTCTCAAAAAGACCAAAAAAAAAATCATTTTCTTTGAAAAGTCCAATAAATTTGCATGGTGATGTCAATCCTGGCCTTCCTCACAGAAGAACCTTGCCCTTTGGAGCTGGCTGAAATGTTTCTGTTTCATAGCCTTCACATTTTCAGTCTTCTGTCAGCCTGCAGATTATGGCCTCCAAACAGGAAGGGTCTATAACTAGGCTAAGTTGAGAGAAGAAGGGGAGGAAATATTTATTAAAAAGATCTTAGTAAGCCATTTGGAATGGTGGTGCATGCCTTTAGTTCCAACGCTTGGGAAGCAGAGGCAGGCAGATCTCTGTGAGTTCAAGGCCAGAGGTCTACATAGTGAGTTCCAGGCCAGCTGGGGCTACAGGGAGACCCTGTCTCAAAAAGACCTAAAAAAGAGCCAGGCGTGGTGGTGCATGCCTTTAATCCCAGCACTCAGGAGGCAGAGGCAGGCGGATCTCTGTGAGTTCAAAGCCAGCCTGGTCTACATAGTGGGTTCCAGGACAGCTGGGGCTACAGGGAGAACCTGTCTCAAAAAGAATAAAAAAAAAAAAAAATCTTAGATCTTAGTCAGTGATAGAGTTTTAACCCAGCAAGCAAAAAGCCTTGGGTTCAATCGTCAGTAATGTGAAAGATGTGAAAGAAAAAGAGGGAAGGAAGGAAAGAAGGGAGGGAGGGAACAGAAAAATAACAATAAAAATATCATAATCAGTAATAACAATTACATAAAATAAAGGGTTAGTAGAATAGTCCAGGTAAAGGAGGTCATTTGCACATTCCACATAAGGCAGAATGGAACAATGGAAATAACATGGCTGGAATTCAGAAAAAATCCTGATTCTTGGGGCTGAAGAGATAGCTCAGTGCTTAAGAGCACTTGCTGAAAAGGATGAGATTTCAATACCTAGCACCTACATCAGGCAGCTCACAACTACTTGAAACCCCAGCTCCAAGGGATCCAAAACCCTCTTCTGGCCTCCATGGGTACCTGCACACATACTCACCCCAACCCCCACATAAATAAAAAAAATATAATATTTTGGGCTGAAGAGATGGCTCAGTGATTTAGAACACTGGTTGTTCTTGCAGAAGACCCGGGTTCCAATCCCAGTACCCCCATGTCAGCTAACAACTGTCTGTAACTCCAGTCCCAGGGGATCCAGGGGATCTGACAACCTCTTCTGACCTCCAAGGGCATTGCACAACATGGGTGCACTTACCTACATGCAGGCAATACATGCATACACATAAAATAAAAATAAATAAAAAATTTTAAAAATATGTTTTATTATTTTTATTCTATGTGTATGTGTGTATTGCCTGAATGTGTGTAAGTGCACCCATGTTGTGCACTGTGGAGGTCAGAAGACAGTGTTGGATCCCCTGGAAGTGGAGTTATGGAAAGTTGTTAGCCACCATGTGGGTATTGGGAATCAAACCTGGGTCCTTTGCAAGAGCAGCCAGTGCTCTTAGCCACTGAACCATTTCTCTAGTCCCAAAATAAAATATTTTTTAAAAAGAAAAGAAAATCGCCAGGCATGGTGGTGCATGCCTTTAGCACCCTGGAAGCAGAGGCAGGCGGATCTCTGTGAGTTCAAGGCCAGCCTGGTCTACGTAGTGAGTTCCAAGACAGCTGGGGCTACAGGGTGACCCTGTCTAAAAAAAAAAAAAAAAAAAAAAAAAAAAAAAAAGAAAAGAAAATACTAATTCTCTTGCCTTTTAATTATAAAACTTTCAACAGGTTATCAAATAAATGTTTCTTCATTTGTGATGATAGGTGTGCTCAGAAGTTCTTTTCCTCTGCCTCACAGAGTATGAAAGCAATAATAAAATTAAACATTAATGGAAGTCTCTTGAAGTTTAAAAATATATATATAACTCTGAAGTATCATAAAGTTTCCAAAATATCCAATATGAAATTCACTTTGGAGAATTTTGTTGTGTGGAGACAGGGCCTTGTTGTGCAACCCAGGCTAGCCTTGAACTCTAGCTCCTCCTCAGCCTGAGAGATCCAGACATCCTGCAGACCTGGCTTGTTCTTTGGGAAATTTTTTAATGAAAGTGCAATCCTGTGTCACTTAATGCATTCTAAATACATTATAAAAACATAGGAGATCCTGGGGTATAATTGCACTAAGATGGTGATGAGGTGTTGTTATTGGACCACTGATTTACATGAAGTTGATCATTAACTGAGATGCAAAGCACTAAGTGGAGGACTGAGAAATGTGAAGTTGTATAAACTTTCTTCCAGACTTTAGCTTTCTGTTTTATTGAGACAGTCTTGTTATGTAGCTGTGGCTAACTTTGAACTCATTACATAGACCAGGCTGGCTTCAAACTTACAGTGATCTTCCTGTCTCTGCCTCCTGAGTGTTAGCACACAGATTTATTTTTTTAATTTTTATTAATTTATTTGATCTTTTTGAGACAGGGTCTCCCTGTAGGCACAGCTGGCCTGGAGCTTACTATGTAGACCAGGCTGGGCTGTATCTCACAGCAATCTCCTTGCCTCTGCCTCCTGAGTGCTGGGACTGAAGGTGTGTGCCACCACGCCCATCTAGCACACAGACTTTAAATGAATGTAAAGGACGATGTGTAGTGAATACTGTACTGCAAGGTAAAAGGTTTTAAGTATAGAAGCAGACCCTCTTGGCACGTCCCTTCTGCATTCTCTTTACAAGCAGATTTTTCAAAATTGTGTGTTACCCCAGGCATGGTGGCACACCCCTTTAGTCCCAGTACCTGGGAGACAGAAGCAGGCAGATCTCTGTGGGATGGAGGCCAGCCTGGTCTACATAGTGAGTTCCAGGCCAGTTGGGGCTATAAGGTGACCCTGTCTTAAAAGAGCCTGTCTTTAAAAAGACCCTAAAAAATTGTGTGTGTGTGTGTGTGTGTGTGTGCGCGCGCGCGCACGTGACTGCAACTGCCTCCAGAGGCCACAGGCATTGGATCCACCTGGAGCTGGAGTTACAGGTGCTGTGAGCCAGCCAACGGATATAGGTGCTGGAAACTAAAGTCCTCTGCAAGAGCAGTATAACCCTCTAATCACTGAACCATCTTTTCAGCCACACAAGCTTCCCCCCACCCCCAGCCTCATTTGATCTGGATTGGAACTCACTATGTAGACCAGGTTAGCCTCTATCTCACAGAGACCCACCTGCCTCTGCCTCCTGAGTGCTGAGACTAAAGGCATGAGCCACCATGACCCACTTGTCTCCCAATTGGCTAGTTCCTCCAAGGGGTGGGGCCTGCTGTGGAGCATGAGGGGCTGCTAGGAGCCATCTTGGAATGGAAGCCGCGAGCCATAGGTAGTGCGCGTGGCAGTGTGCGTGGCATGAGGAACACGCAGCCACGCAGCAGCTCAAGGACAGAATGGTCTGACTCTTATGGACCTGGGGCAAGATCACTGGCCCTGGAAGCATGAGCAAATGCTGTGACTATGGGCATGGCACGGCCTGATATGGCGGGCTCTGAGCTGTGGCAGGGGCTAGGCACTGGGTACTCATTTCTTTGTAAGTTAATAAATGCTCATAAAGATATGTTATATGGTTTGCTTGATAGTGCAAGAGACACAGAGGGAACCTGAGCGACAAAATTGGTGTAGGCTGGCAGGATATGACAAAACGAGAATGAGTTTTAGAAGAGTGCTGATGGCGGTGCTGATGTGGTTTTTACAATGGGTTACTAAAAAGAGGCCAGCCACACAGAAGCATGGGCCACAGCTATGCTGTAAATGTGGGGATATGTTGCAGGTATATGAAAATTTGTTAAAGGTTACCCAAAGGCTAAGGCAGTACACTTTGACTTGTGTAAGGTCCAAGGACTTGGAGGAAAAGACAGATAATAGTAAAAAGAAAAAAAAGCTAACTGTGCTGTAGCTAGGAAATACTCCATGCTAGAACTGTTAAAAACTAGGAAAAACTTACAAGCAAGCAAGCAGAGAGCCCCTGGCCACATGTCTTGTGAAGAGTATGGGACATGGGAGCAAGTGATGTCAGTCTAAGTCCTTCAGAAGCTTTACAGCTGAGTTATATAACCACCCTTCCATCCTTGCAATATAGGCTGTTCAACCTAGGTCAATGCACGGGGGAGCAGTCCTTAATGGGGTGGCTGGTTGAAGGCATTAAAGATACATGGTTTTCACCAAGGGAGACTAACATGATTAGCAGGGGCTGGAGGACTACAAAGGAGGGACAAGCATTACTGAGAGAACTAGGTATGAGAAAAGCTATATATGATATCCAGTTCACTGGCCAGATAAGACTGTTCACCAGAGATATGAAAGAAAGCTTAATTCAACTGGGACCTCGAGAATGGTACGGGGTTTTAATGGTTTTACTAAGCCCTTTGATGGGACAGAATCTGTGTAAAGTGAGAGAGGCTTTGGCAAATCTAAATGATTCTGACCAGCATGTAAAATGTGTCTGTAAGATAACAGAACACCCTATAAGAGATATAAAAAAGAGCAGACAGAAGTGGTCCACTTGGGTTACTCGAAGACAAATGTGGCAAGACTTATGTAAAGTCCAAATCTCCAGAGGAAAAAAATTGATAGAAAACCAAATTCGGTACTAAGGTGTTTCTGGAAGGCTTTAAAACCAGAAGAACAGTTTACAAAGGACATTCGAAGGATAACAACTATACAAGGGGTGGTAAAGAATCCCCAAGGATTAAATAAGATGCATTTCTCTTCTGATAAAGGCTATACTAAGGGTGGAAGCAGGTTTTCCCACCAAGTTCTCCCTCAGCAACCTGGTGTGCTCAATGGGAAGAAGACAGATGTGGCTATAGTCAGACCCAGGGCCTGTCTGACTCAGGGAACCAACAAGTGAAATGGGGACAGGAGAAGCCCCCTGCCTCCTTAGCCCAGTGCAGGGTCAGGCAGCTGGAGCCAACACCTGTAAGTGTATCAAGAATAAAAGAATACAAAGAAACTCCATGTAAAATCCCCCAAGTGTGAAATGACTCCAAAGGGATAATTAAAAATGGTAAAGAGCTGACCAAATTAATGCCTCATACCCATGCTATGGTACCTAACAAGGATCTATGGAGAAAACAGTTAATACAAATGGACAAAACCTTTCCATGCTGTGTGAGACCTTGTCTATGATTGATTTAATATATGTTAACATTCCTTCGAGTGTTTTACAGATATGAAACCCACTTGAGAGATACCTGAAGAAGCAAAGGCCAGCTATAGCTGTAAGATTCTTGGGAGTTTTATGTAGGTTGGGTAAGATGAGGACAGAGACTCCCAAACTATACAATTGTTAAGAAAATCTACAGTACCAGGGGTGGGTGGCCGCCGCCCATGAGCTGTTGGTCAGAAAGAGACCCTTGAGGTCCTCCAATTCACCAAGGCTATTGCCATTAATGTTGGTTGTACACTAGAAAGGTCAGTAAGGCCATGTTGCTGAGGACACTGTATGCTGTGAGCATGGGAGAAGAAGAAGAGATGGAACTGAAACTAAGCCAAAAAACTCCGTGTCATTGGCAGATGGTTGGGGAAGAAAGGATTCCCTATAATTTTACTCAATGATGGACCCCACATGCTGCACACTATGGACATGCCAAGCAATACCTGCAAGTGCGATAATGGCTTGACCAACATATGTACAACTGACAAATTTCTAATTGGATAAGGCCCACTCCTAGGGGTGGAACACACATCTGGTGCTGTAGACCAGGCCAACGCCTTGTGTCGAGAAAGGCTAGTGGAGAAGCCATCACAAGTATACTGTTTAATGAATATAGTACACCTACTGGGATATCGTCTAGGCATCTGTATTTACATTCATGTTTGTTTAAATGTGTCTACTTCCCTCCACTTGTCTTTATAGTAAAAGAAACACCACTGAGCTAGATCAGTGGCCATGGCCTAAAGAAGACTAATGGGGAGGCCCAAGAAGCCACTATCTCACCAATGATACAAGAGATCGCCCTACATCGGTCACCCCCTCCAAGGCTGAGGGTCCTTAGCAGAAGATGGACAGGAAGAGCGGAGGAAAGGGGTGGAGTGTCCCCAGATTGGCTAGTTCCTCCAAGGGGTGGGGCCTGCCGCAGAACATGGATTATTGAGGGGCTGCTGGGAGCCATCTTGGGACAGAGCCACGAGCTGTGGGTAGCCTGTGTGGCAGTGCATGTGGCGTGGGGAATACATAGCCATGCAGCAGCTCAAGAACAGAATGGCCTGACTCTTATGGACCTGGGGCAAGATCACTGGCCCCGGAGGCATGAGCGAATGCTAGCGGTGACTATGGGTGTGGTGCAGTTTGATATGGCAGGCTCTGGGCGCAGGGCTAGGCACTGGGTACTCATTCCTTTGTAAGTTAATAAATGTACATAAAAATACATTATATGGTTTGCTTGATAGTGCAGGAGACCCAGAGGGAACTCAAGCGACACCTTTAAAAAACAAACAAACAAAAATCCAGGGTCTCATTATGTAGTTCCTGGCTGACCTAGAATTCACCATGTAGATCAGGCTGGCTTCAAACTGAGAGTTGCCTGGCTCTACAACCCACCATGCCCAGCTCACAAGCAGATTCTTATTTTGCTCAGTATCCATTTCTTCCTATGTGACCAGGAAATTCATTCCCTCAGCTAAGGGATAAATCTCTACTAGCCTAAACCAAAGATTAGTTAGGGGGTAGGCATGTGACTCCACTGTAGCCCAAAGAAGCATTAAAGGATGTCAGATCTGAACACTTTGGAGAAGGGTTTTTTTACTCTAAAAGAGATACCAAAAGAAATGTTTCATTTGTTTTCTACCACTAAACATTGCTGTCTGGTACTACAATAATCATCTTGGCTTGATGGTATCCAGGTATTACAGTAACTTTTCCTGAAGAGATATGAACAAAGATCTGTTCACCACAGGTAAAGTGCATCAAGAATAGACCAAAGAACCAATTCCTTTTTTTAAAAAAAACTTTTCTTTTTATTATTTTTATGTGTACGAGTGTATTGCCTGCATGTATGTGAGTGTACCTGTATCATGCAATGCTGCAGGGTCAGAAGAGAGCTTCGGATTCCCCTGGAACAGGAGTTAAGGACAGTTAGTAGCTGCCATATGGGTGCTGGGAATCAAACCCGGGTGTTCTGCGAGAGCAGTCAGTTCTCTTAACTGCTGAGCCATCTCTCCAGCCCCAAGAACCAATTTTTTTTTTAATATTTTTTAAACATTTTTTAATTTTTATTTTATGTGTATGAGCGTATTGCCTGCATGTATGTGAGTGCACCCGTGTCATGCAATGCCGAGGAGGTCAGACAACGGCTTCGGATTCCCCTGGAACTGGAGTTAAGGACGGTTCATAGCCGCCATGTGGGTGCTGGAAATCAAACCCAGGTCCTCTGCAAGAGCAGTCAGTGCTCTTAACTGAACCATCTCTCCAGTCCAAGAACCAATTCTTTTAAAATTATTGATTTTTTAAGAGTGTTTTGCCTACATGTAAGTGCACCACGTGCATGCAGTGCCTGCAGAAGCCAGAAGAGGATGTTGGATCCTCTGGAACTGGAGTTTCAGACAGTTGTTAGCCACCATGTAGGTAACTGGGAATTGAATCCTGATCCTCTGCAAAAGCAGCAAGTGCTATTAAACACTCAGCCATATCTCCAGAGCCCCCAAAGACAATTTTACTCAAGCTTAGCTTGGTGAAGCAATGAGTTTAGCTGGGGTTACTTAGTGTTGTATGGTTAAGAGTTTGCCCACAGGAGCATGGGCAACTTATATGGCTGTCTGCTACTACAGAGTAGAGCCTCACCCTACAATTGACAGCCACTTATATATTCTTGGGGTAGGGCAGGGTCTTGTGTGCCACCTCATGTACATCCACCCTCCACAAAAGAATGTTCATGGGCCCAATCATGAGGGATTCATGCAGGTAATAACAGCTGCTCTGATTTCAAGGAAGCAACAGTCACATTACACCCAGAGACCAGATTTCCACGCCCCCAGGCTCAGAGCAAAGTAGACACACTACAAATAATATGTGAAGCAGTTGAAATGTACCTCAAAGCATGTTTAGCATTTATATTCATATGTAGGAAACTTCATTACAGGCTGAGCAAAGTAGATCGGGGGAAACATGGAAATGTATACTAATAGTTAAATGTATTTGTACCTAAGTATGGTTTTATATCTCTTCAATAAATTATTGAAATATTTTCTCATTTACATGTTTTCATACTTACAGAGTTCAAACTTACATAACTTTGACAGAAAATGAGATACTGAACTCCCATGATAATTCTTCTCTTGGAACACATTGCAACATTCTACAAGATTTGATAGTTGTGTAGTAACTGGCCTCCAAAATGTCCGCAATGATTATCATTTTCTAGTATTTATGTTCTTCTGTGGTTATATTTCACAATGAATAGAGCTGACCTGTAAAACCAATAGGATATTGGGGAAATAACTGACTTACTTGTTTTCATGGAGTCAAGGTTGCCCAGGCTGGCTGGGAACTCTCAATCCTGCTTCAACCTCCCAAATCCCAAATCCTGGGATTACAGACCTGGTGTATAACTTGTAATATTAGGTCATAAAAGACAGTGTAGCTGAGCATGGTGGCCTATGAATTTAGTCCCAGAACTTGGGAGGTAGAGGCAGTCAGGTTTCTGTGAGTTCAAGCACAGTTTGGTCCAGGCCAGCTGGGGCTACAGGGAGACCCTGTCTCAAGAATAAATAAATAATAAATAAATAAAGTGTCAAGTCTACATTGTTCTCTTAGATCGCTTTCCCTGGGTGAAAAAGCTGCCAGGTAGGACACTGAGCAGCCTTATGGGATGTCTACATGAGAACTGGGGCCCTTTGTAGACCATCATTGACAGTGCACCCCTTTGCAATGATACCTTCCAGCCCCAGTGAAGCCCTTGGCAGCTTCCTAAAACTTCCAAATCATGACCATCCAACCAAGTCACTCCCAACTTATATTTTTTTTTTCAAATTTATTTGTACATTTAAATTTATTCATTTAGCACACATGTGTAGGTATGTGTGATGCTGTGTGGAAGTGTGGTAGCCATTTCAGGGGTCATGAGGAGCTGGGAAATTAAAGATTAATGAAGCCACTGGCAAATGAGGCATTACTTTATCCGGGTGAAAGCACACAGGCCTTTAGGCAGGCAGCTGCTGAGTGACACCCTGTGCCCTTGGTCCCAAGGATTTTGTATAAGAAATCATTCAAAGATGATTCCTGGACACTTGGTGACAGCTATTTTGTGCTGACTCAGCCCTGCAGACGTCTAGTGTTAGCCATCATGGCTCATGCCATAAATCCACATCAGTGCCATAACTAGATATAAACAGGCCTTCACAGCTTTGATTCCCTACAGGAGACCAGAGGGTAACTGGAGGGAGTTGGTTCTCTCCTTCTGCCATGTGGATCCCAGGGATTGAACTCAGGTAATTATGCTTGGCAATGAGCACCTTTACCTGCTAAGCTATCTTACCAGCCCCAACCTACATATTTTATGAAATGTTTATTTTGTGGTTCAAGACAGTCTTCTAGAAATGGCTCAGCAGTTAAGAGCATTTGCTGCTTTTGTATAAGACCCAGGTTTCGGTCTGAACACCTACACGGAAGCTTACAACCTTCTGTAACCCAGTCCCATGGTACCCAACACCTTCTTATGGACGCCATGGGCACTGCACACACATGGTGCACTTAAATACATGTAGGCAAAATGCTCAATAAAAACTTAAGTCTTCCTATGTAGTCTAGGTTGATCAAACTCTTGGTCCTTTTGTCTCAGCCTCCAGAAAGCTGGGATTACAGGCATGCACCACCACACCTGGCTTCATTTTCCTGTTAAATGATATGGGGGAGGCTCAGTTTGCAGCTCTGTAGTAAAGGCCCTGGATTCAATCCCTAGCACCATGAGGAAATAGGAAACAATAAGGGAAGGATTCAATTCCTCTAACCTTTTAAGATTAAGCCTTAAAACTCTTTTCTTTCTTTTTTATTTCTCTCTTTCATTTTAGTCTGTTTTGTTTTGTTAGAGACAAGGTCTCATGTAGTCCATACTGACCTTAAAGTCTCTGTGTAATCATGCCTGGCCTTGAAACTTGATTTTCCTACCACCACTCCCCAAGTACTGGGATCATAGCAGTCTGCTACCATGCCCAGCCTAATTCTTTGAGACATTTAAAATTTAACCTCAAGTGTTACAAAATGCTTTCATTTTAAGATGACTTAAAAGCCAGGAATAGCAGCCCACACCTTTATACCAAGGAAGCCTGAGCATTCTGGTTGAGGGAGGAATATCATCCAAGTTCAAGTCTAACCACAATAGCTAAGGCTTTATAAAGTAAGGTCATGTCTTAAAAAAAAAAAAAAGCTCTGGAAAATATCAATGAATATTACTTGACTTGAATGTCAGTTTATTTTTATTTTTTTTTTTTTTTTTTTTTTTTTTTTAATTCTTGGGGCTGGAGAGATGGCTCAGGAGTTAAGAGCACTGGCTGCTCTTGCAGAGGGCCCAGGTTCAACTCCCAGCATTCACATGGCAGCTAACAACTATTCATAACTCTTAGTTCCAGGGGATCCGACACTTCTGATTTCCAAGGGCACTGCAGGACACGGTGCACTCACATACACTGCAGGTAATACACTCACATACATAAAATAAAATCTAAAAAAAGATTTTATTCTGTGTATGAGTGTTTTGCCTGTATGTAAGTGCACCATGTGTGTGCACATGAGTGTTTTGTCTACATGTATGTAAGTGCACCATGCAGTGTCTGTGGAAGCCAGAAGAGCATGTTGGTTCTCCATGAACTGGAGTTAAAGACAGATAGATGTTAGCTGCCATGTGAGTGCTGGGAAAAAGCAATAAGCATTCATAACCTGACTCATCTCTCCAGCCTGATTTGACAGTTTGAAAAGGCAAGTTTATGATATCATTGTATATTGATTAGTTTTGTTTTGAAATAGGGGCTCACACTGTAGTCCAAACTTGCCTGTAACTTAATATGCAGCCCAGTTCCTGGAATTTGTAGCAATCTTTCTGCCTATCTCTGAAATGTTGGGATTACATGCATGAGCCACCCATGCCTGGTTTAGGCATTTCTTTGGTATAAATTTAGGTTGAACCTGGAGCCTTGCATATACTACGCACACACTCTGCCTGTGAGCTACATCCCTAGCTGTATTTTCACTTATTTTGAGACAGGGTCTAAATTGCCCAGGTAGGCCTTGAATTTGTGACCCTCCTGCCTCAGCCTTTCAAGTAGCTGGGATTACAGGTTTGTACTCCCAGGCCTGGCTGGCTTAAAGCCATTTTTTAAAATGTATGCCAATCGTGGCTGGAGAAAGGCTCAGCATTTAAGAGCACTGTCTGCTCTTACAGAGGACTGGGGTACAATTCCCAGCACATGGCAGCTAACAGCCATCCATAACTCTAGTTCCAGGGGATCTGACACCATCTTCTGACCTCCAAGGGTACTGCACAATGTGCTTGCACTTACATGCATGTAGGCAATACACTCATACTCATAAAATAAAAATACTAAAAATATATATGTCAATCATTGTCCTAAGCATTGCAAACATCAAGTTGAATAAGAGGGAGGCACAGTCAACAGAAATAGATTTTTTTTTAATCTTTTTGAGACAGGGTCTCCCTGTAGCCCCAGCTGACCTGCAACTTGCTATGTAGACCAGGCAGGCCTCAAACTCACAGAGATCCACCTGCCTCTGCCTTCCAAATGCTGGGATTAAAGGCATGCACCACCATACCCAGCAAAAACAGATTAGTTTCAAGAAAACATAGTAAGCTACATTAGGTGCCCTAATGAAATGGTACTACTATATTGTAACATATCTCCTGATCATATTTTCCCTCTTTATAAACTATTGTATTAATTATCTACTGCTGCACCAAACTTTGCCCCAACTTATGGCTTAAACAGCAGTAGGGACTGGTGAGATAGTTCAGCAGGTAAAAGCACTCATCACCAAGCCTCACCTGAATTCAATCCCTAAGACCCACACAGAAGTGACTCCCTCAAATTGTCCCGACCTCCACGTGTGCCATGATGTGCGCATGCACACACACAAACACAGTGATAATTTTAAAAAGACACAGCACCGACATGGTGCCTAACAACAAACCATCTGTAACTCCAGTTCCAGGGGATCTGATGCCCTCTTCTGAACTGCAAGAAATGGATGCATTTACGTGCAGGCAAAACATTCATACACATTAAATAAAAACAAATACATCAAGGCTGGGCATGGCGGCACATGCCTTTAGGCCCAACACTCAGGAGACATATAGTGAATTCCAGGTTAACCGTGGCTATAAATATATAATAAACAAAAAAAGTCAAAGTAGTACATACTTATAATTTCAGTCACTCAGGAGGTTGAGCAGTAGGACAAGTTTGAGATCAGCCTACGAAATTTTGTAAGAGCATTTGAAAATTTCAAAAAGGATCCGAAGCTGGACAAGGTGGTACACACCTGGAATTCCAGCATTTCGGAGGTAGAGGCAGAGGGTGAGGAGTTCAAGACTAGCCTGGGCTATATGACACTTATTCTCAAAAAACAAGGTTAGGGATATACTTCAGGTGGTAGAGTGCTTGCTTGGCAGGACAATGCCCAGGAACTGATGCCCCCCACCACTTAAAAACAGACATGTTAACATACACCTATAATCCAATCCCAGCATTTAGGAGGTGTAAGAGGGAGTATCATAAATTCAAGGTCATCCTCAGCTACAGAGCGTATTTGAGGCCAGCTTGGGGCTACATGAGCCTTTGTCTTGAAAACAAAACAGGATCTGGAGGTATAGTTTAGTGGTAGAGTGAATGCCCAACATGTATTAGGCAAAGAAAGAAAATCAAAGTTAGCCAGGCATTATGAATCACACCTATAATCCCAGCATTTGGTAGGAGTCTGAGGTTAACCTGAACTAGAGTTAAGCCCCTGCCTTACAGAAACAGTAGTTGGAGAAATGAGTAATAGTACCTGCTATGCAAGATCAATTAAATTCCTACATAAAAAAGCTGGGCTTGCAGGCACACCACCATTACTGCCAGTTTAGTGGGGGTGGGGGGTGGGGGTGTGTGGTCAGGATTGCTGGAGCTTGCTGTCAGCCTTGCTCCAGGTTCAGTGAGACCATCTCAAAGAAACAAGGTAGAATAACTTAGAGCAGAACATCTGTTATCTTTTGGCTCACGTACATACACACAAATGGAAGTGACAAACTCGAAAAGTTTATCACAAAGAACAAAGAAAATGATTCAGAAAACTAGCTCAAGGCCTTGGTAACTACAGCATATGCCCAGCCTAAAGGTCAAGGCTTCCCTATTTTCCAATGCTATTATTTTACAAGAAAATGAATGTTGAGATCTGAGGTAACAGTTCTCAAACTGTTTTCATTCTTACAATTATCCAATATACTTAAAAACTCTAAGATCCCTAGGCCGGGCATGGTGGCACATACCTTTAATCCCAGCACTCAGGAGGCAGAGGTAGGCGGATCTCTGTGTCTCTGAGTTCAAGGCCAGCCTGGTCTATATAGTGAGTTCCAGGACAGCTGGGGCTACAGAGAGACCCTGTCTCAAAAATAAAAATAAATAAAACCTCTAAGATCCCTTCCACACCAAATGAAAGCTTTGGTCCTACTGTGATGTTTGACTAGTATAATTGCTAAAGAAACAATTTTATGAAATTATATTGATAGCATACAGGAAACTTTTGTCTTTTTGTAGCCTTAGCTGTCCTGAAATTCACTATGTAGACCAAGCTAGCCTCAAACTCACAAAGCTCCACCTGCCTCTGCCTCCTCTCTGATCCCTGCCTCTGCTGGGATCAAACGTGTGTGCCACCACACCTGGCCTGTATACAGGAAACTTTGTCATAATTTAGTGGGGCTAACACCTGTAATTCCAGCAAGTAAGAGGCTGAGACAGGATTACTGCAGTGAGTTTGAGATCCATGGGGTCTACACAGTGAAACTGTCTTAAAGGGCATAGAGAATGTGGAATAGTGTTTCAGATCAGGAGGTTGCTGCTTATCTTTTGTCCAAAAGGCAAATAATTACAGAGAAAGACAAGTAAAATTCTAAATGGTAAAAGAAAAGGAAGCTCGGCATGGGTGGCACACACCTCTAATCCCAGCACTCTCTCTGAGAGTACAAGGTCTATATAGCAAGTTCCAGGCCAGAGCTAGTGAGACCATGCCTTTAATCCCAGCACAAAGGAGGAGGCAGAGGCATGAGGATCTTGGTTGAGTTCTAGACCAGCCAGAGATATATAGTGAAACCTTGTCTCAAAAGAAATTGTGCTCACAAGGTTATGATGTGCAAACAGTAATTAGCTATGCCTGAGGCAGAATGTGAGAGTGATGATCTACTTGCGTGCTCTACAAACTTTCAGAGTCCTTTCATCTAAATTTGACAAAAATTAAGTCTTGGCATATCAAAGGCACTAAAATGTATCAATGTATATACATGCATATTAAAAGCACATACTATCTTATGGAAGGGTAACATGATTGAAATCAACTGCATTTACTACACTACGCACCCAAAGTAGACTGCCTATGTAAAAATCCTGACTTTGACCCTTCCCATGGAGTGACCTAACCATTAACCCTCAGCTTCACTTACAAGATGAGAACAGCACCTAGTTAATAGGATTACTAAAGTAAATCAATTTATAACAGAACACTTAGCAATTACTACCACACAGCACCAACTCTGAAAAATAGTACTCAATTTACTGACAACTATCCTACGCTGGAATTTTTCCAGACAATCAAATGGTTAAGTTTTTGAGACTGGAACGTTTATTCAGGAGGTAAAATTTTCTAACACAACCCTCCCACATTGTATAATAGTATAAATCCATGGCTTTGTATCAGTATCACTGATCTATGTAATAAAATCATGCTACAAAAATTCATATACCTAGAAAAACCTTGTTTCTTAGAAATCTCTGCAGCTTACTTGAAGGATGAAATAAAACTACCTTAAATTACAAAATAAAGACTATCCATTCATTTACATTATTTTATTTGGAAATGTTCATACCAGTACAGGGAAACTAGACTTCACAGATAACAGATGTCATCAGTTTGGATATCAGTTTATTATAAAAGGGAGACACGCAAATTATTTACATGATGAAATATTTCAGCGCTTCAGTGGAATGGACAGCTTTGTGTGATGCCATTTCAACAGTGCTTTCAGTCTACATACTTCCCAAGAATGTCACCGTCTCTAAATAAGAAATAATCCTGCAAATAAAGAACCCATTAGTTAGGATAATAAAAGCAAAAGTTAACTTCTTTCTTTTTAGAATTCTGTTTCACATACCTTGTCGTCTATAACTACTTTGGTGCCCCCGTACTCTGGGAGAAGAACTTTGTCTCCAACTTTCACACTAACTGGTTGAATCTCTCCACCCTTAAGAAAAAAGTTGTTTATTAGCAAAGGTCATTAGATACACAGCTCACTTTTCTTTCTGGTCTATGTACCTCTGGAGCCTTGACTCAGGAGCCTCTTACCTCAGTGTCCTAAGTGCTAGAATTACAGGCTTACTACAACCATAACTCACTACATTAATGGAACGTGCTCACTCAAATCCAGATTATTATTATGTACCTAATTAATGATTAAGCTATATAATTTATACTAAATGTAGATTTTCACAATATCACTGTAGAGTTCCATGTGAAATAATCAGTAGCTTAAACTAAAGCCCCCTTTCAGTGTGAAAACAAGTTATCCTGGAAAAGCTAACATTTGCTAACCAAAGCTAACTTTTAATTGTTAAATATTAACAGTCTGTAGACCAGGTAAAATAAAGCAGCTTTTAAACAGACACAAAATGTTCATGTACGACTTCTTTCAAGAAACAAAAATGTTTCTGTACTTAGCACACACATTTTCTTTGATTTTCACAGCCTTGTCTTGATTCAAGTGTTAGATTTGGATAAAGACATGGAAGCAGAATACCCACTCCCAATGCTCCTTTCAAGGCCTGGGGTTAGAGAACACCAATGGAGGTACCCTCTGCTCCTCACACATATGACAACTAGCGCTCTCAATGTTACAGAGCTGGAACAATTTCAGTGCTAGAAGCTAAACCAACAGCTCTCTAAATTCCTCTTCATTTCACTCTAAAAATATTATTTATGTGTGTCTGCATGTGGCCAATGGAATCTCACTGGAGCTGGAGTTACAGCCGTTGTGAGCTGCCTGCCAGGGTGCTGGGAATCAAACCCAAATCCTCTACAAGAATAGTATAAGAAAAAAAGATCCTCAAGTGTGTACTTTCTGCTTGTAATTTTTTTTTGTCTTTTTGAAGCAGGGTCTCCCTGTAGCCCCAGCTGTCCTGGAACTCACTATGGAGACCAGGCTGGCCTTGAACTCAGAGATCCACCTGTCTCCCAAGTGCTGGGATTACAGGCGTGTGCCACCACGCCTGGTTTTTTCTTTTACCTGTATGAGTGTGTTGCCTGCATGTGAGTGCACCCATGCCGTGCAATGCCACGGAAGTAAGAGGGCTTCAGATTCCCCTGGAACTGGAGTTAAGAATGGTTTGTAGCTGTCATGCAGGTGCTGGGAATTGAACCCAGTTCCTCTGCAAGAGCAGTCAGTGCTCTTAACTGCTGAGCCATCTCTCTAGCCCTAATACCATACACTCTTAACCACTAAGCCAACTCTCCAAACACTCATTTCCCTTAAAAAAAAAAAAAGTTTTTTTTTAACTGGCTGGCCTCTAACCCTGGATCCTTCTGCCTCAGCCTCCCCACTGCTGGGATTACAGTTGTCTTCCTTTAAATCATGCTTCCCTCAGTTCGGAAAAGGCTCCAAGGTTTACCTAACAGCATGACCTTTTGTTTAATCAACTTAAAATTTGGAGATTAGGCTACAAAATTGTTACTGAGGATAACTTAGTTTTTGAGACATGGTGTCATTCTATTATACAGGCCTAGGCTGGGCTAAATTCACCACAATACACCTGACCTGGCCTCCAAAATGCTGGGACTGTAACAGCCAAGAGCCACCCTACCAGGCACTTAAAAATCTCTTAAGAATGGGAGAGATGGCTATGGGGACCTGAGGTGGGAATCACAACCCTCCAGTGTAAAAAGCCTAGAACGGCACGTGCTTGTAACCCCAGCACTGTGGCAAGTGCCAGACTAGCACTGGGTTCAGTGAGAAGCCCTGTTTCAAAGGAGGAAGGTGTGGAGTCCTTTAGTGACTGCAAGCCTGCATTCAGACCTGTGCACAGATTCAGAAAAAAAGATACTCAAGTGTGTGCTTTCTGCTTGTAATGAAGTTCCTTTAAAAAAGTGGTTTTGTTTAAAAAGCAACTATTTTCCTTAAAGTGAGGTTCAAATTACCTTTCCTTTAGAGCCTGATCCCACAGCTACTACTGTTGCTTGTAATACTTTTCCTTGAGATTTTTCTGGAAGCATAATGCCACCTTTGGTGACAGTTTCAGCTGCACTCCTTTCAACCAATACTCTGTCAAACAGCGGAATAAACTTTCTAAATGCTTGTCCAGCCTGTGGAGAGAGATGTTAAGAGTTCAAGCACTCTGTAATTACTATTCCCGCTGCAAGTCTTAACCTCAAGGATTCCAACCATCCAAAAATATTTTCATTGCCCGTTTAGGAAATGCATTTGAACGCTCCACTTTACAAGCCAGTTTCCCTTGCCTGTTGTGGTCCTCGTTACTTATCAACAATCACACCATTTTTAAGTGCAACCTTGGTTTACTCCAAGGTCAACCATTTTCCTTCCACCAGTTTTTCAGAAAATTTCGGTAACACCGGTGGTCAATTTCTACGCCTGAGGCCATGTTCCTTCTCCAGAATATCACATTCCCACCAAAGTCGTTGCAGGGGCAGGTGGGCTGCAGAGCCTGCATCCAGGTTCCCGCCCCGCCCCGGTTCCAGACTCCTGCAGCACATGTGCACGGAGGAAAGGGTCGAATAGGCCTAGCTGGGTTCTGCAGGGACACTGCGTACCAGGAGGTCCCCTTCGCCTCCTGCCACAAACAAAAGAGGGCCACCGGGGTGCTCATAGGCCGCAGACCGCCCAAGACCCACAGGCCGCCCCGCAACACGGGACTCACCATGACTCTGGCCGCCGCTGCCCGGACTCTACTCTCGCGCCGCCGCTGCAAGGAGAGACCTGTAGTCCGACCCAGGGACACGTGAAAAGGCAGCGAGCGCGCAGGCGCGCTCAAACGGCCGCGCTCCCGCCCCCCCGCGTGAGAGAGGGCGGCCATGCCAGCGCGCACGCCGATTGGTGGAGGGGACTCTACGCAAGCCCCGATGCGGGTGGCCGGAGGCGGAAGAAAAGAGGAGCAGTTTCTAGGCTTTTCCAGGCAGCCTGCAGAGGTGAAAGAACGAACCGTCCGACCCCTCTCCCGGAAATGACGCAATCTCACCTTTGACCCGAGGGAAGCGCGGCGCCTTCCGGAAGGTTCTGGAACGGGGCGCGGCCCTGGAACTAGCGTAGGGAGGTGGGAGAGCGCTGAGTCCTCGGGCCCCGGCTTACTCGGGTAGGGAAGGCGGGGCCGCGCGCGCCACATGCAGATTGCCGGGTGCGGTGCGGGAAGGGGTGGGGCGCGCGCACACGCGGGGCTGCGGGGCGGGGACGTGAAGGGAGGAGACACTGGCTCATTGCCGTGCGCGCCGTGTGCTCTGTCCCTCACTTGCTGCTGACGGCCTGCCTCGCCGCGTGCGCTCCTGCCGACGCCCCGCAGGTATGCGGTCGCCGCATGCACCGCATCCAGGCGCTCGCCACAGTGGCGCGGCCTGCTTCGGCGTGTCCCCCCCCACACCCGGGCTAGCGGGAGTCCGGGCTAGGACCACAGGCCCAGCTCGCACGTCCAGGCCCAGTGGGGCCATGCGAGTGGTCAATCACGTGCGGCGAGGGCGGGCTGGCGTGGGGAGGGATGGAGGCTGGGCCACTCGGGCTTGCGGATGCTCCCCTCGCCGTGCGCACTGCAGGGCTCGCGGACCGGGGTCGTGCGCCTGCTTTCCGCCTCATCGGCCGCGGGTGCGCCGCGCCTCCACTTTGACCTTGCTCGGGGCGTCTAGTTGGGAAGACCTGTGAGGCCGCTCAGGTGGACTAAGCCCCAGGTCCCGCATCGCGGCCTCCCCAGCTACTCTGTTAACTGTAGCCCGCGGTGGAGATACTGTCAGGAGAATGTGCATTTCCCTGGGCGCTCGGATTTGGGACCAGTCTCGCTTCCGCTAGCGTTATTTTTTTTATTTTTATTTTTTGAGACCCTTTTCGGAGCGGGTCTGCTCTCAAGGCCATTTTGGCGGTGAAATATTAACTCGTTCCCAGTAGCCGCGATGCGGGGCCACAAGGAAGTGGTTTCGGGTGCTTTCTGCTAGTGCTATAGGTCAGGCGTGGGGGCGGCCTAGTTAACTTGGCCCTAGGTGCTGACGGTGAAGTTGCAGCGCTTTGTGTGGCCCAGGTCCCCTAGGCTCCCATCTAGCCGATGTTCTCTGACGTGTTTGTCCTTCACTAATCATCTGCTTTTTTTCTCCCCTAGAAATGCTTCGACTATCCACAGTCCTTCGCCAGATGAGACCAGTGGCCCGGGCCCTGGCTCCTCATTTCACTCGGGCTTATGCCAAAGATGTAAAATTTGGTGCGGATGCCCGAGCCTTAATGCTTCAAGGTGTAGACCTTTTAGCCGATGCAGTAGCCGTTACAATGGGGCCAAAGGTATCGATATACTTTAATCGTATTAATTAAAGAATAACGTTTTGTTGCTGTATATTAGATATAACTATGGAACAGTACTTTATTAGTTTCTGTGACAACTCAATTTCCAGGTTGAGGGGGTGGGAGTGTTTTGGTTTTTCTTGAGACAATGCCTTAAAATGGCTTCACCAGATTTTTGGAACTGTACACTGTGGTGTAATAGAATAGTAAATGCATAGTTAAAGGAGGACTTTCAAACTTGAGGTATAATTAATCTTTTGTACCTACGTGAATTAAATTTTGGATCCTTTCCCAGTAGAGGATATAGAGGAAAGTGTAGCTGAAATCCAATAATACCTCAAAGTATGTATTTGTAGGTGCAAGGTTTTGTTTATTGTACTGAAATATACTTGCTGTATACATATAGTAAGTGCATAGCATAGTTATTTTAAGTGTGCACTTGGCCTGGCATTAGGATATTTACATTGTCCTGCAGCCATCACCCATCTCGAGAATGTGTTTTCATCTGCACTTGGAAAACTCTGAATGGCTTCCCATTTTTCCATTTTACCCTGTTTTTCCTGTTCTAAAGCTTTGTGTTGCCCTTTTTTTTTTTTTTTTTTTTAAATGTGTATACATGTAGGTAAGTGCCACCCATGTTGTGCAGTTTGTGAGGAAGACAGGAGAGGCTGTCGGATCCCCCGGAACTGGAGTTAGGAACAGTTGTTAGCTGCCATGTGGGTGCTGGGATTCGAACCTGGGTCTTCGGCAAGATCAGTGTTCTTAACTGCTGCCCTGTGTTGGTTTCTTTTTTAAGACAATCTCACTATAGCCCAGTCTGGTCTCCTCCCTCTGTAGCAAAACTGGTCTTTGGTCTTGAACTCTTGATCCTCCTGCCTCTACCTCCTAAGTGCATGGAATTATTAGTATACTACCTCATCTGGCATACCATTAGTTTTTTTTTTGAGACTATACAGTCCTGACTGACCTTGAACTCCAAGAGATCCACCTGCCTTTATTCCTGAGTGCTGGAACCAAACCACATATTTAAATTTTTCAGATGTCCTTTCCTAGGGAGGGAGCAGTACTATTTTGAGGATGTCACTATGGTCCACAGTGAAGTGAAATTTTTATTTCAAATTGATAAAGTGATCTAAAGAGCTGCATAAAATGTTGTTTACAGAGCTCAAGCATAGAAAGCAGCTTGGTTCAAATCCAAAATTTCTAATGCTGTTGCTGCTGTATTTGAAATTTCTGTTAAGTGAACAGAGCTCTGTTCTCACTGTAATGGCTAGTACTTTAGTGAATGTTAATATGTATTTGAAAGATATCGTTTACTAACCCAAAGTGCAAATGATGTGAAGTATGTTCTGTGCTTTTTTTTTTTTTTTTTTTTTGTAGTTGTCATCTGTGCTTTTGTATTATAATGTGACATCTGTTCGTGCTTAGGGTTTTTATCACATTGGACCTCATTCAAAGTTAAGTCCCTGGCAAAGGAGCAGACATTATTTTGTCTGTAGACTTGAGTGTTGATGAACTTGGCCGTGAGATTCATGTAGCAAGACCGTAAAAATGATGGGACTTTATCAAGAATTTTAGGTAGTGGCCTTGTATTGAAGACTGTTCTTTTTATTCTGTCACTGTAGGGAAGAACAGTTATTATTGAACAGAGCTGGGGAAGTCCCAAAGTAACAAAAGATGGTGTGACTGTTGCGAAGTCAATTGACTTAAAAGATAAATACAAAAATATTGGAGCTAAACTTGTTCAAGATGTTGCCAATAACACCAATGAAGAGGCTGGGGATGGCACTACCACTGCTACTGTTCTGGCACGATCTATTGCCAAGGAGGGCTTTGAGAAGATCAGCAAAGGTGCTAATCCAGTGGAAATCAGGAGAGGTAAGAGTGTCATGTCATGGATACTACAGAAATAAATTGCTACTTCTAAGAAGTCTTCTTGTTGAATGATTGTCTCATTTTTTAGTTACATTGTGTGTCCATTCATTGAGTACACATGTGCTTGATATGCCACAGTGCACGTGTGGAACAAATCACAATATTTAGTTTGTTTGTTCTACCAGGCCAAATTGAACTCAGGGCATCAGGCTTGGTGACAAACACATTACTTACAGCTGCTCCCCAACCCCATTTTGTTCTGTTTTAAATTTAAATACTAGTGTGGGTATGGATATGGAGGGCAAAGGACAACTTTGGAGTCCTTTCTCCTTTCACCTGTGTGGTTCTATGAACTCAGGCCTTTGGGCTTGCATAGCAAGTACCTTTACCTACTGAGCCTTCTTGGTACTTGTCTCATTAGTAGACAGAAGAATGTTAGTGGCCATACTGGAACAGGCAGCATGATTAGAATAGGAATTGGATAGTGAGATTTTTGAAATTATGCGCATCTTTTCTTCCAGTTTTGTTTTTCATTTTGAGGCAGTAGCCTCTAGCTGGCTTAGAAACCTATGTAGCCCACCAGTTCTCCTGACTTTGTGGCAGTTCTCTTGCCTTAACCTCTTGAGTGCTTATATTGCAGGTGTGAACCACCACATTCATTAGGTTGGTCCAGTTTTCAAAAACTTGCTATTTTAGGAATTCATTGTGAATTTGAATGTTACTGTTTGAGTGCCTGTGTATGACTTCATGTAGTTAGAAAAAAATAGTCACACAAAATATTAAAATATTTCTTGTGAATCTGGAAATTTATACTTGGCATAGAAGCTGTGAGAATAGAATTGTATTGACATAACATTCTTGAACTAGGTGTGATGTTGGCTGTTGATGCCGTAATTGCTGAACTTAAAAAGCAGTCTAAACCTGTTACAACGCCTGAAGAAATTGCTCAGGTAAGAATTTCATTTCGTGATCACAGGCCATTGTCGAGTAACACTGCCCAAACTAGCCTTAGATGCATTTTATCCTTAAAGCTAAAAGATAAAGAAAACGTAGTGATACGAGTTGGATCTTTAATAGATCATTGGGTCACCAGATAGTAAAATGAAAAAGAATGGGGGACTAAGGATATAGCTCCATGGACCATTCATCAAAACTTAATTGTCCTCTCTGCTGGGTGGAAGTACCAATTTAGAAGTTACTGGGGGAAAGAGATTGAGAGGACTAATGTAACCATTTAGTTTTTGATGAGTAACTTGGTTATTGTAGGTTGCTACAATTTCTGCAAATGGAGACAAAGAAATTGGAAACATCATTTCTGATGCAATGAAAAAGGTTGGAAGAAAGGGTGTCATCACAGTAAAGGCAAGTGTGTGGGTTTTGTTTTGTTTCAGTAATGTATTTAGTGGGGTGTATGCCAAAACTGAAGTTTTCCTTCTTTGTGTCTCAGCATCTGTACAGAGTATGGTGCTTAGTTTTTTTGTGTGACTTATGAGCTTTGGTGTCCATTTTGAATAAATCCATCCTAAACTGTAATGATTGAATCTCATCTAGTTATAAGTTATGCAAATAAAATAAGCTTTTTTTTGTTATTATTATTTTTAAAGATAGGGTCTCACTATGTAGTCCTGGCTAGCCTGAAACTCACTGCAGACCAGGCTGGCCTTAAACTCAGATCCACTTGCTTCTGCCTTCCTTATAAATGCTGAGATTAAAGGCTTGTGCCTTTATACCTAGTGAATATCTGAGATTTTTCAGAAGTAGAATTAGAGATATTCAGGAATATTTACATGTGCCTTCCTAAATCCCTTATAATTTGTGGGGTCTGTTATTACAAAGTTTTGTGTTTCTTCATTGAACTCTTTAATTCACCTAATTCTTTGACTTTTCATAGGATGGGAAAACATTGAATGATGAATTAGAAATTATCGAAGGCATGAAGTTTGATCGAGGATACATTTCCCCATATTTTATTAACACATCTAAAGGTAAGAAGGGGCTAGAGAGATGGCTCAGTGATTAAGAGCCCTGGCTGTTCCTGCAGAGGACCCAGGTTCAGTTCCCAGCATCCACATGGCAGCTAACAACCATCTGTAACTCCAGTTCCTCTGCAGGCACTCTACAAATAGGAGCATTTAGATGCATGCAGGTAATACACTCATAAAAATAATTAAAAAAAAAAATTTTAAGGTGAGGAGAACAAGTCAGTAACTGAAATCTTTTTAAATAGACCTAAAGTTTCTCTTAACTATAGGTGTAAGTTCGGTGGAATAACAACTTTTTTTTTTTTTTTTTTTTATGACTGGGTCTCCCTATAGTTCCAGCTGATCTGGAACTCACATGCAGACCAGGCTGGCCTCACAGAGATCCACCTGCCTCTGCCTCCTGAGTGCCACCACACCCAGCTAGAATAACTTTTTTTTGGTCTTTTTGAAACAGGGTCTCCCTGTAGCCACAGCTGTCCTGGATTCACTATGGAGAACAGGCTGGCTTCGAACTCACAGAGATCTGCCTGCCTCTGTCTCTGCATGCGCCACCACACTCGGCTAGAATAACTTTTTAAAAGTAAATCTGGGGGCTGGAGAGATGGCTCAGCAAGCAGTAAAGAGCATTGGCTGCTTTGTTGCAGAGGACCCAGGTTCATTTAGCACCCACATGGGAGCTAGCAACCATCTGTAACTCCCAAGAGTTCCGTTGCCCTCTTCTGGCCTCCAAGGGCCCTGCATGCATGAGGGGTGCATTTACATACATTCAGGTAAAACACTCATAAAATAAAAATAAATTTTAAAGTTAATTTTTGCAGGGCATGGTGGCGCACATCTTTAATCCCAGCATTTGCGAGGCAGAGGCAGGCAGATCTCTGAGTTCAAGGCCAGCCTGGTCTACAAAGTGAGTTTCAGGCTGTCTGGGGCTACAGGGAGACCGTGTCACAAAAAGACCAAAAGTTGGTATAGTACAGTAAATGGAGGTCTCTTTTGTACTGCAACTTTGGTTTAGTTCATTGGAATAAATTGCATTGGTTTTCTTGGTATTGTTAACGTTTCATTTTTAAATGCTCGCTATTTTCAGGTCAAAAATGTGAATTCCAAGATGCCTATGTTTTGCTGAGTGAAAAGAAAATTTCTAGCGTCCAGTCTATTGTTCCTGCTCTTGAAATTGCCAATGCCCACCGGAAGCCATTGGTCATAATTGCTGAAGATGTCGATGGAGAAGCTCTAAGTACACTGGTTTTGAATAGGTAATACTATGTTTGGTGTTTTATATTTGTAGGTGAAAGGATTATTTGTGTTGCTATTTGAAGACATTTTATATTTGATGTAGAGTTGTGTATAATTTAGGTGTGCTGTGTGTACCCTCATGATTCTGTGAGTGTTATCTCTTTGTGTTTGGAGACAGTCAGGCTGGTATCGAACTCACATAATCCTTTAGCCTCAGCCTCCTAATTGTTGGGATTACAGGTATGAGCCACCTCACCTGGCCTCCTACTTCCTATTTTATACATCTTAAGCTAGGCTCTTTTAGTATAGGGATACTTTTGAAAGTGAGGATGGTACATTTTCTTTTCATGGGGAAAGAAAATTTTATGAACGTTAGGTAGTAAGCAACTTTGATTCTGAAAACCTCAGATCTAGTGCTGACATGGTAGCACACACCTAGCAGTGGGAGGCAGAGGCCGGAGGACTACAAGTTCGAGGGCAGCCTGTGTTACGTAGTAAGAAACAGTCCTCTGGGAATTGGAGCTCAATTGGCAAAATTCTTACCTAGTATTGGAAAGCCCTGGATTTGGATTTGATTCATCATAAACCAGGCATGGTAGTGCACTGCTGTAATTCCAGTGCTTGGGACGTAGAGGCAGGAGGATCAGGAGTTCAGGATCATCCTCAGCTACATAGTTCAGTGACAGTCTGAGTTTAAAAAAAAAAGTTTTAGGCACAAATGTGAATACATTTAATTGTTAAACATCTGTTATTAAAAATTTAGGCCAGGCGTGGTGGCACACACCTTTAATCTCAGCACTTGGGAGGCAGAGGCTGGTGGATCTCTGTGAGTTCAAGGCCAGCCTGGTCTACATAGTGAGTTCCAGGACAGCTGGGGTTACAAGGAGACCCTGTCTCAAAAAAGACAAAAAAAAATTTAATAAATGCTCTGGAAGAGAAATAAATGTCTGTAATATTTTTATCTTAATGTTACTTAATTATGTATAGATGTATGTCGGGGTTTCTGCACATGAGTGCAGTGCTGAAGTTACAAGCTGCTGTGAGGCACCCAACATGGGTATTAGGAATTGAACTCAGGTCATCTGGAAGAGCAGTATGTGCTTTCTTTTTTTTCAATGTGTATGAGTATGTTGCCTGCGTGTATGTAAGTGTACCCAGAAGCGGGCATCGGATTCCCCTGGAACTGGAGTTGGTTGTTGGCTGCCATGTGAGTGCTGAGAATCAAAACCTGGGTCCTTTGCAAGAGCAGCCAGTGCTCTTAACCTCCAAGCCATCTCTAGCCTCAAGAGAAATAAGTCTTCAAAATAAATCTACACTTTATTTGTAGTTTCATACTAGTTTCAACTTTAAGGCAGGTAGTAAGTGATTTAGATAGCTGCTGAAATGTATATTCTTCCTAAACTTAGAATTGAAGTGTGTGTCAAGACCCGGTTTTGTTTTACAGCATTGCACAAATGAAATAGCTCAAACACATTTGCTGATTGTGATGGCACAGAGCTGTAGTCCATGTGCCTGGGAGATAGTGGCAGGAGGATCAGGAGTTCAGGGTCATACTCCACCACATGGCAAGTTTGAAGTCAGCATGGGCTAAATGAAAACCCTCTCTTTTAAATAAAAGACTGAGGAAATGGCTCAATAGATAAAGGTGCTTGCTTCAAGGCTCAGGATTTGAGTTTGATCCTTGGGATTCACGTGGTGGAAAGTGGGAACACACTTATAGCTTACAGCTGTTAAACCTGCCTGTCCCGTCCCCCCCACCCCAATAAATAAGTGAATTTTTCTTTGATCTTTTTAAGACAGGGTTTCTCTGTAGCCCCAGCTGACCTGGCACTTGCTGTATAGACCAGGCTGGCCTTGATCTCACAGAGATCCACCTACCTCTGATCCTGAGTGCTGGAACTAAAGGCTTGCACCACCACACCCTCCATATGTGTAATTTTAAAAATTTGAAAATCTGGGGCTGGAGAGATACCTTAAAGGTTTGCTCTTGCAGAGGACTTGGGTTCAATTCCCAGTGCCCACATGGTGGCTAACAACCATCCCTAATTCCATTCCAGGGGACCTGATATCCTCTTCTGGTCTGTGGGCATTGCAGGACAGAGGTACACACTTACATGCAAGCAAAACACTTGCACATAAAATAAAAAACATAAATTTTTAAAATATATTTTTATTTTTTGTGTATGAGTGTATTACCTACATGTATGTAAGTGCATCCATGTTGTGCAGTACCCACAGAGGTCAAGAGGGCATCAGATTCTCTTGGAGCTGGAGTTACAGGTGGGTGTAAGCCACCATGTGGGTGCTGGTAATTGAATCTAGGTCTTCATGAAAGAGGGCTATCCATGTGCCCTTTAACTTACTCTGATGGGGGTTATTGTCTTGGCCTCCAGCTGTCTAACTGGAATGTAAGGCCCCAGTTATTTAAGTATGTGATTAGCTTGGAACAAATGTAGATGAGTACAAAATAGTCCCACCTATTTCTTAAGACCAGAAGAAGTTGTTAAAAAACAAAAAGGGGTGGTGGGGGTCCAGAGTAATCTGGTAGTAGTACTAAAACTTACAGAGTACTAAACTCCTAATGTTTAAAAAAAACATCTTTAGGGGCTGGAGAGAGGGCTTAGCAGTTAAGAACACTGGTTGTTCTTTTAGAAGACAAGGGTTTGAATCCTAGCACCCCCATGGCAGCTAGCAACTCTCTGTAACCCCAATTCCAGGGGATCCAACAGCCTCTTCTGTCCTCTGTAGGCATTGCACTACATGGATGTACGTTGTGTGCATGCAGGCAATACATGCATAGACAAAAAATAATCAGGGTGTGGTAACATGCCTTTAATCCCAGCGCTCCATTTTTTTTTTTTTTTTTTTTACCATGAGTCTCACTGTAGCCCCAGCTGTCCTGGAACTTGCTGTGTAAAGGCTGACCTCAAAGTCACAGAGATCGCCTGCCTCTGCCTCCCAAGTACTGGGACTAAAGGCGTGCACCACCGCACCTGGCTTTTTTTTTTTTTTAAATCTTACCTTTAAATGTTTTTTTACAGGCTAAAGGTTGGCCTTCAGGTGGTAGCAGTCAAAGCTCCAGGGTTTGGGGACAATAGGAAGAACCAGCTAAAAGATATGGCTATTGCTACTGGTGGTGCAGTAAGTAAATAATTGTGTGATACTGGGTCTTTCAATGTTATTTCCCTTCCAGATATCAAATGTCTTGTAGAGTGTACGCTTTACACGGGTTTCTTAGATTTTTGGACCTTGGGTAGAATTAAGGTCATGTTCATAATCTTTGCTACCAGTGTGCCATTGGGCTCCTTTTTTTTCTTTATCAAATACTTAAAATTTACATAATACTGATTTTGTTCAGACCTTGAAATCTCAAAGATGCAGCATTTTAAGAGTTTCTCTTCACAGAATTAACCTGTATTATATGTAGTGCTAAGTTTGGTTATAGTGGAGGACACTGACAACACTTAAATGTTTATAGGTATTTGGAGAAGAGGGATTGAATCTAAACCTTGAAGATGTTCAAGCTCATGACTTAGGAAAAGTTGGAGAGGTCATTGTCACCAAAGATGATGCCATGCTTTTGAAAGGAAAAGGTGACAAAGCTCAAATTGAAAAACGTATTCAAGAAATCACTGAGCAGTTAGAGATCACAAGTAGTGAATATGAAAAGGAAAAACTGAATGAACGACTGGCAAAGCTATCGGATGGAGTAGCTGTGCTGAAGGTGAGAGTCACTGTTGGAAATTAGGTTCTGAGCCTAGCAATGCTTTTGCTTCCGTGTTATTAATGGAAGTAACTAAGCAAATATCTAGGAAATTAGCTTCATCAAGAATTAGCTTGTATGTGTGTGCATACTATGTGTATGTGCGCACACAGCCACACACTTCCCATAGGGCACATGTTGAGACCTCGAGTGCCAAGTATGCATCTACCCCTGTGTACTATGAGCCTGTTCCCTGTCCCCCTTTTTATGTGGTGCAGGCAATCTACCACTGCACCACACCCTAACCTTACTCCTTTCTTAAACCACATTTGAACTTGTCTTGTGGGAAGTTGTTCTGGAAGAAGGGGGTATTTGTCAGTGGCATATGCTCCTCAGCAGAGGCAGCCCACCACAGCTGTGGATTACCTACCTAGTCACTAGTCACAATCTTTGTTCCAGGTATAGCTTCTGGGTTTTTTTGTTTTGTTTTGTTTTGTTTTAAGACAGGGTTCACCGGGTAGACCAGTCTGGCCTTAACTCAAGGGATCTGCCTGCCTTAGATTCCCAAGGCCCTGTTAACTGGAATTCTTTTCATCTTTAGGTTGGAGGGACAAGTGATGTTGAAGTGAATGAGAAGAAAGACAGAGTGACAGATGCCCTCAATGCTACCAGAGCAGCTGTTGAAGAAGGCATTGTTCTAGGAGGGGGTTGTGCTCTGCTTCGTTGCATCCCAGCCTTGGACTTAATAAAACCTGCCAATGAAGATCAGGAAATTGGTAAAAAAAGATTATCTTGCAAATGAGATTGTGGCCTGATTCTTCCTGTTGAAATGACGGCATACTTACTGATGCCCAAGAGGCAATTAATGACATCCCACATTCTTTTAGGGGGGATGGTTACACCCATGGTGGGATTGGTTAATTAAGCCCCCTCTCAAATAGAGGAATGTGTTATTTTATTTACAAAAGATCATAAATTTGTGAATTTGTTTGCTTTGTAGGTATAGAAATTATTAAAAGAGCACTGAAAATTCCTGCAATGACTATTGCTAAGAATGCAGGTGTTGAAGGCTCTTTGATAGTTGAGAAAATTATGCAAAGTTCCTCTGAAATTGGTTATGATGCTATGCTTGGAGATTTTGTGAACATGGTAGAAAAGGGAATCATTGATCCAACAAAGGTAAATAATTCAGTATTCCTAAAAAATCTTGGAGTGGCTTGCTCTGTGACATGTAATTAACTCATCTCACTGAGAGAAACAATGTTTTGTTTTTCTAGGTTGTAAGGACTGCTTTACTGGATGCTGCTGGGGTGGCCTCTCTGTTAACTACAGCAGAAGCTGTCGTCACAGAAATTCCTAAAGAAGAGAAGGACCCTGGAATGGGTGCCATGGGTGGAATGGGAGGTGGTATGGGAGGTGGCATGTTCTAATTCCTAGAATAGTGCTTTGCCCTTATCAGTGAACTGTGACAGGATGCTCAAGGCAGGGCTCCTCACCAATAACTTCAGAGAAGTCAGTTGAAGAAAGTGACTGAAGAAAGGCTGCCTGATGGCTGATGTTTAAGAAAATCACTATAACCATCAGTTACTGGTTTCAGTTGACAATATATATAATGGTTTACTGCTGTCATTGTCCATGCCTACAGATAATTTATTTTGTATTTTTGAATAAAGACATTTGTACATTCCTGATACTGGATGCACAAGCCATGTACCAGTGTCCCGCTTTCAACTTCAATCACAGGCATCTTGTCTCCTGTTTCAGTGCTTGCCATCAGAGATGAGAAGCAGCCTTTCTGTGGAGAGTCAGAGTAATTCTGTACAAAATAGATCCAATTATGTGACAACCTTTGTGTAATAAAATTTTGTTTAAAGCTAGTAATTGTGTTAGTTTTTCCATGATGTAGAAGACGGGAGAAATGAAGACCAGTTGAAGAATGGAGCTGAGTGTGTGTATGTTTCATCTGTATTTTGTAGCGTTTTCATGGTGTACTTTCTTGCAGATAGACTTGAGACAGGATCTTTGACTATGTAGACCAGGCTGGCCTTAAACTCACAGATCTGCCTGTCTGCCTCTTATCTCCCAAGTGCTGGAATTAAAAGTGTATGCCAGCATGCCTGGCCAATATGATTATATGTACTTAAAGGCAACAGTACAAATTCATCTGTCTAACCAATTTGAGTGTTGAGACTTTATCATAAAGAGTAGCATACTGTTTCTTCATCTACGTAAGAATCTGGGAAATGGCTCAGTAACCTATTATGCATGCATGAGGACCTGAATTTAATCTGTAGCACTTGAGAGATAAAATACCTAGGCTTGCTGGCCACTGGCACCCAATATCAGCCTTTGACCTCCATGACACAAAAACTAGAATCTGGATCTGCTCTCCCGACTTGGCCCTCAAGTACTGCTGTATGCTAAGCATTGAGGTAGATGTTCTTGCTGTTCTTACTTACACTACAAAACTTGAACAGAATAAAAGTTTGTCAGCATAATGCAGTTACTTGAAATCGTGAACCTAAACAGGCCAAGTTGGGATAGTCTAAGGTAAGGAACAAGACCAAGGGTGAAGGGAGTGGCTGGAGAGACTTAATTGGTGGTTAGCTAGCACTTAGTGTGGGTTCCTTTGCCAGTACTCAGGCAGTTAACAAGTATGGGATCTGACCCGCCCCTGGCCTTTGCAAGCACTATACAACATGGTGCAGGCAAAGCACAGATAAAATCAAAAATTTTAAAAACTCAAACACCTGGGTTTAAAGAGCTCTAGTTGCTGTTAGATCAAGGAGGATAGAAGACTACAATTGACACAGAAATGATTAAGTGTCAAGACACAGGTCTTAATGCTGGGTATATGGCCATCAAGGTAACAACCTCAGTTCAGTCCCCTGACCCACATGGTGGAAGGAGTGAACAAACTCCTGAAAGTTGTCTGGCCTCCACATGAGCTGCGGCACAAGCATGTGCACATACACAAACTTTTTGTTGAGACGTTCTTCCTGTAGCCCCAGAACTCACTAGGTAGACCAGGCTGGCCTGGAACTCATTCCCCTGCCTTTGCCTCCCAAGCGCCCAGCCCCCACAAATTAATTTTTAAGAAGCTTAAATTATAGTTAAATAAAAGGACTCAATGCATGGTATTTGCCAGCTATTGAGCAATAGTACAATTGTTTTTTTAATTATGTGTATGAATGTATTGTCTGCACATAGGTAAGTGCACTCATGTCATGCAGTGCCCGCAAAGAGAAGAGGCCATTGGATCCCCTGGAACTGGAGTTACGGACAGTTAGCTTCCATGTGGGTGTTGGGATTTGAACCTGGGTCTTTAAGAACAACCAGTGTTCTTAATCGCTGAGCCATCTCTCCAGCACCCCCTTTTAAAAATATTTTTATTTTCTAGAGTGCAATTTAAACCAGTCTTGGCCACTTGAATGCTTAAAGACAGTTGGAAGCCAGGGAGTTTGCTCAGTGGTTTCAGTTCACAGCACCCACATGGCAGCAAACAACGATGGGGATCTCATGCCCTCTCCTGGCCTCTGGGTATTGCATGCACAAGTCCTTAAATACTTGTAAGTAAAATTTTATTTTAAAAAAGACCAACTTGGAAATTACCTAGGATCTAGCCGGGTGGAGCACTCCTAAGAATGTGAGGCTGGGGTTCAGTCACCACCCTAACTCTCATTTCCCAAAAAAACAACACAAACAGGTGAAGACTGCAAATTCGTTAAAGTAGTGAGAAATTGTAGGAGAAAATCAAGAAGACTTTTTACAGGATTACTTGAGAAGGTTAAAGATGCTAGAGACTGCTGATAAAGCAGAAATTATACATTCCTTGAGGAAACCTCAAGATGGCAGGCTCCAACCCAATTTTGAACTGCAAAAAGTGGATTGTCCGTGCTGTTAAATAAGCAGGATTTAGATGTCTGTCTTCAAAGAATTTCCTTTGAACAAAGCCTTTTCAAGTAAACTCCAGAATCAAGAGAACAATGTATGAGCCAGTGTGCTGGATAGCTTTAGTGTCAACTTGACACATCTGGGTTGAGGGAGCCTCAATTGGGGAATTGCCTTCATTGGACTGGCCTGTGGCCATGTCCATGGGGCATCTTTTGATTGTTGAGCCATGTGGGAGGGCCTAGCCCACTGTGGGTGGTGCCACCCCTGGGCAGGTAGACCTGTGTTGTGTAAGAAAGCAGGCTGAGCAGGGGCCAGGGGAACAAGCCAGTAAGCAGCGTTCCTCCATGGCCTGAATTCCTACTTTGGGCTCCCAGATGAACTGTGACCTGGGAGATGTAAGCCAAATAAACCCTTTCCTCCCCAAGTTGGTACTGGTCAGAGTGTTGTGTCACAGCAATGAAGAAACAAACTAGAACAGCCAGAAATGGAAAAGGGGGAAGTAAACACTGATCCAGTTGTTTAGCCTGACCATGGAAATGTACCTGAATCTGCCTGAAAAATGTATAACCAAGGGGAAAGGAACACCCTGCTATTTCAGGACAAGAGAAAATGGAGTATTTTCACTGCAGCTGCAAGAGCCCCGGATAGCTGGATATAGGAGGACCCAAAATCCTGCGAAGTTAAGTTTTGAAGCAGATGACAGCAGTGTCTTCCTGATCCTCACAAACAGCAGCAGCTTCAGCCTGGTGATTTTCACTGTCAGCTTTGAGACAGACTGTTTTAAGGTAAAGAATATGGGGGAGGGACAGCCAGTGAGATGGCTCAGCAAATGCTCTTGCTACCAAACCTGATGACCTGAGTTCAATCCCAGGAACCCAACCACATGGTAGGAGAGAAGTGACTACCACAAGTTCTGACCTCCATGTGTGTTGTGGCATGTGCACCCCCTCCCTCCTATTAAATGCTAAAAAAAAAAAAAAAAAAAAAAGTGAAGTTAATGAGCTTGCTTACATTTTCATCACCTAGGGCATTACTGTAAATGATTATCTTGGTTAGGTTAATTGAGGCAGGAAACCCACACTTAAAGTGTGTGGCATCATTCCCTGGGTTTGGGTCCTGATCTGCATGAAAAGGTGGCTAGCTGGGATGAGCATTCATCTCCCTCTACTTCCTGACTGAATACAATGTGACCAGCTGCCTGAGGCTCCTTTGGCCATGACTTAAGGACCTTACTCTCAAACTGAACCAAATGACTCTTCTAAGTTATTTTTGTCAAGATATTTTATCTAAGTCAACAGGAAAGATACCTACAATGCCCAGAAAGGTATTAAAAACTATCCTCAAAAGAACAAACACAAGGTGAAATAGTAACCCTATTATATCCTACTTACACATAAACATCTTGGCAACTCTAAAGTTTGTGTATATCCCATGCCTCCCCATCTCCTGGCTCTTACATTCTTTCTACCCCTTCTTGAGCTATGTTCCCTAAGCCTTGGAGGGGGTGATAGAGATGTCCCAATTGGGGTTGAGACTCAAAGTCATTTATTCTCAGCACTTTAAGCAGTTCTAAGTTTCTGCATTGACCACTACCCATTGCAAGAAGCTACACTGATGAAAAGCAGCACAGTCTGTGAGTATGAACACTTAGAAGGCAGTCTGATATGTCTGCCTAGCAAAACAGCAGAGGTAGCATGCGCCCCTCACAGCTGAGATGGCTCAGTGGATAAAGTGCATGCTGTGCAAGCATGAGGACCAGAATATGGATCCCTATAAAAAGCCAGGTAGGTGTGGCAGCCACCTGTAACCATAGCACTTGAAAGGCAGAGGCGGGATCCTCAGGGTAAGGTGGCTAGCTAGACTAACCAGAATCAGTGAGCTCCAGATCCTGCTTCAGTTAAGTGAAGGGCTACCAAAGACACCCAGTGTCAACTAAAGGCTATTTCATGCACACACATGTGCTCCCACACATGCAAACACACACACACACACAAAATGTAAGTAACAAAGACAAACAGGTATGGTGGCTTACACCTGTACTTCCAGCATTTGGGAAGCTAAGCAGGAACCTCAGCCATGAGCTCCATGCCAGCCTGTGCTACATAGTAAGTTCCAGACCAGCCTGGACTAGTGAGAGATCTTATCAAAATGGAACCAAACACCAAAACCCAAACTGAATACTTTATTATTCAAGAGACACAATTATATGCAGATTACTTACACTCTGGACACATACCTTAACTGCAAATGGGAAATGTTTTATTTGTGTAGAAACACAACAAAGTTCCACTAGTTCCTGAGAGACAGCAGGTAGGTACTCAACAGATTTATTGAGCAAATCCATACATGTACCAAATAAGGTTAAAAAGCACTATGATGGGAAGTTTAATGTCAAAAGATTATTCTGTATAGAGTGAAAGGAGGGAAGGAGATCAATATTGACTAAAGAAAGATTGAGTTTTGCCCAGATTTGTCAGTTTCTGTCAAAGTTGTGTGTGTGTGTGTGTAGACAGTGATGGGGATCACATCTAGGGTGTTACACCCATGAAAGTACTTATAAGACAAGAAATACTATAATACTTTATTTCTGTGATCATAGTTAACCTTGAGCTGTTAAGATGACGGGAGTCACCCAAGAAGAGTCAACTGCAATTGAAGAATATGCCTCTCTGGGCACATCTGTGGGACATTTTCTGGATTGCCAATTGATGTAGGTGGGCCCAGCCCAAAGTAGGTGGTACCATTCCTAGACAGGTGGCCTTGGGCAGTATAAGAAAGGTAGCTGAATGAGAGCCTGAGAACAAGCCAGTAAACAGCGTTCCTCCATGGGCTCTGCCTTGAGGTCCTGGCCTGGTTTCACTTGACATGGACTGCATCCTGGAAACTGAAACAAACCCTTTCCTCCCCAAGTTGCTTTTGGTCACGGTGTTTATTACAGCAAGAGATGCAAACTAGGACACCTGCCCAAATACACATTGGAACTACTATAGAAGATCTAAAGAACCAAAGTAACTGTGCAAAAAATAAACAAATTAACTTTATTACTACTTCAGCATTTACATTGTTTTAAAAAATATGTTTAGAATATATTATTGAAAGTGAACATACACAATAAATAGAAAATAGAGATACACAGTGCTAGAGATGCATCAACCAACTCATCTTTATCTGTTGCCTAAAACTGACAGGCAATTAGCATTTTTTAAAAAGCCCACAAAAAAGCACCTGGGAGAAGGTTGCAAATGACTAGAAAAGTAGCTCAAAGCTTTGGACCACTTACCAAAAAAATAGTTTATTTGAGAATCAGCTTCTCTAGAGCACTGAATTATCTACAACTACCCATCAGAACAATTTAAAAATACAGAAAGTGGTAGGAACCTTCATTAACAGTATTTTAAATTAAAGTTTTAACTTTAAATATATGATGATTATTCAAATATCCTAAGCTATATGGCAGGCCTAATAATAATAAGTTACAAATACTCTGAGCTTAATAACTTAAACATGATATGGTTAATGTAACACACACTGTATTAGCTAACCTCTTTCACATAGGGTGATAATTTAAAGGCTTAAATTAGTTTCAGTTTGTGCTCAAAGGTGACATATCCTAGCAACAGTGATAACATTCATTACTATAAAGGCAGAACCTGCTAATGTACACGTTACTTTGAATTACATTTGATTGAAAAAATAATTCTATGTACAAGTGGGTTCATATTCAATGTGCAAACTTTCAGTGGAGCAGGTTTATAATCAAAGCTGATTTAACAAGCTTTCTGACTTCTGAACAGATCATGAAAGTACTTCCTAAGAGTGAAGGATCTAGTCAAAAGTAGGTGGTACCAATTCTTATTTCCCTTTTATGTATGATGAACTTCATGAAACATTAATTCCCGAGGTATATTTGTTTCTGGACCATACAGCTTACATGCTCTTCTTTCAAAGGCAGCTACCATTTGTTTTACAACTTCATCAAAAAACAACGTCGCAAGCTGAGAGTGCAGAAGTGAGCGGAATTCAAAGGAAATCTGTAGGAAAATGTTAAAAATTATTTTACAGGGACTGAAGAGGTGGCTCAGTGGTTAAGAGCATTGGCTGCTCTTTCAGGAGACCTGGATTTGGTTCCCCACACCCATAGGGCAGCTAACAACCATCCTTTACTCCAGTTCCAGGGGACCTGACACTCCCTTCTGGCCTTAGCACAGGTGCACTTACATACAGGCAGGCAAAACACTCATACACATAAAAAAAACTAAAAAAAAAATTTTACAAATATTTCTTTGTAGCCGGGTGTGGTGGTGCATGCCTTTAATCCCAGCACTGGGGAGGCAGAGGCAGGTGGATCTCTATGAGTTCCATGCCAGCAATGGCTACAGGGAGCCCCTGTCTAAAAAAAGAAAAAAAAAAAAAAAAAAATTAGTTAAAAGAATAAAACCAACAAAAATGGCATAAAACTTTTATATACTGTATTTATTTTTCATAGAGTTATTCTGGTAGAGGCCAGAAAAGGGCATTGGCTCTCCTCAAACTGGAATTACAGATGGTTATTAGCTGTCACATGGATGCTGAGAATTTAACCTGGGTCCTCTATAAGAGCAGCAAGTGTTCCCAACCACTGAGCCATCTCTCCAGCCCTTATTTTTATTTTTTGAGAGAGTCTTAGTCTGTATCCTAGGCTGGCCTGGAACTCAGTATATAGCCAGGATGGAACACAACTCACAACAATCCTGTCTCAGTCTCCTGAGTGCTGGAATACAGGCATATACCACTAGGCTTGCTGTATTAGTACTCCTTTACCAACTTTGCTTTATGTGAAACAAAGAACTTTATGATCAACTTACTGAAAAATCCAAGGTACAAGTTCTTGGGTAGCCAGGTAGACCTGGGCTAAAACGCCAAATAGTCTCCAAATGATTGAAAAGTTTCCCGTCAGTACAAGATGCCTAAAACAAAATGAAAAAAATAAAACTGTGTTAAAACAGCTTTTGTATGACAAGAAACTATCACGACTGAAGCTATTTCTTTACAAAGTAATTACCTTTGTAGGTCAGACCACAGGAGATGAAGATATCTAATAGTTTGGTACTAGGAAGTAATTTCTTACCAAAATAAGCTATTTTCTTTTCTTCTAGAATCCCAAGATTGTCAGTTGCTCTCTTCTACACTCTTGCCCACTGAGCTTAGATTTCCCTTTTTTAGCAGCACAACAGGGAGTAGTGTGCGTGCGTGTATGCATTTGTGTGTGTGTGTGTGTGTGTGTGTGTGTGTGTGTTCAATTGCTATCCATCTTTTCTGAGACAAGGTCACTGTGATGGTTCCTATTAACTATCAGCTTGACAAGACCTAGAATCACTTTGGAGACAGGACTGTCTGTGAAGGACCATGTACATTAGGTTAACTGATGTGTAAAGATCCACCCTACATGTGGGCAGCACGATTCCCCGGACTGAATAAAAAGGAGTAAGCAAGCTAAGCACCAGTATTCATTGCTCTCTGCTTCCTGACTGGATGCACTGTGACCAGCGGGCCTCACACTCCTGCCACCACAACTTCATCTTCTGCCATGTTATCCTTACCATAGTGGAAGAATTTCCTTGAACTATAAGCCAGAATAAGCCCTTCTTCCTTCCAATTGCTTTGCTGTCAGGTGCTTAGCCACAGCAACAAGAGTAAAACAGCCTCTCACTGAACCTGGAGCTCAATAACTGGGGTAGGTTGGCCAATGGGCTTCAGAGCGCTGCCTGCCTCTGCCCCCTAGTACTGGGTTTACAGCCATGTGTCACCCTCCCCCCAAGATTTTCTGTGGGTTTGGGAAACCCAAACTCAGGAACTCAAGCTTGTACAGCAAGCACTTTACCAATTGAGCCCTCACTCCATACCCAGGGAGTGATTTTTTTTTAAACGTGTTTCTAGTTCTGATAGGTGGTGATTCTGAAAATAGCACATGCTTTCCATCATTACTCTGGAATGGCTGACATGTTTAAAAGGTATCTACCTAGTATATATCCCTAGGGCAATTTAAGTTCTCTGCAACCCAAATTTATCTTTCACTTCTTAAAAACATTTTTTAAAGATTTATTTTTAATTTATGTGTAAGTATGTGAGGCTGTATGAGTTTATGTACACTACATGTATACAGGTGCCTGCAGGGGCCAGAACAGGGTATCAGATTCCAGAACTTTTCTTCACTCTTACCTTGACCATGGCCCAATTTTTTCTGATCTCTTCAGGGCACATGTATATTTTATATGTGAGTATGTACACCCTGAAGCTCAACACTTAACCATACAATGTGCAGTCATCTTGATAATTCTGTTTACATATATATTTCTTAAATTTATTTTTATTTATGTGTATGTGTATCCTGGTGCCCACAGAAGTGGGCGTCAGATGCCCTGGAACCAGAATTACAGGCAGTTGTAAGCTGCCTGACATGGCTTCTAGGAACCAAACCCAGGTCCTCTGAAAGACCAGCAAGTGCTTTAATCTGCTGAGCCATCTCTCCAGCCTGTCACTGTATATTAATTTAAAAAGTACTGACTGACACTTGTCAGAGAGTTGCCATGTACAATGTGAAAAATGGAGTTCAGATCAGAGTTACCAGTATATAGTTAGAACTAGTTATGAACTTGACTGACATTTACCCTCAAGTATTATCTGGGTATTACTGAATTGTAGCCAACTGACCTCAAGAATCACCTTCCCTTAGAACTTTTGTTTCAGGCTGGACCTGCAGCTCAGTGGTAGACTTGCCCAGCCTATGTAAGGCCCTCTATGGAAGGATTTTTTTTTTTCTTCATCTATAACTCCTTCCTCAAATAAGCTTGAGTTTTCAGCTCCTTCGATACATCCTGAGGCCAAATAATCAAGCCCCTCTACTCTTTTTCTTTGGTATCTTATTCCCCTAAAGAGTTTACAATGTCCTCCCCTGTAACTATAATCACTACAGACACACACTACTAAAACAAAAGCTTGCATAGGTATAATGTTAACAGCAGCACAAGCAGGAGGAGAATCTGAGTGCAGATCCCCAGAACCCATATAAAAAGCTGGGAAAATGGTATACTCCTGTAACCCCAGCACAAGAGATAGGGTGGGGAGAAGGCAAAACTGGCAGGTCCCTGAGGCTCACAGGTTGCCCGACCTATGTAAATCAGCGAGCTTCAGGTTTATTGAGAAGCACTGTCTCACACAATAGTGGAGGGTGATTGAGAAGACACCCACCCAACATGCATCTTGGGCTTCCACATTTGTGTACCTACATGTACCTGAAAGCACACATGTACACATGTACACACACACATGGAAAATTTAATTTCTATGTATAGCTACAATTCCCCTTCTTTTTAACCCCCTCCGAAGTGATGGGGATCAAACCTAGAGTCTCACACACACTGAAGATCTTCTATGTTAATGCATTCTGCCCTTTACAATCACATAAGAAGCTTATAGGAACTTTAACACTAAAGGAGAAACAGATTTTGGAAATATTACAGCATTTCCCCCTATTTTTAACAAAATGCAACATTGTTGCGCTTGCTCTGATGACCTAGCCCAAGGACACAAGGATTTTTTTCTGACATGTTTTGACAGGAACATTCCTAACAGCAGAGATATTGAACACGGTAAAAGCTGTTATGATGATGGATCCTCCTGATCATTCTAGATTAACTGATCACCACATAAACTAACACATAAAAAACTTTATATTTTGGTTTAGCTAAAAAGATTCACTGAATTGGGGCTGAAGAGATGGCTCAGTGGTTAAGAGCACTTGCTGCTCTTGCAGAGGGCCCAGGTTCAGTGCCCAGCACCCTTAGGATGACTAACAGTCCATAACTCCTCCAATTCCAGGGGATCTGATGCCCTCTTCTGACATCCACAGGCACTACATGGGCGCACTTAGATACATGCAGGCAATACACTCGTATACATAAAATAAATTTTTTTAAAAAGATGAAAACAAAAAAGGATTTATTGAACTGTCATTCCAGCACTCAAGAGGCTGAAACAGAAGGATGATGATTCAAGTGAATTCACTACTTGCTACATATTGAGTTCCAGGTCAATTGAAATTACATCAGACCCAAAAAAAAGAAATTATACAGGAAGACCTAGTCAAAACAAAATTAAACACCCAAAACAAAGCAAAACATAACAAAGCAGAAAGACTTAACTTTTGCCTCTATTAAATCTGCTAAAAATTTAAGAGCTCCTGGTAATTATAGATTAATGTAAACTAAAATATGTTGACACATTAGGTCAAGGACACTTTGGGGTAGCTAATTATTCATGGAAAAATGCCACAAGGTTTGTTGTTTCCTTCATTTCAATGTAAATTAGATGAGGTAGTTTATTATACTGGAAAAATGGTTGTCAATAAGAAAGATCCAGTGTGGATTTGCCGAGTTTTTTGTTTCCTTAAGCTCCATAGAACTGACGCTGGGCTGGTTTGAGGCCAGCCTAGATAACTTGGTGAAATTCTGTTTCAATTTTTAAAAGAGGAGAGGCACAGAAGAGATGGCTCAGCAGTTAAGAGTGTTTGCTGTTCTTGCAACACTCAACTGAGGAGGCTCACAACTTCCTGTAACTCCTGCTTCAAGGGATCCAACACCTTCTTCTGGCCTCCATGGGCACACGTGCACATATACACATGCAGACAAATTCACACACAAATCTTGCTGGGCATAGTGACACATGCTTTTGATTCTAGCACTCATACCTTTGATTCCAGCACTCAGGAGGCAGAGGCAGGCAGATCACTGTGAGTTCAAGGCCAACTTGGTCTATAGAGGAGTTCCAGGCCAGTCAGGAACTACCTAGCTATGTAGTGGGACCCTGTCTAAATTAATAACTTTAAAAAATATTTTATTTAAGCCGGGCGTGGTGGTGCACGCCTTAAATCCCAGCACTTGGGAGGCAGAGGCAGGCAGATCTTTGTGAGTTCGAGGCCAGCCTGGTCTACATAGTGAGTTCCAGGACAGCTGGGCTACAGGGAGCCCCTTTCTAAAAAAGGCAAAAAAAAAAAAAAAAAAAATTTAATATTTTTATTTTATGTGTATGAGTGTTATGCCCGAATGTAAGTAAGTGCACCCATGTTGTGCAATGCCTGCAGAGGACAGAAGAGGCTGTCAGATCCCCTGGAACTGGAGTTACAGACAGTCGTTACCTGCCATGTGGGTGCTGGGATTTGAACCTGGGTCTTCTGCAAGAATAGTCAGTGCTCTTAACGAATGATCAATCTCTTCAGACCTAAATTAATAACTCTTAAAACAAAAACAACAAAAAACAGCCAGAGAGATGGCTCACTGGATAAAGGAGCTTACCACCAAGACTAACAACCTGAGTTTGCTCCCTGGGACCCACAATGTGGAAGGAGAGAACCAACTCCTTTGACTTCCACACAAGCACCATGCCCCCTGCCCCAAATAAAAATAATTTTCAGTCTTGACAAGGAAATATCCAGGTTAAAAAATATTATTACAGAGTGATAAAAAAAATAAAGTATGCACAAAGCCCAAAGGAGTCACAAAGTTAGGACTAACTATTTCTATGAAAGCAAAGAAAAAAAACAAAAAAACACTGGTCAGCTAGAATTTGAAGGAGTAATAGGCAAGGAGAAAGCTTGGCACATGCCTGTAATCCTGATTCTTTAGAGGTATAGGAAGGAGAATCAAATTCAAAGTTATCCTCAGCTACATGGAAACTGGAGGGCAGCCTGTGCTCAATGAGACCCTGTCTCAAAAAAGAGGAAAAAGAAAGAACTTAGCGGCAGTGAACAATATACTAAAGTGCAGGGCCAAGCACACACAAACTCTAGGTTCAATGTCCAGAACCCTAAAAGCCAGAGCAGTGTCAAAAATTCCAAAAGCCAGACACAGTAATGCCCACGTTTAATCCCAGCACTTAAGAGGTAGAGGCAGGAAGATCAAGCCTTCAAGTCCAGCTGGGCATAGTGGCCCACACCTTTAATCCCAGGCAGACTCTGGGAGTTCCAGGGCAGCTGGGGCTACAGGGAGACCCTGTCTCAAAAAGACCAAAAAAAAATCAAGGCCAGCCTAAAAGTTCAAAACCTGTCTGGGCCACATGAGACCCTGACTCAAAACAAAAAAAATCAATCAATCCAGTGCTGGGGAGAAGCCCTGGATGTATTTGTCTACCATACATGAAGCCCTGGATATGTTTGTCTACCATACATGAAGCCCTGGATGTGTTTGTCTACCATACATGAAGCCCTGGATGTATTTGTCTACCATACATGAAGCCCTGGATATGTTTGTCTACCATACATGAAGCCCTGGATGTGTTTGTCTACCATACATGAAGCCCTGGATGTATTTGTCTACCATACATGAAGCCCTGGATATGTTTGTCTACCATACATGAAGCCCTGGATGTGTTTGTCTACCATACATGAAGCCCTGGATGTATTTGTCTACCATACATGAAGCCCTGGATATGTTTGTCTACCATACATGAAGCCCTGGATGTGTTTGTCTACCATACATGAAGCCCTGGATGTATTTGTCTACCATACATGAAGCCCTGGATATGTTTGTCTACCATACATGAAGCCCTGGATGTGTTTGTCTACCATACATGAAGCCCTGGATGTATTTGTCTACCATACATGAAGCCCTGGATATGTTTGTCTACCATACATGAAGCCCTGGATGTGTTTGTCTACCATACATGAAGCCCTGGATGTATTTGTCTACCATACATGAAGCCCTGGATATGTTTGTCTACCATACATGAAGCCCTGGATGTGTTTGTCTACCATACATGAAGCCCTGGATGTATTTGTCTACCATACATGAAGCCCTGGATATGTTTGTCTACCATACATGAAGCCCTGGATGTGTTTGTCTACCATACATGAAGCCCTGGATGTATTTGTCTACCATACATGAAGCCCTGGATATGTTTGTCTACCATACATGAAGCCCTGGATGTGTTTGTCTACCATACATGAAGCCCTGGATGTATTTGTCTACCATACATGAAGCCCTGGATATGTTTGTCTACCATACATGAAGCCCTGGATGTGTTTGTCTACCATACATGAAGCCCTGGATGTATTTGTCTACCATACATGAAGCCCTGGATATGTTTGTCTACCATACATGAAGCCCTGGATGTGTTTGTCTACCATACATGAAGCCCTGGATGTATTTGTCTACCATACATGAAGCCCTGGATATGTTTGTCTACCATACATGAAGCCCTGGATGTGTTTGTCTACCATACATGAAGCCCTGGATGTATTTGTCTACCATACATGAAGCCCTGGATATGTTTGTCTACCATACATGAAGCCCTGGATGTGTTTGTCTACCATACATGAAGCCCTGGATGTATTTGTCTACCATACATGAAGCCCTGGATATGTTTGTCTACCATACATGAAGCCCTGGATGTGTTTGTCTACCATACATGAAGCCCTGGATGTATTTGTCTACCATACATGAAGCCCTGGATATGTTTGTCTACCATACATGAAGCCCTGGATGTGTTTGTCTACCATACATGAAGCCCTGGATGTATTTGTCTACCATACATGAAGCCCTGGATATGTTTGTCTACCATACATGAAGCCCTGGATGTGTTTGTCTACCATACATGAAGCCCTGGATGTATTTGTCTACCATACATGAAGCCCTGGATATGTTTGTCTACCATACATGAAGCCCTGGATGTGTTTGTCTACCATACATGAAGCCCTGGATGTATTTGTCTACCATACATGAAGCCCTGGATATGTTTGTCTACCATACATGAAGCCCTGGATGTGTTTGTCTACCATACATGAAGCCCTGGATGTATTTGTCTACCATACATGAAGCCCTGGATATGTTTGTCTACCATACATGAAGCCCTGGATGTGTTTGTCTACCATACATGAAGCCCTGGATGTATTTGTCTACCATACATGAAGCCCTGGATATGTTTGTCTACCATACATGAAGCCCTGGATGTGTTTGTCTACCATACATGAAGCCCTGGATGTATTTGTCTACCATACATGAAGCCCTGGATATGTTTGTCTACCATACATGAAGCCCTGGATGTGTTTGTCTACCATACATGAAGCCCTGGATGTATTTGTCTACCATACATGAAGCCCTGGATATGTTTGTCTACCATACATGAAGCCCTGGATGTGTTTGTCTACCATACATGAAGCCCTGGATGTATTTGTCTACCATACATGAAGCCCTGGATATGTTTGTCTACCATACATGAAGCCCTGGATGTGTTTGTCTACCATACATGAAGCCCTGGATGTATTTGTCTACCATACATGAAGCCCTGGATATGTTTGTCTACCATACATGAAGCCCTGGATGTGTTTGTCTACCATACATGAAGCCCTGGATGTATTTGTCTACCATACATGAAGCCCTGGATATGTTTGTCTACCATACATGAAGCCCTGGATGTGTTTGTCTACCATACATGAAGCCCTGGATGTATTTGTCTACCATACATGAAGCCCTGGATATGTTTGTCTACCATACATGAAGCCCTGGATGTGTTTGTCTACCATACATGAAGCCCTGGATGTATTTGTCTACCATACATGAAGCCCTGGATATGTTTGTCTACCATACATGAAGCCCTGGATGTGTTTGTCTACCATACATGAAGCCCTGGATGTATTTGTCTACCATACATGAAGCCCTGGATATGTTTGTCTACCATACATGAAGCCCTGGATGTGTTTGTCTACCATACATGAAGCCCTGGATGTATTTGTCTACCATACATGAAGCCCTGGATATGTTTGTCTACCATACATGAAGCCCTGGATGTGTTTGTCTACCATACATGAAGCCCTGGATGTATTTGTCTACCATACATGAAGCCCTGGATATGTTTGTCTACCATACATGAAGCCCTGGATGTGTTTGTCTACCATACATGAAGCCCTGGATGTATTTGTCTACCATACATGAAGCCCTGGATATGTTTGTCTACCATACATGAAGCCCTGGATGTGTTTGTCTACCATACATGAAGCCCTGGATGTATTTGTCTACCATACATGAAGCCCTGGATATGTTTGTCTACCATACATGAAGCCCTGGATGTGTTTGTCTACCATACATGAAGCCCTGGATGTATTTGTCTACCATACATGAAGCCCTGGATATGTTTGTCTACCATACATGAAGCCCTGGATGTGTTTGTCTACCATACATGAAGCCCTGGATGTATTTGTCTACCATACATGAAGCCCTGGATATGTTTGTCTACCATACATGAAGCCCTGGATGTGTTTGTCTACCATACATGAAGCCCTGGATGTATTTGTCTACCATACATGAAGCCCTGGATATGTTTGTCTACCATACATGAAGCCCTGGATGTGTTTGTCTACCATACATGAAGCCCTGGATGTATTTGTCTACCATACATGAAGCCCTGGATATGTTTGTCTACCATACATGAAGCCCTGGATGTGTTTGTCTACCATACATGAAGCCCTGGATGTATTTGTCTACCATACATGAAGCCCTGGATATGTTTGTCTACCATACATGAAGCCCTGGATGTATTTGTCTACCATACATGAAGCCCTGGATATGTTTGTCTACCATACATGAAGCCCTGGATGTATTTGTCTACCATACATGAAGCCCTGGATATGTTTGTCTACCATACATGAAGCCCTGGATGTATTTGTCTACCATACATGAAGCCCTGGATATGTTTGTCTACCATACATGAAGCCCTGGATGTATTTGTCTACCATACATGAAGCCCTGGATGTATTTGTCTACCATACATGAAGCCCTGGATATGTTTGTCTACCATACATGAAGCCCTGGATTCAGCCCCAGCACCTCAAAAAACAGTTGTGGTGGTACATGTCTGTAATATCAGCATGTGGGAAGGGGAAGTAGAAGGATCAGGAGTTCAAGGTGAGCAGCAAGTTGAAGGCTAGATGTGAGACCTTCTGAAAAACAGAAGAGGGGAGGGGAGTCAGGATGAAGACTCACTGGTAGAGCATGTGCTTAGTATAGGAAAGTTCTTTACCACCAAAAAGTCTTTGATCACTATAAAATAGGAATCTGAAAAAAATGAGTATTATCCTACAAAAGTCTGCTTTTTTTATGTTTTATGATTTGGGGTATTTTTACATTTGCTTGAGTTTGGCACACATGTGGCAGTCAGACAAAAACTTGAACGGGTTCTCTCCCCTCTCTCCACTATGTGGGTCCTGGGGATCAAACTCAGTTTATCAGACTTTGGAGCAAGCACATCTACCTGCTAAGCCATCTTTTTTGTGTTTAAGGCTGGGTATCTTCTGCATGAACACTCTCTCTGACTAAAATAACAGTATCTAGGATCTCAGTGCCTAGCTCAAGGAAGGATAACCTTAATAATGTTAATACCTTACATTTACATCTTTTTTTTTTGTCTTTTTCTGCTTGCCTCTGCCTTCTGAGTGCTGGGATTAAAGGCATGTGCCACCATGCACGGCACATTTACATCTTTTATCTTCATTGTCTTACCACTTCTCTAACTTTAAAAAATAGGTATTTATTAAACAAATTGATTTTTCCCTCAGTGGTAAAGAATTTAATATGGGGGAGCTGGAGAGATGGCTCAGTGGTTAAGAACGCTGGTTCTTCTTGCAGAAGACCCGGGTTTGAATCCCAGCACCCACATGGCAGCTAACAACTCTCCATAACTCTAGTCCCAGGGGATCTGACAGCTTCTTCTGACCTCTGAGGGCATTGCACAACACGGGTGCACTTACCTACATGCAGGCAATAATACGTACATATAAAATAAAATAAAATAAAATTTTTTTGATTGCTGCTAGATGAGGAACAGCTGATCTTCCTAAAACAAGGATATCTAGATAGGCTAACTAGATTCAACAGATGGACATGCACTGGGGAATAGTTGGGTGTACCAACAACACATAGACAGTAACAGGGATGACAGAGTATATGGGCTCCAGCATGTGGGAGGGGAGAGGCTATGGGAGCGTGCCATTTGGGAAATGGTATATAGATGAATAAGATTGTGTGGGATGTTCTGTATGATACACACACACACAAAATTAACAAATTAAAAAAAAAACATATTTGAGGAGAAAGAATAAAAATTTACTTCATGTTAAATAGTAAAAGTGATAAACATTACCAGTGAAATCTACCTGATGATTTTATATCCATACTCAGGTACTTAGGATCCGAGTATGACCGACTGTGACTAGTAATAATCAGATACATAGAGATTAAAAACACATATGCAAACATCTAAGTGTTAGTAGCATTAAAAATGTAGGAAACAGCTTATTTTAAAATGAAATGGAGATCTTCTTTAAAGAGTAAAAACTCATTCAATTTTATGTCTTACAGGGTTTATGAGTTCAATATTGTATAATTGTATTAATTCAACTATGAACTTAAAAATTTATAGCCGCTGGGTGTGGTGGCACACGCCTTTAATCCCAGCACTCGGGAGGCAGAGGCAGGTGGATCTCTGTAAGGTCAAAGCCAGCCTGGGCTACATAACACGGTCCAGGACAGCTGGGACTACAGCAAGACCCTGTCTCAAAAAGACCAAAAAAAAAAAAAAAATTTACAGCCACTTTTGAAAGAGATGTATCCTTGCTCTGGAATGTGTTACTGAATATGTTAAAGCTGTAATGAAATGCTTCTTCTAATCATGTGGTTATTAAATTAAAAAAAAATTATAAAAAAGCTATGTGCTGGGATTAAGGGCTGGCTAAGAATTTAATTTGGTAAAATATTAAATACAGTTGTGTATTTTTTTATTTTTCTTTGAGATAGAGTCTTATTATGTAGTCCTGGTTGGCCTGAACTCCCTATATAGTAGACCAGGCTGACCTCAAACTCAAAGATCTGCCTGCCTTTGCTTCCCAAGTGCCACCATGCCCAGCTGTTTGCTATTTGAGACAGTCTCACTTTATACCCAGGGTGGCCTCAAATCCACAATCCTCTTGTTTCAGCCTCTTTACAGTTAGGATTGAAAGTTAGGATGTGCCACCACACCCAATTTTTAATATATTTTTTAAATAGTGCAAAGATTAAAGCAGTTCCCACTTATGTGGGCCAAGTGATTTTATCTTTTGATTCAGTAGTCATAAACAGAAGAATAAGAGGAAAGAAAAAGTTTTCCCATTTTCATATTCTACTCAAATTTCTATTTGGAAAGAATAATGTTAATGTTATATAAAATTAGCGCTCGCGCCGAGGACCCAAGGAGATTCCCTCACTGCGGACCCCCGAGGGCAGCAGCAGCTGCACAGTGGCTGTGCAATGCTGAATGGCCACACCATGGTGGATCTGGAGGTGCTGAGGAAGCAGAGGCTGCAGGCCAAGCATGGGGATCCTGGTGATGCAGCCCAGCAGGAGGCCAAACAAAGGGAAGTAGAAATGAGAAACGGTATCTTAGCCCAAGTTCTGGACCAGTCAGCCTGGCCCAGGTTAAGTAACTTAGCACTTGTAAAGCCTGAAAAAAACTAAAGCAGTAGAGAATTACCTAATACAGATGGCATGATATGGACAATTAGGTGGGAAGGTATCAGAACAAGGTTTAATAGACATACTTGAGAAAGTAAGCCAACAAACAGAAAAGAAAACCAGAGTTAAATTCAACAGAAGAAAAGTAATGGACTCTGATGAAGATGACGATTACTTTAGAGACTTAATGGAGCGCTTTCTAGGGTGGCTGAGATCTGTTAAATATTTACTTTTTTATTGTCTATATATGTCTTGAAAAAAAAATAAACTTATGCAAACTCAAAAAAAAAAACCACAGAAAATACAATAAATGGCTCATGTCTCCATCTCCTCTTATTAAAAACAAATTTTTAAGCCAAGTGTGGTGGTGCACACCTTTAATCCCAGAGCTTGGGAGGCAGAGGCAGAGGCAGGCAGATCGCTGTGAGCTCAAGGCCAGCCTGGTCTACATAGTGAGTTCAGGTCAGCTGGGACTTCAGGGAGACCCTGTCTCAAAAAGACAAAAAAAAAAAACCCAAAAAACAAATTTTTAAACTTTTACATGTTATTTAACTCATTTAATATGATAAAAACAAGGAATATTTAAAAACAAAAACAAAACTTTTACCTTTACCAAATGTGGTTTTACCAAGGTTACTACTGATGTATATCGCTCCAAAACAGGTGGAAAGCCAACTTCTAGTTGTGTTTTACAATATCCGGATCTCTTTGATATTATGTCTGATTTTTTGCACCAAGGAACAAAATGCTTGTAATCCTCCATTCCTGATACCACATCATACATTTCTTGCATTGAGTATCTAAAAGAGAGATAAACAGTGTTAACAACTAATTCTATAATATGCACTTTAAATTGAACATAAATAAGCGGATTCACAAAAAATTTGGCACACTTATTGAACCACATGATGGAATGAGTGAGCGAAAATCAACACAGAAAGCAAAAGGGCTCTAAATGGACTACATAGCAGAGGTTACCATTTAAAAGCTCATGGGTAGTTCTTCAATTTTTAATTACTTGTCAACATTTTAAAGTGGAGATTCACTAGGTATAGGAGTGCTTGCTTGCTTGCAATTCCAGCTCTGTGGAAATGGAGGCAGTGAGAATTCTAAGTCAACAAGACCCAGCCACCAAAGAAAAAGAACATCTGTATAAAAAAACTAAAAGGAGCAGGGTGTTGTGGCGTACACCTCTAATCCCAGCAACTAGGAGGCAGAGACAGGTGGCTCTCTGTGATTTCAAGTCCAACTTGGTCTACATAGAAGAATTCCAGGCCAGTCAGGGCTAAAGGGTGAGACCCTGTCTTAAAAAAAAAAACAAAAAAAAAACAAAAAACTGAGCCAGGCGTAGTGGTGCATGCCTTTAATCCCAGCACTCAGGAAGCAGAGGCAGGTGATCTCTGTGTGTTCAAGGTCAGCAAGGTCTAAACAGTGAGTTCCAGGCCAGCTGCGGGCTACAGGGAGATCCCATCTCAAAAAAAAAAAACTAAACAAACAAACAAAAAACCTGTCTATTGATATATAGAGAAGGCAACCTTAATGAAAGCTAGATACAGACTGTTCTTGCTCATAAGACAAGTGAGCAACGGTAGCATGTGCCTGCTTTGAATCTAAAGGTTGACATCTATCATATACAGCCAATATACCACTATATTCATTAACAAGATTTATAAAACAGCAAGGGCTGTGGGAAGGCTAACCTAAAAAAATCAATTAGATCTGTAAGAAAATAATCCAGAGGGAAGGAGGCAGGCATGATACCCTATACAGAAAATTGTGAATGTGCTCCTTTAATAAAATTACTATTATATACAAACCCTATAATTCTTCTCTCTGAATATTCTTTTCTTTTGTTTATTAATGGTGCAGTGATCTTGAAGAACGTTCTTGCATATATCTCTTTAGGCAAAACTGAGGTATGTAATGGAAGAGCTCTGCTCATCAGTATACCACAGGAAGCTAGGTACCTAAAAGACAAAATTTACCAGATTTTAGACAAAAATTAAGCACAAACTACACAGTATTATAAAAAGCAATCTTATTTTAGAAGAGTTTGCAATTTTAGAATATGGCTGAAAGCACAGGCATAGATTCAGAAAAATAAACTTCTTAAGCAGCATAAAGAAAACTAATATGCAACAGCGTACAATGTGGTCAGAAGCTTCTGGCATAAAAGTTATCTCTAGTGTAGTCAAGTATTACAATACACTACTGCCCTAAGCTTGCTAGCACACTCTCCATCTATTATTCAGCTCATCTTATACACCCAAGTTGTTTTTACAGTAGGACTCAAAGAGGTTGTTTGATTCTTGGTCCATACCAATGAGACCTGAAATTAGGTCTCACTCTTGGATCTGGAATCTGGTGGCTCTGTCAGAACTGTTGCTCCCTTCTTTACTTCTAATCATCATCTCAGCAGGTATGTATAAAGTATGTCTAGTTAAGCAGAGTGTTGACTGTTTGAGGTGAGGTGACTATGTACAGATGCCTGCTATAATTATTTCTAACTTTTCTCTAATGAGATTACTGAATAACAAAAAAAAATTTTTTTTGGTCTTTTTGAGACAGGTCTCCCTGTAGCCCCAGCTAGCTTGAAACTCACTTTGTAGACCAGGTTGGCCTCCTCAAAATCACAGAGATCCGTCTGCCTCTGCCTCCCGAGTGCTGGGACTAAAGGTGTGTACCACCATGCTTGGCTGAATAATGATTTTATACTACTATTCAACCACTATTAGTCTCCATCCTTACCGAGCTCTTCTTCTGTGCTTAACTGTGTGTCAGTCACTATGGATATCATGGTGAATAGAATAAATATGAACCTTAGAAAGATTACACTGTAGTTAAGAATTCAAAAAAGTGCTAAGGGACTGGAAGGATGGCTCAGCAGTTAAGAGCTTGTACTGCTCTTTCAGAGGACCCGAGTTCTGTTCCCAGCACTGTGGGGATGGCTCAAAACTGCCTTAATTCCAGCCCCAAGGAATCCAATGCCCTCTTCGGGACTCTGAGGACACTTATTCTCAGAGCCTACCTAAAGGTAGAAGGAGAAAGCTAGCTCCACAAAACTATCTTCTGACCTCAACTCCTCACTGTGGCACACATATGCACACACACATACATGTGCATGCATACACACACATACACACATACACACATACACACACACATAAATCAATCTTTTGTAAAAAGTGCTAGAAAGCCAGGCGTGGTGGCACATGCCTTTAGTCCCAGCACTTAGGAGGTATAGACAGATGGATCTCTGTGAGTTCGAGGCCAGCCTGGCCTACATAGTGAGTTCCAGGCCAACTGTGGCTACAAGGAGACTCTGTCTCAAAAAGACCCCAAAAATATAATTTTTTTTTTTCTTTTTTGAGACAGCGTCTCCTTGTAGCCCCAGCTGTCCTGGAACTCACTATGTAGACCAGGCTGGCCTCAAACTCACAAAGATCCGCCTGCCTCTGCCTCCCAAGTGCTGGGATTAAAGGCATGCACCACCACGCCTGGCTATAAATAAATTATTTTTTAAAAATTATTTTTATGTGTATGAGTATATTGCCTGTATGTAATAGTGCACCCGTGTTGTGCAATGCCTGCGGAGGACAGAAGAGGCTATCAGAGCCCCTGGAACTGGAGTTACAGACAGTTGTTAGCTGCCATGTGGGTGCTGGGATTTGAACCCGTGTCTTTTGCAAAAACGGTCAGTGTTCTTAACCAATGAGCAATCTCTCCAGCCCCATAAATAAAATTTTTTAAAAATGCTAGAAAACAAATGTGTGTGAGGACTGCTGTAATTAGGGTCTCCTTTAGATAAGTATCCTTGAAAGCTCTTTGTTTCTGTTTGTTGGTTTGATTTGGGGGGGATGGGGGGTGGGAGGTTGAGACAGTGTCTCAGTTTGTAGACCAGGTTGGCCTTGAATTCAGAGACTCACCTGCCTCAGCCTCCCAATTGCTGGGATTAAAAGCATGTGCCACCATCATGCCAGTTTCTTGGAAGCCCTCTGAAGTAACATTTCAGTAGACATATAAGTGGGACAGAGTGAAGTGGCATAGGCCTATAATCCCAGCTACTCAGGAGGCTAAGGCAAGAAGATCTTGAATTTAAGGCCAGCCTAGGCAATTTAGTGAGATCCTGTCTCAAAATAAAAATGAACCTGGGCAACAGCTCAGTGGAAGAATATATACATATATGAATGTAGACAAACATATATATTCATATGCAAATAATATAACTAAGTGGGGTGAGGCAGAGTAGACTAGTGGTCATTCCAGGTGGCAGAGAAAGAGCTTGGCATTATCCAAAGACTAAAAAAGAATAATAGCCTGGGGCTGGACAGATGGCTCAGAGAATTTGCCTGATTCTTGCAGAGGACCTGGATTTGGTTCCCAGCACTCATGTGGTGGCTAACAACCATCTGTAACTCCAGTTCAGGGGATCTGATGCCCTCTTCTGACCTCCATAGGGATTGCATACATGGGTGCACTTATATAACATGCAGGCAAACACTCAAATACTAATAAAAATTAGTTAATTCATTAAAATAAATAAATAAAAATAGCTGGGCATGGTGGTACACACCTTTAATCCAAGGATGCTGGAGGCCTGTAAGGTCAAGGCCAGCCTGGTCTACATAGGAAGTGCCAGGCTAGCTAGGGATACAGGAAGACCCTATCTCAAAAAACAAATGAAAGAAAACAACAAAGAAACAATATGCCTGGCATATTATGTGCCCATAATAATAGCTCCCAACATTTCCCCCTTTCTTATTTTTGGGGTCCTCTAGGAAGTTGGTTAGAAGAATGTAGGGATAAGGAGTTTACCTCAAAGTGTAATTTAAAAAATATTGGTCCTATGAGAGATAAAGTTTCATACTGCTAATCCTATAGTTTGAGTAGATGGAGGAATAGCTAATCCTTGACCTCAAATGAGAATAGGACATTATATTCTCTTCAATTACATATTTGCAAATTGTTAGCTGCTCTTAAGCCTGTAGAAATTTTTGATGGCACTTCTGCTACTACTTATGGTAAAGTATTTTATGATTTTACTAAAGTTAAAAATTACATTGTTATAGCTTGCGTGCACTTCCCTCTAGTGATATTGATAGGACACATAAACCTGTCAAATTGTCATTTGTATACTTGTCTTAATAACTCTATAGCTTTTAATCCGTCTTTTGAATCAGTCATGATTTTAAGTCAACGAAATTCTTTATGGACTCCTGTGAAAATGCATCGCTCCTGGGAAAGCAGTCCTGTTCAGGGACTAATTCTGAGATTTTTCTAAAGACTGCTATGGCGAGGCAAACGCATGATTGGACTGATTATCGCTGCTGTTTTGGGACTCATTTCTTTAGTTGCTACAGCTACTACCGCTGGTGTGGTGCTTCAAAAATCTGTTCTATCACAAGACTTTGTTGAACGTTGGTATGATGATTCTCATAAACTTTGGATACATCAGACTCAAATTAATTCATGATTTCAAGAAGAAATTGTTGCTTTTCAAGGGGACTTCATTGGTTGGAAAATAATTTGATGAAATTGCAAAAAAGCTGTGTGATTTGGTTGGGAAATAAGTTATTAAAATTGCAAAAAACTATACAATATGTATGTAATTGAAATTCTAC
>NW_008351455.1:843539-866846 GCF_000622305.1 Nannospalax galili | reverse complement strand
CATCTTGGTTCAAGGCAAAATGCATAATGTAACTTGTGGTGAGATGCAGTTGCAGGAAGAAATGTGTGAGGCATTTTCAGAGGAAATGCCTTCTGTTAGTTCTATTGATCAGATAGCTACTACTTTAGCAAATACTCTTTCTGGTCTTTATCCTAGTGGATGGATTCAAAGTATATTACATAATTCTGGATTTTCTTTAATAACCTTGCTAATTGTTCTTTGCATACTGCTTATAGGAAGTTGATGTGTCTTTTAATGCCTGAACCAAGATGCTCGGAAACTCGGTGCTGAGATTCTCTTGTCTTCCCTACATTTTCAAAAGGAAAATCCGGATACAGTTAACAAAGAAAGGGGAATTGTTAAGGCCTAATCAATTCAGTTTGACCTGAAGTTTGGCAGAGGATACCAGATATGTTACACTCTTGTGGCTTGTCAAGGCTATTGTGTGTGCTCCTGCCCCTATGACTGGTAGTCAATGATGGGTAAGATCTTCTGGGAGAAAGTCAACCTAAGACAGGGAGTAGCTGCTTGAAGCTGTGTGCCGATGACAGGTAAGGCTTTGCTCTTGCAGAAGGCAACCTAAGACAGGCACGGTCCTTCTATCCTGGATGTGGCATATTCTGTGGTTATAATAAGAAAGGGGGAAATGTTGGGAGCTACTATTATTATGGGCACAGCCATTGCTGCATCAGGCTGTGGCAGCTTGCCTTAAGCATTGGAGAAAGAATGCTTCCACCTTAGGAGTTTCCCTGCTCTCTGCTTCTGTGGTCTGAGTTGACAGGCTATGCTTCCCTGATTAATTGGCAGTCTTGGAAACATAACTAAAGAGTTCTGTTTCAGTTTATGGGCACCGGAGTTTCTCGGCACCGTTAGCTTGGTTTCTATGTAGAAATAATGAATTATACTAGTTGCTAAGAAAAATCACAAACAGTACGCCTTATATCTAAGATATTATAAATATTATGCAACTGAATCTTGGATACTGTAAACGTTGTGTGAGTTTCGGTTGGTGAAGTAATGTATTCTTGGTGGTAACATAATGTATCCTTGGTTATTCCTTGGTTACTTTCTGTTTAGTGATGTATCTTTAGTTATTCCTTGGTTACTCCAGATCTGATTCCTATATAAGCTTGGTTTGGTTCACAATAAACATGCACTGGTACACAAGCCTCTGCATCTCCTGTGTCCTGATTTCTATCCGTCGGGGTCCCCAAGCCCTTCAGGCTTGAACTGTGGTCACTGCACCATGACAATTAACAAATACTGAAGAACAGTATTAGGAAATACTACTATGAACTAGGGCTGGAGAAATGGCACAACAGTTGGGCGCACTGGCTGCTCTTGCAGAAGACCGGGGTTCAATTCCAAGCACCCATATGGCAGCTAACAGCCATCTATAACTCCAGTTCCAGGGGATCCCATGCCCTCTTCTGAACTCTGAGCACTGCATGACACAGGTGTACTTGTATATACACTCATAAAAGAATACACTTAAAAAAAGAAAAGAACGCTATGAACCCTGTGAGCTACAGTAACAATTTAACAGGCAAGCTGTGCTCACTGGTGTAATAGTGACAAGACTATTATGGGGGTAATAAACTGTTTTCTGACTGGATTTGAGGCCCACTCCACAGGAGGAAACTCATGCCTGATACTGGTACTGGTCAAGAGCACTGGCTGCTCTTGCAGAGGGCCCAGGTTTGATTCCCAGCACCCATATGGTGGCTAACAACCATCTGTAACTCCAGTTCTAGGGAATCCAGCACTCTCTTCTAACCTCCACAAGCACTGTATGACATGGGTACACTTACATATATGGAGACAATACACTCATACACAAAAAAATATAATAAATATTTGTTGCATATAGTTTGTACATAAAATTTCTTGAAGGATTATCACTCTAAATGATTATCACTCCAGATAGCTGCTCATACCAGTAATCCTAGCAAGTAGGAAGCTAAAGCAGAAGGACTACTATGAGTTTTGAGGCCAGATGGGGCTACAAACAAGTTTCTGGCCAGTTTGGGCTACACAGCAAGACCCCCCGCATCTTAAAAACATTTTTGTTCTGGGTGTGGTGGTGCACACCTTTGATCCCAGGACTCCAGAGGTAGAGGCAGGTGGATCTCTCTGGTCTATGCAGTAAATTCCAGGCCAGGTGGGGCTATAGGGAGACCCTGTCTCAAAAAGACCAAAAAAAAAAAAAAAAGAATTTTTTTTTTTTGGATACTGTTTTGGTATTTTGTCTTTGAGATCAGGTCTCTCAATGTTTCCCAGGCTAGCTTGGAGTTCCTGAGCTCAAGTGATCCTCCTCTCTCAGCTTCCAAAGTAGCTGGGCCCATAAGCAGCAAACCAACATTTAATGAGTAATATAAGTAGACCTGAAGTATGACAGGATTAGGGCTGGAGAGATGGCTCAGCGATTAAGAGCACTTGCTGCTCTTGCAAAGGACCCAGGTCCTTTGCAAGGTATGCCCTGCTTGGAAAACTATCTTTCCAGGCTATTTCCTTTACTAAAAATAAATGCTATCTGATTTCCTTTGAGTTAATTTAATGTTTGTCTAAGAGGATTTGGAGGTAGAGCACCCTTGATACTTTTAAAATTCTTCATTGAATCTAACTGACCTGGGGACTCGGCAAGATTCGTGCTTTCACTTTCCACCCACGTACTGTATACATATCAAGTTGTTACAAATACTAATTTAACTTTTTAAAAATATTGTATTATTTTTATTTTATGTGTATGAGTATATTGCCTGCATGTATATGAGTGCACCCGTGTCGTGCAATGCTGCGGAGGTCAGAAGAGGGTGCTGGGAATCGAACCCAGGTCCTCTGCAAGAGCAGTCAGTGCTCTTAACCGCTGAGCCATCTCTCCAGCCCCTAATTTTACATTTTATGTTGTCTTGAGACAGGTTCACTTGGTAGTCCAGGCAGACCTCAACTCTGGTTGGCCTAGAACTCACAGCTTTCGGAGTGCTAGGATTACAGATATGAACTATCATGCCCAGCAAATTTATTTGGGATTTTGGTTTTTGTTTTGAGCCAGGGTCTCACTCTGTAGCCCTAGCTAGGCTGGAATTCACAGAGATAGCCTGTCTCTGCCTCCGGAGTGCCAAGATTAAAGGCGTGTACCATCACGCCAGGCCAAATTTTAACTTTTGAGAACAATTATTACAATGGCATTCGTAATAGAATACGAAGTAGCAAAAGTATATTCAGTATTCTTCATATTTTCATTCCCAATCGCGACCAGAAACCAATCAGGAAAACCGGAGGCAGAGCCTGGTTCAAGGTTACAGGATCTCTAAGTTACAGTGAAGTGAAAAAAATCAACAGGTCCTTTTGGCTGGCTGCACTTAATTTTGTAAGTACCAAATGGCCGGGGTCGAAGAATTCCAAGGCATGGGGAAGCGTCTGGCCAGCTGGCACCAGGGACACGAAAGGCGGTTCAACCACAGGCCACGAACTCGCATGGTCCCGGGAGCCCGCGTCCCCTCGGCGCAAACTTAAACCTCTCCGACCGGCTCAGGCCGGTGACAACAGACCGGAAGAGGCCGGAGCGATTGCCCGGCTGCTTATCAGCGGCTCTCACCGCCACCTCGCCGCTGAGTCACCCCGAAAACCCAGGGCACCGGCAGCCGGAGCTCAGCCAAGCGCCGTCGGCGCCCCTCCCCGCAGGCCCTCAAGCCGAGACCCACACTCGCTACCTGACATTACGCGAAGGCCCCCGCGCCGGGGCTGCGGCCACCGAGGTCGACTTCGGTCGGCACCCCGACGCCACCTTTGCCAGCACCCTCTGACCAGTCCGAGCTGCCATGATCACCTTTCTGAAGCCGGTAGCCACCGCCGGCGCCACCCTCAGGCCGCCGGGCTACCTGGCTCAGGCGCCTCTCAGCCAATCCGCTGGCCTTGTGGGCGACGGAACACGCTCCCTCTTCCCTGACGACATCATATGACGCACGCTCCCAGTGTCACCACCCTCTAGCCAACCAATCAGACGGGCGCGGGGTCTCCAGGACACACACCCCCATCCCTGAGAGGCCCAGCGCTCCTGCCACGCGCCTGCGCACTTAAGTAATCCCGGCGGCGCACTGTTGCCACACCTACACCGCGGTTTTCTAAGGGAGCTGCTTCGGGTCTTGAGGCTCCACACTTGAGCCCCGCCTATGGCGGGAGGGAAGTCCAGGATCCGGGTAATTACGTGTGTCCAACCCCGGAGTGCTGAGCCCCGCCTGCTCTCTGCCGTCTAATACTGTTGCCTGCTCTGCTGACCCCGGGGTTCCGTGTCAACTCAGGGTAATGCCATCCGGGAACAGGCCTCCAGGGATCTCGCAGTTCTAGCCGCCCTCCTCCAGTGTGACCAACACTTGATTGGGTGTTGGTTCATGGTTTGGATTTCCTCTACTCCATAGAGCAACGACTTTAATTCACTCGTTTCGGGAATCGATCAGATCCAGACTAATTTTTTTTTTTTTTTGGTCTTTTTTTGAGACAGGGTCTTCCAGTAGCCCCAGCTGGCCTGGAATTCAGTATGTACACCAGGCTGGCCTTGAACTCACAACGATCCGCCTGCCTGCCTCTGCCTCCCGAGTGCTGGGATTAAAGGCGTGCGTCACCACGCCCACCTCAGACTAATTTTTATTTGTTCCCAAATCCTTATTTAACACTTGTAGCCGGTAGCTTGATGTAAAGGAATGGTCACATACGCCTTTAATCCCAGCACTCGGGAGGCAGAGGCAGGTGGATCGCTGAGTTCAAGGCCAGCGTGGTCTACATAGCGAGTTCTAGGTCAGTTGGGACTATAGGGAGACCCTGTCTCAAAAAGACCAAATAAGGGCCGGGTGTGGTGACGCCGGCTTTTAGTCCCAGCACTCGGGAGGCAGAGGCAGGCGGATCTCTGTGAGTTCTAGGCCAGCCTGGTCTACATAGTGAATTCCAGGCCAGCTGGGGCTACAGGGAGACCCTGTCTCAAAAAGACCCAAAACAAAACAAAAGACCAAATAAATGAATGAATGAATAAATAAATAAATATAAGGGGCTGGAGAGATGGCTCAGTGGTTAAGAGGATGTACTGCTCTTGCAGAGGACCTGAGCTCTATTCCCAGCACCCACATCTGGTGGCTCACACCACCTAACTCCAGCTCCAGGGGATCCCACACCTGCGAGGACACCTGCACTCACATGCACATACCCATCACATACATATAGTTAAAAATAATTCTTTTTCTGAATTTAAATAAAGATAAGGTAGGGTAAGCAGGAGAGGGTAGTAAGGTGGAATGGTATTTTATATTTGTTTATTCTGTTACATACAGGGTCTCCCTTTGGCCAGACTGACTTTGAACTCCTGGGTTCAAGGGATCCTCCTGTTTTCAGCCTGCCAAGTAGCTGGAACTATAGATGACTGCTATTTTATGTAGGGTGGTCAGGTAGGCCTCTGAGAAAATGATACTAAAGGCCTAAAAATGAAGTGTGGGGGTAAACTATGATGAATTGAGAAGAAATTATTAGGAAAAACAAATGTAGACCCCAGACAGGAACAATCCTGTTGTGCCTTAGGAAGAGCAAAGGGTTTGAAGCACATTGAGTAGACAATGAGCTCAGAGGCCGAGGGTGGAAAGGGGGATCTCATGGTTCAGAGGCCAGAATCCCATCTTACAATTCTCCTTTAGCTGTTTTCTGCCACACACCACACACTATGACTCATACAGACTTGCTTCTAGATCCTCCAGGTGAGATGGGCCAGCAGGTAAAGGCACTTGCTGCCAAGGCTGATAACCTGACTTTAGTCGCCTAAACCCATGTGGTGGAAGGTGGGAACCAGTTCCCCAAACTCATGAACACGAATGAACACACACACACACACACACACACACACACACACACACACACGAGAAATGTAAGAAAAAGGAAAAAAAATGTTTACTGCCTTCACTGTCCTCTTTTCTTAGAAGATCCTGTTTTCTATCCTCTCTTTCAACTCTATCCCTTTTACCTAACCTTTCTTTTATTACCATTTTTATTTTATGTGTATGAGTGCATTGCCTGCATGTATATGAGTGCACACGTGTTGTGCAATGCCGCGAAGATCAGAAGAGGGCTTCAGATTCCCCTGGAACTGGAGTTAAGGACGGTTCATAGCCACCATGTGGGGGCTGGGAATCAAATCTTGGTCCTCTGTAAGAGCAGTCAGTGCTCTTAACCACTGAGCCATCTCTCCAGCCCCTTGCCTAACCTTTTACCCCACCCATCCTGTAACACTGACCCAGTGTCACACCACTGTATTTATCTGTTTGTTTTGTCATAACAGAATACCTGGACTAGCAGTTTGAAATCAGTGGTAAAGTGCTAGTCTAGCATGCAGGAAGCCCTGGGTTTGATTCCTAGTACTCTGTCTCTCCACTCCACTCAAAAATAACAATATCTGAAGCTAGGTAATTAACAAAGGCAAGATGTCTATTTGGCTCTGCATCCTGGTGGCTAGAAAGTCTAAAAGGCATGCTGCCCCTGGCTACATTCTAACGTGAAAAAGCTGGTACATGTAGAGAGAAGCATCACATTGTCATTCTCTAGAATGACTGTCCACTTTGTTTTATTGTTTTTATTGTTTTTGGTTTTTTTGAGACAGAGTCCCCTGTAGCCCCAGCTGGCCTAGAACTCACTATGTAGACTAGGCTGGTCTTGATCTCATGGAGAGTGCTGAAATTAAAGGCAGGTGCTACATCAGGCTCCACCTTTTTTTAAAAAAAATTTTTTTTTTTTTTGGTCTTTTTGAGACAGGGTCTCCCTGTAGACCCAGCTGGCCTGGAACTCGCCATGTAGACCAGGCTGGCCTCAAACTCACAGAGATCCACCTGCCTCTGTCTCCCAAGCACTGGGATTAAAGGCATGCACCACCAAACCCAGTCTCCACCTTGTTTTTTGAGACAAGCTCTCTCACTGGCTTGAAGCTTGCCAGGTAGGCTAGCCAGTGAGTCCCAAGGACTCACCTGTCCCCCACCTCCCCCAGGGTTGGAATTATACGTGCATGCTGCCAAGCCTGAGTTCTATTGTTGTTACTGCTGCTGCTGTTGTAGTTTTGTGTGAGTTCTGGGAATGGACTCAGTTCTTCATGCTTATACTGCAAACATTTTACCAGTTGAGTTATCTTACCTGCCTTTGAACTTACTGCCTAGCCAAGGATGACCTTGAACTCCTGATCTTCCTACCTCTACCAGCTAAGTGCTGGGATTAAAGGTACATACTATCATATATCCAGTTCCTGTGGTGCTGGGGACTGAGCTCAGGGCTTCTTGCATGCTAGGCAAGCATACTCCAACCGAGCCACATCTCCAGCCCAATAACTCACTCTTGAAAGAGCCATCTGGCTCCTGTGAGACCTAACCTACTTTATAAAACTGTAGCTTTGGGGAAGGCGAGGCAGTAGGATCAGGTGTTTGAGATGCTATTTAAAAAATTTTAAATGCCAGTGAGATGATTCAGCAGGTAAAGGTGCTTGCCACCAAACTTGACAACCTGATTAAGATTCCTAGGAACTACATGGTTGAAGGAGAGAACTGACTCCTACAAGCTGTCTTCTGACTTCCAGAAGAGGGCCTTGGTGTGTGTGTGCACACACAAATACACACATGCACACATACCAATAAATACACATGTCCACAAACAAGTAAATGTAAAAATTTTAATGTCAAGGGGTAGGTAGAGATGGCTCAGCGGTTAACACTGACTGTTCTTGCAGAAGACCTGGGTTTGAATCCCAGCACCCACATGGCAGCTAACAACTGTCCGTAACTGCAGTCCCAGGGGATCCGACAGCCTCTTCTGACCTCCACGGGCATTGCACGACATGGGTGCACTTACCTACATGCAGGCAATACACGGATACACATAAAATAAAATAAATTTTTTTGCTCAGGAAATTGTTTGAGTATGTTAAAGCTTTAATGAAATGCTTCTTCTAAAAAATGAAAAAATATATATAAATAAATAAAATTTTTTAAAAAGTTAAAAAAAATTTTAATGACAGCTGCCACAGAGTTTCTGTTTGGAATAGTACTGACAACAGTTGTTCAAGTGTCAGAATACAATTAGGGCCACTACATTCTGCATTTAAAAATGGTTGAATTGAGTGTTTAGTCCTAATTGCAAAAGAAGCAACAAGCACACTTATTTAGGGTTTGTGTGAGGCCCTGGGTTTGAGCCCCCCCCCCCAAAAAAAAGATTAAAATGGTTGGGACTTGATGGCACATGCCTGTAATCACAACACCAGAGAGGCTGAGGGAGGAGATTTTGATTTCAAGGCCAGCTGGTATAACAAAGGAAGCTACTACAAAACAAAAACTGCCCATCTCTAAAGCAGGTGCTCTGAGGAAGTGCTCATGCAAATTCTTACTGAAGCCTAACTGAAGGACATCTCTTCTTGAAAATTCCCTTTAAAATGGGCTGGAGGGCTGAAAAGATGCCATGCAGTTAAGAGCACTTACTGCTCTTGTAGAGAACCTGAGTTCCAATCCCAATGTCTACCTGCATTAGGTGACTCAAAACAGCCTGTAACTTTGGTTCCAAGGAATTAGACACCCTCTTCTAGTCTCAGAGAGGTAGAGGCAGGTGGATCTCTGTGAGTTCCAGGCTCTGATGGTCTACATGGTGAGCCACTATCTCTAAGCAATCAAAAAATGGACTAAAAGTTGTTTGTTCTTGCAGTGCTAGAGATCAAATTGAAATCCTTTCTCATGCTAAGCAATCTCTCTACCAGTGAACTACATCCCTAACCCTGGTGGAGGCTTTTTGTTACAACTGAAAGGGAGTTCAGTTTCTTCCTCTCTCCAATCCTGCTTCCTTTACTTGCTCACTGGCAGTGTTCCCACAGATGTCTACATGCAAATCTCTACTTCAAAGGCTAGTTCACAGGGAACCCAACATGTGACCATTGGGTTCCAGGAGTGACCCAAGAAAATAGACTCTAAAATGAAATTTTTTTGTTGTGGTTTTGGTTTTTTGAGAGACTCAATGTGTAGCCACAGCTGGCTTGTAACTTGCATTGTAGACCAGGCTGGCCTCAAGTACACAGAGATCCACCTGCCTCTGTCTGCCAAGTGCTGGAATTAAAGAACAGCATGTACCACCACACCAGGCTTTGTTGTTGTTGTTGTTGTTGTTTTCTTCTTTTTGAGACAGTCAAGGCTGGCCCCAACTCACTATGTAGCCATGTAGCCAAGACTGTCCTTGAACTCCTGTTCCTCCTGCCTTCATCTACCAAGTGCTGGGATTACAGACAGACATGTACCACTACACCTGGCTTAAAATGAAATGTTTACATCTGTGTAAACATTTGCCATTTGGCTGGCAATGGTTAGTGAAGCACTAATAGCCTCTACTGAGCTCCTGGGAAAGACAAGAAAGGCTGGGAGTGAGTAATCACTAATTAAAACTTAAGTGGAAAAGCTTGAGGGCATCCTTTACAGTATATAAATAGAGTCTCATTTCCTGCCCCAGAGACCAGAAGAGGCTTCAGGTTAGGTCCAGGACTTATGTGTCACATAGCTTACATGGTGGGGAAACACAGCTGCAGCATATCAAAAAATTGTCCTGATTGTGAAGGACTGTGATCCTGGAAATGGACACAGACATCTTAGATTCCTGAATCCTCTGAGATTAGAGAAGCAGCCTAATCTTTTTTGTTAAGAAGTTTGTGTTCAGCTGGGTCTGTTACACACCTTGATCTGGTAGATCAAGGTCAGCCTGGTCTACATAGCTAGTTCCATGCCCTGTCTCTAAAAACAAACAGCAAATCTCCTGCTCTCTGTCTTTACCTGAAGATGCAGAAACCTCTGCCTTTTAAGACATGTGTCTCATTCAGAAACTTCCCTTACTTTCCCTCCTTGGCACTAGACCAACAACTAAGTTAAGTCATTCAGCACTTAGTCAAGAAAGTCCTGTTTCTGCTTGCTAAGAGGCAACTCAAAGAAAATGGAAGAAGCTGGGCATGGTGGCTCTGGCTCATGCCTTTAATCCCAGCACTTGGGAGGCAGCAGCAGGCAGATCTCAGTGAGTTCAAGGCCAGCCTGGTCTACATAGTGAGTTCCAGGCCAGCAGGGTCTACAGGAAGACCCTCTCTCAAAAAGACCAAATAAATAAATACAAAGACAAATACCTAGCCAGCAGGTACTATTTATACTATAGGTAGTCAACCAGGACATAAATGGCTGAGCAGTGGGACAAGAAGGGGTTAAACTCCAGCTAAGGGCTGGAGATGGCTCAGCAGTTAAGAACATGTACTTCTCTTGTAGAGGACCTGAGTCTGTTCCCAGCACTCACATCAGGCAGCTAACAGCTGCCTGTAACTCTAGCTCTAGGGAACCCAATGCCTTGGGTTCCGTAGAATATATGCAGTACACGCATGTACATACATGCAAAACACATACATAAAATAAAAATAAAAAATATATTCCTGGGCATGGTGGCACAAGCCTTTAATCCACTTGGGAGGCAGAGGCAGGTGGATCTCTGTGAGTTTGAGGCCAGCCTAGTCTACATAGGGAGTTCCAGGCCAGCCGGGACTACAAGGAGACCCTGTCTCAAAAAGACCGAAAAAAAAAAAAAAAAAAAAAAAAAAGTTGGGTCTGGAGAGATGGTTCATTGGCTAAGAATGCTGGCTGCTCTTTCAGAGGACCTAGGTTCAGTTCCCAGAAGCCACATGGCACCAACAACTGTCTGTAACTCCAGTTCCAGGGGATTTGACACCCTCTTCTGATTTCTGAGGACACTGCATAACATGGGTGCACCTATATATATGCAGGCAATACACTCATACACGTAAAATATATTTTTTAAAAAGGGTTGGAGAGATGGCTCGGTGGTTAAGAGTACTGGCTGCTCTTGGAGAGGATCTGAGTTCACTTTTCAGCACCCATATGGTGGCCAACAACTGTTCTTAACTCCAGTTCCAGGGGATCTGATGCCCTCTTCTGGCCTCCTCAGGCATTGCATGATATAAGTACACTTAACACATGCAGGCAAACACTCATATACATAAAATATAAATTACTTATAAGAAATACACAGCCAGACATGGTGATACACACCTGTAATCCCAGCATTTTGGAGGTGGAGGCAGGAGGATTGAATTCAAGGTCATCTTCATCTAAATAGTGAGTTGCTGGCCAGCCTGGGCTACATGAGACTATTTCAAAAACAAAAAAACAAAAACAAAAAACTTACCTGGCAAGGGAGATACCATGATCATGAAGGTGGTTTTCCCAGGGTGAGGTTTATCCACTGCACTCCGATGTGCTGACCCCTGCCATTTCCCCAAATGTGAGAAACTTGACCGTGTATTTGTGGTATTGTGGGACTGTGTTCATGCTCTCCCCTGAAAGTAAAAAATTTAAAAAAAAATTAAAGCAACAAAACAACAAAAAGGATAGGGGACCTTATTCAAGCTCTTTGCAGGAGTAAAACAAGCAAACACACCAAAAAGGAGATTTAAAAATCTGCATGTAGGACAGTGGAAGAAAACTGGACTCAACTAGACAAGTAGGGGCAGTCCACTGACAGTAACTACAGCTCATCATAGCATGTCATTCCTGTTCCTATTTTGGACCCTTGGGGACTTTTCAAGTATCTTTTAGGCAACTGCATTTGTGGTGAGCAAGAGGGTACAGATTTTTGGAGTTTTCAAACTCCAGAACTCCACATTAGGGGAAAGAGTGAGGAAAACTTGAGATAAAAACAAAACAAAATGGGCTGGTGGAAGGAGAAACCATCTCCACAAAGTCGTCCTCTGACTTCCATACATGTGCTATGGCACTCATGCTGTCCACTCACATATCTCTCTCTCACACACACAAAATAATAATAATAAATAATAATAGAACTTAAAAACAAAACAAAGGGGCTGGAGAGATGCTTGATTGTTAAGAAACTTCGTGTTTTTCCAGAGGACCTAAGTTCAGTTCCAGCACCCTCATCAGGTGGCTCACAACCACATGTAACCCTAGGTCTGGGGGATCTAATGCTCCTTGGGCACCTACCCTCACATGTGCAAATACACATACATAATTTAAAAATAAATTTTAAGGGGACTGGAGAGATGGCTCAGTGGTTAAGAGCACTGGCTGCTCTTACAGAGGACTGGGGTTGGATTCCCAGCACTCACATGGCAGCTAACAACTGCCCATAACTCCAGTTCCAGGGGAATCCAACACCCTCTTCTGATTCCACAAGCACTGCATGACATGGGTGTACTTACAAATATGCAGGCAGTATAATCATACACGCAAATAAAAATAAAATATTAAAAATAAAATAAATCTTAAAAAAAACACAAAACCACCCTCCAGTCTGAGTGACTTGCTGATTTCTGAGTGTCTTGTAAGTGTCTATGCTTTCTTTCAATAAACCCTTATGCTGGGCCTGGTGGCACACAACTTTAATCCTAGCCCTTGGGAGGCAGAGGCAGGTGGATCTCTGTGAATTCAAGGCCTGCCTGGTCTACAGAGCAAGTTCCAGGCCAGCTAGGGCTACAGGGTGACTCTGTCTCAAAAAGACCAAAAACAAGGGGACTAGAGATGGCTCAAGCGGTTAAGAGCACTGCTCTTACAGAAGACTCAGGTTCAGTTCCCAGCACCCATATGGCATCTACGAACTGTCCTTAACTCCAGTTCCAGGGGAATCCGAAGCCTTCTGACTTCCATGGCATTGCACGACATGGGTGCACTCACATACATGCAGGCAATACACTCATACACATAAAAAAAAGACCAAAAACAAAAATAAAAACAAATCAATAATCTCTCATTTCTGCTACTATTCCTATGTCCCTTAAATTCTTTCCCGTGATAGCACAGTAACAGAAGAGAAACCTTTTCCCAGTATCAGGAAGAGGAGGAGAAAATAACTAAATTCTCAAGGTCTAGTGGCAGAGGACAGCCATGGCTAACATTGGCTAGAGCCTATCAATCTGGAACACCTATCTCATGGACTATCATAACAAGATCTGGAGAAATGGTGCCAGCACTGTAATAATGTTGCTCTTAGAACCTTGAGCTAGGGGTGTAGCTCAGTAGTACAATGCTTGCATAGAAACTTGGGAGACAGCAATGGCATGGATTAAGTGGAGTCAAGGTTGCAGTACTATGAAAGATGGTGGAAGGAGAAATCAAATGGCTCAGAGAAGTGGGCATGTTGTAGTAAATATCCTGTAGTAAAGCCACAAAACTTATCAGGTGACTCTCATAGGAAGGCTCGAGGACATTTGCCCATAACAAGGAATGTATGTGACCACAGCAATCACTAGACAAGGGCTGAAACTGGGTGAAGTGAATAAAGTTGTTGCCTTGGGTGCAGAATTCAAGCAAATGCCAAAAGGTCCAGTAACCAAAATAAACTATTGTAATGTGATTTAAAATAAAGCTTTTGAGTGGTTTTTTTCCCCAGCTTACTAACCCACTTCTAACTTTCAGGACTACCTTTTTCTTTCTTAATAAACTGCCTCTATTTCTGTAAATGGTGGTGATGATGATGATGGTGGTGACAATAATGATGATAGGGGCTGAGAGATGGCTCAGTGGTTAAGAGTGATTGGTGCATAGTATGAAGACTGGAGTTTGGATCCCAGTGCTCACGCAAAAAGCTGGGCATCCAGAGTGGAGAAAGAATTGTAAGAGTTTACTGGCTTCCAGCCTAACTGAGAAAACATGAGCCCCAGGTTCAGTAAAAGACCCTGACTCAAAGGAACTGGTAGAGAGTGACAGAAGACACTTGATGCCCTCTTTTGGCCTCTGCGTGAATACCCATTCACACAAATACATGTGCTGACACACACACACACATACACACACACACACACACACACACACACACACACTAAAGCAAATGTAATTTTAAAAATGATGCAAAATTACATAAGATTAATGCAGAAAAATTCACATGAACAAGATTGTTCTAGTTTCTTTCTCCATTGCTGTGACAAAACACTCTGACCAATACCAACTTGGGGAGGAAAGGCTTTATTCAGCTTACATCTCTTGGGTCACAGTTCATTAGGGAGCCCAAGGTAGGAACTCAGGACAGGAACCTAGAAGGAGCTGGAGCACAGGCCATGGAGGATCACTGCTTACTGACTTGCCCTCCGGCCCCTGCTCAGCCTGCTTTCTTATGCAACATAGGCCCACCTGCCCAGGGGTGGTACTGCCCACAGTGGGCTGGGCCCTCCCACATCACTCAACAATCAAGGAGATATTCCACAGACATGGCCACAGGCCAATCCAATGGAGGCAATTCCCCAATTGAGGCTCCTTCAATGCAGGTGTGTCAAGTTGACACTAAAGCTATCCAGCACAAGGATATAAATTTTAAAAATAAGCCATGTATGGTGGTGCATGCCTTTAATCCCAGCACTTGGGAAGCAGAGGCAGGAGAATCTCTGTGAGATTGAAGCCAGCCTGGTCTATATACCCAGTTCCAGGCCAGTTGGGGCTACAGGAAGACCTTGTCTCAAAAAACCAAAAAAAAAAAAAAAAAAAGTCAGAATCAATATTAATGATTTTTTTTAGCCTCAGATTCCTCTGATACAGATCAGCATAACACTCTTAGTGATGAGAGCTGCTTTTTTACAGATCATAGATGAAAGGAGCAGGTGTACTTACAGAGTTGAGCTTTCTGGTGAGAGCTACTAGATATGGTGTGGATCTTAAATGTCCCCCAAAAGCCCATGACTTACAAGTTTGGTCCCCAACCCATGGTAATATCAAACGTGATTTTAGTATTTATTTATTTATTCAATTTTCCTTGAAACCAATTATGGACTTTGAGCACATCAACAAAAACCGTCATAGCAGGGGCTGGAGAAATGGCTCAGCGGTTAAGAACACTGGCTGTTCTTGCAGAAGATCTGGGTTTGAATTCCAGCACCCACGTGGCAGCTAACAACTGTTCATAATCCAGTTCCAGGGGATCTGACAGCCTCTTCTGTCCTCGGTGGACATTGCACGACATGGGTGCACTTACCTACATGCAGGGAATACATGCATATACATAAAATAAAAATATTTTAAAAAACTTCATAGCAACACCCAGATTAGCATTTATTTGAATAACTGAGGATACAACCTAGTTGATGTATCAGAAGACTGTCATAGCAGTCCAAGCATTAATGCTTCTTAGGCCACAGCCATCTTAGTTGAGATATCTATTCAGACCTATATGTGCTCTGAATCTATATATTTCACTGTTGTGAATCAATCATCTCAGCTGACTTTTCTCTGTTCCCTCCCTCCCTCCTTTCCTTCCTTCCCTTCCTTTCCCTTTCCACACTCTTCCAACTCAGCTACATCTCCAAGCTGAGGCTGCTTAAAAATACAACAGATTTTGAACTTCTGAGTTAAGTGAGTGTATGATGACAGACCACTGTTCAGGAGAACACAAGTGCAGAGTCCCACCACATAGACTGGCCTTTAGGGTTGTATCTACAAGAGTAATTTGTGTAACCTACAGTTAGCATTTAACATTCCATAAAGTTATTGTATTTTGCTTTTTGTCTAGAAATTTAGGTATGCTTACTACTTTATACTATGTTTGTAAAAAAATCTTTTAGTACATTGATTTATGTGTGTGTGTTTGTGTGCATTCATGCCACAGTACCTGTGTGGAGGTCAGAGGACAACTTGTAGGAATCAGTTTCAGGTCTTTCCTTCCATCATGTGGGTCCCAGGGATTAGAAACTCAGGCCATCAGCCTCAGCAGCAAGCACATTTACCTACTAAGCCACCTCCCTGGTATTATATTTTTTTGAAACTAGGAAGTCAGCTTCCAACAGCCTTTGATAAGAAAAGGAAGGTTGGGGTGGAGGAGAGGCTCAACTGGTAAAGGCACTTGCTGCCAAGCCTGACAACCTGAGTCTGTCCCCAGGACCTACATGGTAGAAAGGGAGAACAGAGGACAGCAAGTTGTCCTGACTTCCACAGGCCTATGCACCCCACCCCCAACTAAATAAGGTACTGATTTTTAAATTCCAGACTTAAGAGTTAGGGATACAAAGCAGTGCATGGAGGTGTATGCCTATAATCGCTTTTTTTTTTGGGGGGTGGGGGGTGGGGTGGGGTGGTGGTGGTGTTAGAGATGGAAGGCTCAGGAATTCAAGATCATCTGCTACACAGGGAGTTTGAATTCAGTCAGGGCTACAGAAGACGCTGTCTACCCCCCAACACCCTCAATCCCTTACCCCCAAAGAGTTGGGATACAACTCAATTGATAGTGCTTGCTTGGCATGTCCATAGGTTCAACCCTTAGTTGTGGAAAAAAAAAAAGTTATGGTTTGGGAATAACATTTAGAATTTATGAGGTATTACATACACCAAAGTGAATCCCTTTTTAATTAAAATATTTTAAATTATGTGTGTGGGAGTGTGTATATGCACATGAATGCAGGTGCCCTTGGAGGCCAGAAGAGGGCACAGGATCCCCTAGAGCTGAAGTTAACAGGCCGTTTTGAGTCATCTGATCTGGGTGCTGGGAACTGAACTTGGTCCCCCTGCAAGGACAGCACATTTCCTTCCACAGAGCCTTTTCTCCAGCCCCCAAGTGAATTCTGACGTCAATGTTTTGCTAAGACCTCATTAAACTAAAAGGGTGCGTTTATCCCAGGGCTACTAATTATGACCTTGAATAATTTATATAACCCTCCGCTCTAGTTTTTCCTTGTTTTGTTTGTTTTGGTTTTTGAGACAGGCCTCCTGTAACTGGTTACACAGCAGAGGCTGACCTTGAACCCCTGATCCTCTTGCCCCACCTCCCAAGTGCTCGGTTACTGGGGTGCATCCCCACGCCTGGTTCTGGCGTTAGTTAACTGCTTCTGTAGAATCCACTTCTTCAGAGAGAACCATTCGCTAACGAACTTACCATCAGTTGCTTTCTTCCCTTCCTACGGAAGCCGCCCCTAGGCCAGCCCTGGCCCCTCCCACGCCCATCATGCACTTCGCGGTTCCTTCGAGGTGGCAGCTGGGTCACGTGCTGTGGAGCCGCGTGCGCGTTCTCGTGTGCGCATGCTCAGAGCGTAGCCCCGCTATTTTTCTGGGTGGCGGCGGCCGCGAGCGGAAGTCCTTGGGAGCTCCAGTTCCGTCTGTGTGTTCGAGTGGACAAAATGGCGAAGATCGCCAAGACTCACGAAGGTAAGCGGCCTTTGGGGTTCTACGCGCCTCCTTGGCTGCCGGCCGGCTACGGCCTCCCCTCCTGGCTTTCGGCGTCTTCGCGCGGCTCCTCTGGTCCGGCCGAGTCCGCGCGGGGCCGGCTCCTCTCCTCGGCTCCTCGGCGTAGGCCGCTGCCCGCGTAATGGCGTCCTGCTCGCACTTTCGGTCGGGCGCTTTGTTTCGCGCTGGATGTGCTGCTTCAGAGTGGATCCTCGGGCTCCGAGGGACTCGCTTGAGTAGCGTGCGACGGAGGACTCCCGGGCAAGGGAGCGGGGAGGCGGGCGTGGGAGGGAGGTCTGTCTGCCCCGTTCCCCCTCCCCGGGAGCTGTCGTTGGCATAGTTTGCACCCGGGAGTCCGAAAAGCCCAGAAATAAGGTAGCGGCATTCGGGCTGTGCTAAATGGAGTTGGCTTCCTTTAAGGCCCGTTACTCCTTAACCTTGGCGCTACTGGCGTCTCCAGGCGGCCAGGTTACGTGGTGGTGGTGGTGATGGTTCTTGCAGGATATGATTTGGGTAGTTGACGCCTTTAATTACTTCTAGTGTTTATCTTTTTCTTTGGGAGTTGATTATTGGAGGACCAGGCAGAAGAGAGAAAAGGAGATTCTTGTCAGTGATATGATTTCAGGATAGATGATCATTTTTATGGTGTACAGAGTAAACACAGGTAGGAACCGCATGGAAATTGCAGTCCGTAAGAAAGTAACCAGAGAAGACGGGAGATGGGAGGTGTGAAGTTGGAACCACATTTCTTGGTTTCTGACTTAGAATCCAAAATTTACACTGACAACGAGGCTTCCGAGAGAGTGATTTATCGCGACCTCTCTAGGTATGTGGCTTGGTATTATGAGAGAGGTAGCAAATTAAGGCTATCAGAAACTTTATAGTTTGATAGGCGAACAGATGTGTGTGAATCCTAATTCTCTTAGGGGATCAAAGAATTGGTTATACAGATTAAAGGCAACAGGTTCTGGGAAGCTTGGTAACGGAGTGCTTATTTTGAGATGTGACGCGTGCGTTGATCTAAAAGGATCAATCAGTTTTAAATTAGGGGAAGACGTCTGAGCCTGAGGGAACATCTTGTATCAAGGCAGTGAGTCGCGAAAGTAGTGCAGGAAGAGGGGGTGCAAGGAGGGAATTTGTAGATGAATTTAGAGAGGTTGGTTTAGGGCCATTGGAGGAACTGAAAGTACAGCACTTTTTTAAAGCGAGAAATGTTTTTGGCTTTATTTTTTGTTTTCACACTGTCACGTATCTTTTGCAAGATAATTAGAAAAAAATTTTTTGGGGGTCTTTTTTGAGACAGTGTCTCCCCACAGCCCCAGATGGCCCGGAACACACTGTGTAGGCCAGACTGGCCTTAACTCACAGAGATCTGCCTGTCTCTGCCTTCCAAGTGCTGGGATTAAAGGTGTGCACCACCACACCCAGTGGAAAAAAATTTTTTTTGAGACAGGGTCCTGTACTACCTTGCCCCACCCTTTCTCAGGCTAATAATTCCCATTGTTGAACCAAACTGAAGATTTTTCTTGCTATCCTTTCCAAACATTTCTCTTTCTGTTTGAGACAGTGCCTCATGTTGTCCGGGTTGACTTTGGACTTTTGATTCTCCCTAATGGTGGGATTATATACCTGAGCCATACGCCTGGTTTTTATGGTACTGGAGATTAAGCCCAAGAATCCACGTATGCTAGGCACCTGAGCTGTATTCCCTGCCTGCTTTTTAAGCATTTCTATTAGAATCAGCCCTCACAGAGCCTTTAACCAGTCTGATTTTTTTAAATTTTTCAAATTTTATTTATTATTTTTTATGTGTATGAATGTATTGCCTGCCTGTGTGTAAGTGCACCCGTGTCATGAAATGCCCAAGGAGGCCAGGGAGAGTGTTGGATCCCCTGGAACTGGAGTTACAGAGTGTTGGATCCCCTGGAACTGGAGTTACAGATGGTTGTTAGCTGCCCTGTGGGTGCTGGGAATTGAACCTGGGTCCTCTTCAAGAACAGTCCAAGTGAGCCATCTCTCCAGCTCCCAATCTGATTTGAGTTTGTTTGTTTCTTTTTTTTTTTTTTTTTTTTTTTTTTTTTTTTAATGTGTGTGTTGTGTGTGTGTTTGGGTGCCAAAAGAGGGTGTTGGGGGTGGAGTTTTAAGTCACCCAATATGGGTGCTGGGAGCCAAACATGTATTCTATGCAAGAGCAGCATGCATGTTCAATCACTGTGCCATCTCCAGCTCCTGCCACTAATTTCTTGAATTGGAAAAGTGAAGGTATCATAAAACCGAAAAAGGTTGCTCGGTAATTTTTTGCTCGAGAAATGTCTGGAATAGGTGTACTTTTGATTTGGCAGAATTTTCGTTGCTAGTGAAAAATAAAAAAAAGGTAAACTTGCTTAATCTTTAATTTTTTCTGTAGAATTAATTATTTTGGAATTGAATTAGTGTAGTGTCTTCTATAGGCTTTAGTAAAAAATTTACACTATCGATTTATTGGGACCTTGTTTAAAGAAAGTCGTGGATATACTTCCTCTTTTTCTGGGATGTCCTTTAAAAGTCTCATATTTGAGAAATACTCGCCTTACTAATTGCTTTTGGCTGGAAGAAATAGCTGTCACCTACAGTCCAGACCAAGGCACTAGCAGTAGTATGTAAAACATTGAAGAGAGTGCAAATTAAAAAGGACTGAAGAAGCATCAAGGGAGAAATGCTGTAGACTGGAGTCAGGGTATCTCAAGCATAGAAAGGAAACCAGGCACAGGAGTGCAGCAGTGAAGGCGCTTCAGCAGCTGACAGTTTGTGATATTCTGTTTAAGACTTTGGTCTCTTGGCCTTACTTTAAAGTAGAAAATAAACAGGTTAGATGCTTTCCATGTTTTATTGGTTTTTCTGGTGCTAGAGATTGAACCCAGGCCTTAATGGATGACAGTCAAGCCTGAGACACACCCCCAGCCCAGGAAATATATTTTCTTTTTCTTTTTTTTTTTTTTTGAGGCAGGGTGGCCTGGACTCCCTATGTAGACCAGGCTGCAGGCTGGCCTTGATCTAGCAGAGATCCACCTGTCTCTGCCTCCCGAACACTGGGGTTAAAGTGTGTGCAACTATACCCAGTGAAATCTTATTTTCTCAATAGCACCCCAAATTATTAATTCGTTATCACTGTTAATTAATAAGAATCTTTTGTACTCTTCTAGCGAAGGGTGTATTTTCCGATAGTTGAAAGTATGTCAGGAATCAGAATTCCTTTCCAGAACAAAAAAAATTGTTGGCATTTCAGTTGAATGACATTTTCTTGTACATCATTGGAGCAGATCTAATGATTAAAAAAATTTTTTTTTATGTTTAGAAGATTTTTCATTACCACCAACTAGCAACCAATCAACTGGGAAAAGGAAAAAAAAAGTTTTAAGAATTGAAAGCTAGCTGTGGTTGCACATACCTCTAATCCCATCACTCAGCAAGCAGAGACAGGAGTGGGCTACATTGTAAGACCTTGTCTCAAGAAATGAAAAACAAACAAACAAACAAACCATGAGACTCAGAACATTTAAGGTTTAAATACTAAGTAAAAGAGCTAAACAAACAGACCAGTTCTGTTTAACTGAATACTGCCTTGCAGAGAAGAGAGACTTTTTTCCAACTTTTTAAAATTGCTTGGTACCGAGGTTTTGGTTTCGGAGTGCAAATAGTCACTTGGCTTAAACAGAAATCCAGGGCCAATTTTATTTTGTGTGTGGGGCTGAGTGGTAAAATGGTGCACGAATGGAGTTCAGAAAACAGCTTACAGAAGTTGTTTCTCCTTCCATGTGGGTTCTGTGGATCAAGCTCAGGTTGTGAGGTTTGGTGGCAAGTGCCTTTACCCACTGAGCCATCTTACCAGTCCGAAATATTTATTTACACAGAAGGTGAGGAAGCACATCAGTCCTTAATAGTCTTTTTCAAATATTTTATTTATTTATTTATTTATTTATTTATTTATTTATTTTGAGACAGGGTCTCCCTGTAGCCCCAGCTGGCCTGGAACTCATTATGTAGATCAGGCTGGCCTTGAACTCACCCAGATCTGCCTGCTTCTGCCTCCTGAGTCCTGGGATTAAAGGTGTGGGTTGCCACACCAACTGCCAGTACTTTTATTTTTTAAATATTTTATGTGTATGAGTGTATTGCCTGCGTGTATGTAAGTGCACCAGTGTCATGCCAGTGCCCTAGGAGTTCAGAAGGGGGCGTCACATCCCCTGGAACTAGAGTTACAGACGGTTGTTAGGTGCCATGTGGCCGCTGAACCATCTCTCCAACCCCCAATACTTTGATTTAAAAATTTTTTTCATTTTATTTATTTTTATATTACGTGTATGAGTGTTTTGCCTGCATATGCTGGGATTAAAGGTGTGTGCCCACCACACCTGGCTAAAGTACTTCTTGAGTAAATATATTATCCAAATAAGGGACTAATTGCTGAAAATTTGGAAAAGTTCTGAAGAAGGAAAATGAACTGCCTGTATTAAGTGAAGGAAAAGATATTTTGGTTGCACAGTGAAGTGTATAATACGCATTTTTGGTAAAAAGTTCTCCTTTCTGTTTTTTTTGTTTGCCTTTTGAGACAGTACCTCACTGTATAGACCAGGGTGGCCTAGTACTCACAGATCTCCCTGCCTCTGCCTTTGAGTGCTGGGGTTAAAGGTTTGCATCACCTCACCACTAGAAGGTATTTTGTAGTGCTTGGGATTGAGCCCTTGGTCTTGCTTATGGTTTTTGTTTTGTTGTTGTTATTGGTTATTTCAAAAAACTTTTGTGACTGGGTTTCCTTGTAACTTAAGCTGGCCTGGAACTCGCTATGTAGACCAGGCTGGCCTTGAATTCACAGAGATCTACCTGCCTGTGCCTCCCAAGTGCTCGGACCAAAGATGTGCGCCACCACACCCAGCTTTTCTAGCACTTTCTACAAAAAAATAAATAAAAAAGAAAATAAATTGCCAGGCACTTGGGAGGCAGAGGCAGATGAATCTCTGTAAGTTCTAGGCCAGCCTGGTCTACATAGTGAGTTCCAGGCCAGCTGGGGCTTCAGGGAGACCCTGTCTCAAAAACACCAAAAATAAGTTTAAAGAAATTAAAAATAAGCCGGGTGTGGTGGCGCACACCTTTAATCCCAGCACTTGGGAGGCAGAGGCAGGCCTTGATCTTTGTGAGTTCAAGGCCAGCCTGGTCTACATAGGGAGTTCCAGGACAGCTGGGGCTACAAGGAGACCCTGTCTCAAAAAGACAAAAAACATTTTTTCTTTTAAATTAATATTTTTTAAAATTTTATGTGAATGAGTGTATTGCCTGCATGTAGATAAGTGCACCCACGTCGTGCAGTGCCCATGGAGGACAGAAGAGGACGTCCCCCTGGAACTGGAGTTAATGGACAGTTATCTGCCGTGTGGGTGCTGGGATTCGAACCCGGGTCTTCTGCAAGAACAACCAGTGTTCTTAACCGCTGAGCCGTCTCTCCAACCCCCCCAAATATTTTATTTTTAATTTGTGTTTATGAGTGTATTGCCTGCATGTATGTAAGTGCACCACATGCATGTATTGCCCACAGAAGCCAGATGAGGGGGTTGGATCCCCTGGAATTGGAGTTAATTGACAATTGTCAGCTGGGTTCTGGGAATTGAACCTGGGTCCTCTGGAAGACCAGCAAGCATTCTTAACTGCTGATCCAACTCCTCCAAACTTTTTTATAAAAAGAAATGAAAGTAGAGATAATAGAAGAATGAAAATAAGAGCATATCTTGCTCAAGTGAGGATATTCCTGCTATGCTTATCTGCTGTAATAGTTTAGAGGGATGAGATGCAGGGGAGATTTTATCTGTGGAGTTGGTACTCTAATGTTCTAAGGATTTTGAGTTCTGAAGTCTGGAGTGGTGACCATGTCTTTTTAATTAGGGAGGTAGAGGTAGGAGGAGCTTGTGAGCTGAGGATAGCTGGTCAACATAGTGTGTTCCAGGCCAGCCAGGGCTACAAAGTGAGACCTTATCTCAAAAAGCCCCCCCGCCCCCCCCCAAAATTAAGTTCTAAAAGATGGGTGACTAAGTATCACAGTAAGCTCATTCTCCTTAATTCTTTAGACCCACTTCTTATATAGTCC